>NC_080390.1:17165400-17522435 GCF_028751815.1 Salvia miltiorrhiza | reverse complement strand
TATCGTCTTTAACACATGCATTTTACTAAATCAAAGGTAGGTGTATTTTGTGCAAAACCATACTTGACTTCATATACTCTGTCCCAACTTCAAGAAATAAACTGCTTTACCTCGGAACTCTCCTAGGTTTGGGACTCATACCGTTTGAAACCTCTTGACGTCTAGTTTCATTTAAAAAAAAGTAGGTTGCAAAACTCTAAGTGGTTTAAGAGATATGACCATTTTCCTACAGTCTACCATTTTCGACAGTTTTGTGCAACTGAAATTTTTGATTTTAGAAAAATAGTAGATCTTGTCAAAAAGACTTAAAATTTTATGGGTAGCTAGCTAACATGCTCACCTTGTTCATATAAAAATTTGGAAACCATAAACTTAGAATAAGCTACTGGAAAAGTGACTCTAATATCAGTTTCTTCCACACTTCCGGTATAAAGTTGCAGTTGGAGACTCATAATTTAAAAGGGTATCAAACGATGTCCAAAAGACCTCAAATTTTACATGAACGTTCCTAACACTTATATATATATACCATAAAAATTTCAAGGTTTTTGGGTATCAATAACCCTGTCGAATTCAATCAAGTCAGTAGCTTAAGAGCTAGCCCATTATCTCACCAACCTAGTCCATTTTAAGCATATAGCCAAGCATACTTTATTTTCTAGTCAAACCAATTCATCATAATCTTTATCAATCATCATTAATCATCATTTTAATCCATCAACAATCATAGCTACAATCTCATAAGCTCATTTTTTTATACTTAAGCCCTTACTTTCTTCATGAACTTCAACTTTCCAACATCACACAACCCACATCTTTATAAACCATATCTCAAAACCAAATCATGCTTTTCACTCAAAGACCAATAATTAACTCCTTAATAGCATGCATATACTAGTTAGAAGACGACAAAATTTTAGAAGACTTCCAACCCTAGTATTTTTCGAAAATTACAAAGAAAAGATAAGGTGATGTTTTCATGCTTTGATCCTCTATTTACATGCTCATAAAGCTTAGATATAAGTAGATTCATATTGTTTAGAAGCTTACTCTATGAGTTTGAAGAGAAAAGTATAGCTCCTCCTTCTTGAAACCAAGCTTTCTATCACACTCTAGCTTTTGATTTATGGAGATAAAGATGTTTTGAGCATGATTTAAGAGCTTTCTATGGTGTAGAATTGATCTATGGAGCTTTGGTTATGCCCAACAATGGAAGGTGTTGATGGAGAAAGAGAGAGAAAAGTGAGATGAAAGGGACGGCTGCTATGGTGAGGATGAAAGAGAAAGGTGTTATACATATATAACCTCATTTACTTAGCCATCAAGTATTGGATAATAACACATGCTTAATTATCCACTTGCATAAATATCTTATCCGTTAACAAAGTTTATCCACTTGCTTTGACTCCTCTCTCTCTAAAGTAGGTTCTGCACCAGAGCAGAGAAATGCTCGCCAAAGGAATGCATTCTCTGTCTGGGCAGAGGGATGGCTTCCCCTCTGTTTGGGCAGACGAATGGCTTACCCTCTGTCTGGGCAGAGGAATGGCTTCCCCTCTGTTTGGGCAGACGAATGGCAGAGGAAAAGGCTTCCCCTCTGTCTGGCAGAGGAATGACTTCCCCTCTGTTTGGGCAGACGAAGGCAGAGGAATGGCTTCCCCTCTGTCTGGCAGAGGAATGACTTCCTCTCTGTTTGGGCAGACGAAGGCAGAGGAATGGCTTCCCCTCTGTCTGGCAGAGGAATGACTTCCCCTCTGTTTGGGCAGACGAAGGCAGAGGAATGGCTTCCCCTCTGTCTGGCAGAGGAATGACTTCCCCTCTGTTTGGGCAGACGAAGGCAGAGGAATGGCTTCCCCTCTGTCTGGCAGAGGAATGACTTCCCCTCTGTTTGGGCAGACGAAGGCAGAGGAATGGTCTCACCTATGGCATTCCAGAGGAATGGCCTCACCTATGGAATTCCAGAGGAATGGCCTCACCTATGGCAATTCCATAGGAATCGCCTCACCTATGGCATTCCAGAGCCCGCATCCCGAGCAGAGCTCGCAAGCCATAGAAAACTCTTAGGCCAAAATAGAACTCCAAGGCCAGAACTCGGCTAACATACTATCAAAAGAAAAGACATCTTTAACCTCATCCTCGTTCAACCATCATCTCTATACATCTTTCATCTCTATACATCTTTATTTCCTCAAAGTATTTCATTCACTAGTTCTTCATTGAAAACATAATAGTTCAACTTATTAAAAATCTTATCTCATCAATAACTTATTTTTATATCTCAGTGCTCTTAAACATAAATCTCAAAATATTTAAAATGAGGAAAATGCGGGGTGTTACAGTTTCTCACTCTTTCTTTCTAGAATCTGATAATTCGGTATCCGGTAACTCTATTCCCGGTAGTTGGAAATAAAACAAAATCTCAGTTCAATTCAATCAGCATTTCTATCTCAACTCATTTCTCAAATCTCATCACTCTAACTCCATCATTGGTTTGTCCACTCGTAACTCTAGTTAAAAGACAATCTGTCCTATCTGCTTAAAAAAAAATTCTAGCATCTCGACATCTCAGTACTCTCAATAGTGTTAAGACACTATCTCCCAACATAAGGAAAAGTACGGGGTGTTACAATATTATAGGCTCATCTGATACGGCGCTAACTGCCATGACTGGCTGATCATAGTACCCGGACCTGACGGCGCGGGCGATTTATTTTTTGGCTCTGTTGGATGTTGGTATGTTATTTTCCCCCGTAATCATATGTACTTCTCTATCATATTGAACATGATTCGTGGGGTTATGTCTGTCTTGACTGTCTTGCCTATGATCCCTTCTTTCCCTCCTCTCTTCATGTTTATCCCTTCTGTCTCTATCATCATGGTCACGACGAAAGTCGTCTCGTCTGCGCCGCCCGTCATCCATATCTTCTTTGTATTCATCATAGCGGCGTTCTCTGGATGCGCCGCGAGGCCTATCTATATATTGGTCCAGGAATCCTTTCCTCACTAAAATTTCCAGTCAATGTTTCAAATGTCCACAGTCTCGGGTGGGATGGCCATAACAATTATGATACTCACATAATAGATTATTTTTCCCCGATCTCGGCGTGCCTAGGTGGTAGTCTCTTGGAGCTCTGAAATAATTCTCACCCTTAATTTGGTGAAAAATCTCTTCAACGTGACGATTCCACTGGGTCAGGTTCCGTAGATCCTCTCGATAACCACCGCGTTCCTCTCTCCTTTCTGGCTGCACTGTCTTCAATGGAGCAGCCTCAGTCTCTACTTCCATGGTTGGTACTCTAGGGGGTAATCCTCGATATGGGTTTCTCGTGATGTACTTGTCCCCAGCATCTGTGTTATGTTGCTTCTTAGGCTTGAGTTTTTCTGCCTCCGCCTTTCTTGCCATTTTCGCATCTTCCAATTGAAGATACCCCGGTATTATTGCCATAATATCTTCAAAACTGGTTGGTGGTTTAATTTGAAGTGCTTCGAAGAGCGGACCCTGCTTTAACCCTCTAACAAAACCGTACCACTTGATTTGAGATTCCGCCTCTGGTATGTCCAGCGTTGTTGCATTGAATCTCGCCACGTACTCTCGAAGCGTTTCTTGCGGTTCCTGCTTGATATCCATTAAAGAAATGGCTGTTCTCCCGACCCTTTTTGAACTAGCGAACTGTCTCATGTACATCAGATAGAGGTCACCATAAGATTGAATAGAGTCACTCCTCAAGTTATGAAACCATCGCTGAGCCATTCCAGATAAAGATGTGGTGAAGATCCTGCATTTGATTCCCTCCCCATATTGATGTAGCGCAGCTAGGCCTTCAAAACGGGCCATATGCACCTCCGGGTCGGTGGTACCATTGTAGTCTAGTGAGATGGGATGGTAGTTTGCCGGTAAAGGCTCCAGCAGTATTTCATCTGAAAACGGACTCTTGTTGATCAGGGGCATCGTAGGAGTGTCGTTGCGCCTTTCCCTTTCTTTCGTGAATATGGTTTCAGTAGGTCTGCGCCGACTTGTTTTGGGCAGAAACTCGTTCACCTCCGTGTTACGATCATGTTCCTTAAGCTCTGTTTCCAAACTCTTCAGTTGGCTTTGGAGGAATGAAACTTTCTCCTTAACTTTGTCATGTACTTGTCCCCAGCATCTGTGTTATCTTGCTTCTTAGGCTTGAGTTTTTCTGCCTCTGCCTTTCTTGCCATTTTCGCATCTTCCAATTGAAGATACCCCGGTATTATTGCCATAATATCTTCAAAACTGGTTGGCGGTTTAATTTGAAGTGCTTCGAAGAGCGGACCCTGCTTTAACCCTCTAACAAAAGCGTACCACTTGATTTGAGATTCCGCTTCTGGTATGTCCAGCGTTGTTGCATTGAATCTCGCCACGTACTCTCGAAGCGTTTCTTGCGGTTCCTACTTGATATCCATTAAAGAAATGGTTGTTCTCCCGACCCTTTTTGAACTAGCGAACTGTCTCATGAACATGAGATAGAGGTCACCATAAGATTGAATAGAGTCACTCCTCAAGTTATGAAACCATCGCTGAGCCATTCCAGATAAAGTTGTGGTGAAGATCCTGCATTTGATTCCCTCCCCATATTGATGTAGCGCAACTAGGCCTTCAAAATGGGCCATATGCACCTCCGGGTCGGTGGTACCATTGTAGTCTAGTGAGATGGGATGGTAGTTTGCCGGTAAAGGCTCCAATAGTATTTCATCTGAAAACGGACTCTTGTTGATCAGGGGCATCGTAGGAGTGTCGTTGCGCCTTTCCCTTTCTTTCGTGAATATGGTTTCAGTAGGTCTGCGCCGACTTGTTTTGGGCAGAAACTCGTTCACCTCCGTGTTACGATCATGTTCCTTAAGCTCTGTTTCCAAACTCTTCAGTTGGCTTTGGAGGAATGAAACTTTCTCCTTAAGTTTGTCATTGCCTTTGTGCACTCCCAGACTGCGCTGCGGAGCAGTCCCACTGGTGGAGTCAGTTACATCCTCAATCTGGACGTTGTTCGTAATTAACTTCCGCTTGTTCCTCCCCCCATCTTCTCCCTTGTTCTCTCCTGCTTGCGCAGCTATTACTTCCCCGGCCTTCTTGGCCTGCGCAGGCGTGGGAGATGTCCTTTGAGCAGTTAGAATTCCTTCTGGTATGGTCATGGGTTGAGTGATTCCCATCAGTGAACGCATAGTAGCGTAATTGAGCATGGCTAACATTTGTTCAGTGATAGGGGCATTGACTGGTCCTGGAGTAGGAACAATGGTAGCAGTGGCGAGCGTAATTGTTCCCATATTGGACTGTACAGAGCCCGGGATGACGTTGTTACCGTAGTAAAACCCAGCGGAGTGAGCCCAGCCAAATCGATTCCCTTGGTCGATGTGTCGTTTGTTGGTTGAATACCTGCGTTCCCTGCAGCTGGTTCGAAAACCTTGTTCAGATCTTTGCGGTGCTCATTGGTTGCCATCGCGCAGTACCTGTTCGCTGTATGATTGAGAACGGAAAGAAATGGTAAGTTAAGAACGAAAATATAACGGCACAACCAAGCTGTGCTGGCTTCTATTTTTGCATGTAGTTCCCATTTCATGATGAGTGAGCCCGTAAGCGTCCCAATAATAGAGATAAATTGTCGCAGCCCGACGCCTAGCCAGTGATAGCGTAGACCGGGTATCGATACGACTAAATAAATTAATAAGGTAAAAAGAGAAAACTTGATCGAACGTCAAGCGGAAGCAATCACTGAAACGTGATAAACCAAGAAAGATGGCATCATCATCAATAAAAATATTATTGGCTTTATAACTTTTAAATCATCGAGATTCTTGTCAACCTTTACAAAGTAGACATAGCTAATTACTCACAATGACTCGGGATATACAGAGTATCGCAGCAAAATGCGAACAGACTATATGTATGAAGACATATAGCCGGGAGTAAATTTCTTGATTAAGTTCAAATTAAACCTCAACATCTTGATGTTACCGCAAGGAATATAATTACATTATAATGACGATCATCCGAAACAAAACCCGAGGCAGAGCTCTGCCACCAGAACATAGCAGAGCTTGATTTCAGCTCTGCCACCAAGGCATAGCTCGATTTCAGCAGTGGCAGAGCTCGATTTCAGCTCTGCCACCAGAGCAGAGCAGAGCTCGATCACCAGAGCTGCTAAAACTATTTAAAAGAAACGAAATTATAACTTCACTCTTGTTCGACCAGCATCTCTATAAATCCTTATTCTTTCTATTACTTCATTCTTGTCCCATTATTGAAAACATAATAACTGAATCTATTGGGATACCTCATCTCATTATATGCTTTTGTTTATATCTCAGTGTTCTCTAAAATAAATCTCAAAATGTTTATAATGAGGAAAAATGCGGGGTGTTACATCCTACCCCTCTTAAAAAAAATTTGTCCCGAAATTTATGTTATTTACCTTCGGGAAAAAATCTCGTGGTACTTCTCTTTCATCTTCTCCTCAAGTTCCCAAGTTGCTTCTTCTTGGCCATGATGTCTCCATTGGATCTTCACCAAAGCAATTGATTTGTTTCGCAACTGTTGTATCTTCCTGTCCATAATAACTTCTGGCCTCTCCTCATAGCTCAAGTCCGGTTCCAGGGATACTTCTTCTTGGTGAATGACGTGTTTTGGATCAAACATGTACTTCCTTAGTTGAGATACATGAAAAACATGGTGGACATTCGCGAAGTTTGGTGGCAACGCAAGTCTGTAAGCAACGGGGCCTACTTTCTCTAGTATATCATATGGTCCTATGTATCTCGGTTTGAGCTTTCCTTTCACTTCAAATCGATATACTCCTCGAGATGGGGAAACTTTCAGAAAAACTTTATTTCCCACATCAAAATGAATCTCTATTCTTCTGGTATCTGCGTAGGATTTTTGACGATCTTGGGCCTCCTTGATTCTCTGACGAATCTGTCGCACGGTAGATATCATTTCTTCTACTGCTTCATATCCAAGTACCTTTCTCTCTCCTACCTCATCCCAATAGAGCGGAGACCTACACTTCTTCCCATACAAGGCTTCATATGGTGCCATGTTAATAGTTGACTGGAAACTATTATTATATGCAAACTCAATTAGGGGCAAAACTTGTTCCCATTGGGTTCCTCTGTCTAGCACAACAGTTCGAATCATATCTCCCAGAACTTGTATAGTCCTTTCAGATTGTCCGTCTGTCTGAGGATGAAAAGGTGTACTAAAGTTCAATTTAGTACCCAACTCTTTCTGCATGCTTATCCAAAACTGTGAGGTAAATTTGGAATCTCTGTCGGATGTGATCGTCATCGGTACTCCATGCAGTCGTACTATCTCTCGAACATAGATCTGAGCTAGCTTGTCAGATCCATAAGTTATTGGAATAGGTACATAATGGGCACTCTTCGTCAATCTATCAACGACTACCCAAATGGCTGTGTTTCCTCATTTCGACTTTGGCAACCCAGTGACAAAGTCCATAGCTATGTGATCCTACTTCCACTCTGGAATCTCTAACGAGTGTAGTTTGCCATAGGATCGTTGGTGTAGTGCTTTTACTTGCTGACATGCTAAACATCTTTCTACGAAAGCTGCTATTTCTCTCTTCATTCATTCCCACCAAAACCTAGTTTTCAGATCTTGGTACATCTTCGTGGTTCCTGGGTGTGCAGTGTAGGGAGTGTCATGAGCTTCGCTCAAAATTTCATTCTTCAACTCATCTTTATCAGGCACACATAATCTTCTTTCGTATAAGATGGCATTGTCTGCCGTTTCTTGATAACCTTCCATTTTCTCAGTTCGAATCTTCACACGCAATTTCTCCATTTTCTCATCTTCTCGATGCGCCTCGATAATCCTTGATCGCAAATCAGATGCAATACTCAATGTGGCAATGACAATCTCTGTCGTTTGTGGTGGTAAAATAACTTCTATTTTCATCCCCTCAAATTCTTTGATCAAGTCCTTTTCTTGGGTAATGAGAAATCCCAATTCTACTTGATTATTTCTACTCAAAGCGTCAGCTACAACATTAGCCTTTCCCGGGTGATAATTGATCCCACAATCATAATCTTTCACTAACTCAAGCCATCTTCTCTTGTCGCAGCCCGCCGCCTAGCCAGTGATAGCGTAGACCGGGTATCGATACGACTAAAATAAACGAAGGAAACAAAGGCTGGAAAACTAATCTCATCTTTGTGCGGAAGCGAAAACAACTTGTAATAACTTTAACATTCTTCTAGATTATCAACATCGGCATTTCTATAAAAGTCAAGCATTGGAGTTTTGTGTCAACATAAATAAATGGTTGTAGTTCAAACATGTACAAGGATTCTAATATATACAGAGTTACACAACAAAAGGTGATCGAACTATATGTATGGAGACATATAGCCGGGAGTGTATTTCTTAAGTAAGTCAAGAACAACTTCATAAACATTATGCTGCCATAAAGGCGAAAAGACATCAAAAGGTGATCACTCGAAACAACGATCCCTGCCAACACCGCGCCATCCTCCGTCCATGCTTAACCTGCACATTTAGAAATATATGCAGGGCGTGAGTACATAATACTCAGTGGGCAGGCGCCGAAATACAAGAGAAGTGCTCTTAGAGCTATATGTTTGAAGCTTGCCATAACATCAGCAATACACAGAAATTAAGTTAATCGTCAAAGAAGCTGTGTATGTAGTTTTCATAATCAAACATCATAAATAAGTGTCTGCAGACAGAATAATCAACATGTATGTACCGCATCTACAACTCATCATCGTAACCAAGGTACTGAGAAGTAGGCCTCCTTCTCAAGCACCGTGACCGGCCAACCCGAAGACGGCTCACAGTCACCTCTGTGTACACAACCCCGCTTGTGGCAGGATCCAAATTTGTCTCATCAGTAGAGGGTAACACACAAGTTCATCATCAGAAATATTGGCAAGTCAAACAGTTCATAAACATCATTTTAACTCAACATTTGATAAGCTCATAACATCACTAAATCATTTTAGAAAACTTGGTATAATTTCATACTCAACATATTCTCAACATACTACCCACCTGTAGTGCTCGGCTTACTGTAGGTGGTACTCGGGAAGATCTTCAATTACGTCATCGACTGGTCTCTGTAGTTGTAACGTCGGAGTAGTGCATGTGACAAGTGAGGAATTAGTTAGAAACTTCCTCACAAAAAGCTTAACCTTAATCTTATCATAACACTCATCATAATTATTCTCAGTTTATCTCCGTCTAATCACTCGACTCTATGACCATAAACTCTAATCTTATTCTCAACTTAACGCTTAAAAGGCTAGATTAAAAGCAATCAAGCACATAAGCATGCATAAACACTTAAGCATACAACTTCACTCATAAACATATCACAAGTAAGCAAACACAAGTTTGAGTCGGGGACCAGAGCAGAGAAATGCTCGGTGGTCAGAGTGGAAAAGCTCAGCGGAGAAATACTCGCCAGGGCAGAGGAATCAACTTGCCAAGGCAGCGAAATCATGAACTCTCTGGCTTAGCAGCGAAGAAATGCCAGAGGAATGGCGAACTCGCTGTTGCCAGAGAAATCAAACGTCAGAGGAATCGATCGTCAGAGGAATCGAACTCAGAGGAATCGAACTCAGAGGAATCGTTCTCAGAGGAATTGAGCTCAGAGGAATCGAGCTCAGAGGAATCGAACTCGCTGGCAGGGCAGCGGGGAAATGAATTCTCTGGCGTGCCAGAGGGGAAACGATTTCTCCGGCATGCCTGTGGGAAAACGATTTCTCTGGCATGCCAGCGGGGAAACGATTTCTCCGGCATGCCCAAGGAATGACTTCTCGGTTGAGTAGAGCAGGACTCAAGACAGAACGATGTAGTCAAGAGCAACTCGAAAAACTCATCAACTTTTTCTTTCTCAAACATCATCAAACACTCAAAAACATCGAAACTTATCATACATCATCATAACTCACTCACGAACTCTACAGAATCTAAAATCATCAAAAACACGTTAATCCTATCACGAGTTCTTACTCAACATCAAAACATCTTGCAAGACATCACTGACAGGTTTTTTTTTCCCAAAATCTTATCTCAACTAAATTTTGTAAAAACTCATGCCTCAAGACTCGGTTTTGCAAAAACACATTTTAATCACTTCAAAGCATTACATAACACACAAAGCAACATAATTAACACATTTCACATCTCCATTTAAGAAAAGAAGGATTTTTACAGGGCACGCACCCAAGTTTTTCGAAAATGAAAAAGAAAGGAGAAGGGGAAATTTCTCATGCTTAAAACATCTTATTACTCACACCTATCATCACATACTCCTCACAGCAAGTCTAGACTCAAAAGATCAGAACACTTACTCAAAGAGTTTCAAGAAAAAGGGCATCTTTTATTGATTTCTTCAGATTGTAACTCAACAAATCTTCTTGAAACAGGCGTGGAAAGTGTTTAAGGCTAGATTTTGCGGAGTATTTTGTCTCAGTTGTGACTGGTGAAGCTTTGAGCTTAGTCTCCAATGGAGGAGAGAGAGAATGTCTTGAGGGAGAGAGAAGAAGTTGAAGGGCCGAATATGATGAGAAATGACGGAGAGAGAGAGAGATGCTTCGGTTTTAACAAGATTCTTATTCCATAAGATAAGTAGCATTTAATGCTCAATAGTAACTTGTCTCCCCCTTAGCAGCAAGCCTAATCCGGCTAATTATCCACATGTGAGAAAGGAATTAAAAATTGATTGTGAGTATAGAAGTGTACGACGGCAATTCAAAATATAAATGCTAATTTCGAAAATTATACTGACTCAAATAACATAAGTGTGCACGTATCATATAAATCACATAACGTCAAATAAATCACATTAAAACATATCATCACTCGTCATTACTCTAATCGTCACTCTAGATTAATCCTCTCTATAGAAATTCTCAATCACTATCTCGACTCTATCTCTCGCACTTCGTCTCTACTCGAAAACAAATAACATCTCTATCTTAGCTCTAACATCATTCTCAATTCTTTACTCATATTACTGATTTATGCTTAATTGTTCTAATTTTAGGGGTTTGCATGTGCATATTTTAAGTTAAATCTTCTGGAAATTGGTGCGTTTTATGGTGTATTTTATGCTTTGCAGGAGATTTAGGTTTTCGAAATGAAGAGTGCAAATTCTGGAGAGTTTGGGCTAAGAATCGTGTTTTTGTGCATACTCTGGCATGTAAGAGAAAGAAAGCCCCACATGCCAGAGCAGCGGAATGGGATGCCAGAGAAATCCAAGCTCCCGAGCAGCGAAATAACCATTCCTCTGAAAAAGCGCCAGAGGAATCGGAAATGTCAGAGGAATCAAGGCGAGCGCGAAAAGCGCCAGAGAAATCACTTCGCTGCTGGAGTCATAAGTGCAGAGGAATCAAACGACAGAGAAATCACCATTTCTCTGGAGTCAGCGAAATCAAGAATCCAGTGTAGCGAAGTCATCACCAGAGAAGTTGAAAGTCAGAGCAGAGGGGATAGAAGTCCATTACAGCGGAATTGGATAGCCAGAGAAATCACCGCTCCTCTGGCGATAGCCAGAGAAATCACCATTCCGCTGGCGACCCATTCCGCTGGAGAAAGCCAGAGCGGAAGCCGTTCCACTGGCGAGAGCCACGATTTCCGCTAGGGAGGAGATGATTTCCAGAGCACGCGTCACAGCTGGAAGTTGCCTTATCTTGCACGATTCTATTGCCTTTAGAATTCTACTTTGCATGGCAACTTCCATGGTGATCCAGAAGGATTTGAAGTCTATAAATAGGGTCATACTTTTCATTGTAAAATATCAATTTCGTGCCCTAATCTTTAGTTTCGCCAAGTTAGCTAAAGCTTAGGTTTATTGCTTTCATAGTTCTAGTTTCGATTTTTGTTCTAGTTAGTTTAGTTTATAGTTCTTTAAATTCATGTTTTAGATTAGTTCCCGTGTAGAGTTGTAATTACGTGACAGATTACTTCTCGAGACGAATTACGGTATTTCTTTAATCAAGTTTATTTATTTGCTTTTACTTATGCTTTCTTTAAATTCTGCAAATTTAGTTTTTGCCTAGTTAGATTAGATTAGAAGTTTTGATTAAAGTTATTTAAATTTGATTTGTCTAGTTAATTCTTTAATTTAAGTTCTTTAAATTCTTGCCTAGGGTTTAATAGTTTAATTCGCCTAGATAATTTTAAGATTAAGTTTTTAGTTAAGTTTAAATTACGAGCATTAGTTAATAATTCTTTTTTGCCTAGTTAAGTTTAATTTCACGTAAATTTACTTTCCAAGTTTTAGTTAATAATCCCAACCTTTACTGCTTTCTTGTGACATAATTAAAAGCTTTTAAAGATCTTCCTTGAGAGATGACACTGGGTCAACTTACCATCACTAGGATGTCCTTGTTCTATTGCAAGTCAAACTAGAGGTGTTCTAGGTTGAGTCAAATTTTGGCGCCGTTGCCGGGGAAGGTTTTAGGCGTTTAATTGTGTCACTTTTCTTTCCGTTTTTCTTGTTTTCTTTACTTTACGTTTTTATTTTTTTTTTACTTTTCTTTTCCTCCCACCCGGTGCGTTTAATCCGTGTGTTAAGTGTTGTGTATGGATCAGATCATGGAGTACATGGGAGATTTCACCCGGCCCGTCATCGGAGACACCAACACATCGGCTATTGTGCTTCCACCCGCCGTCAGAGATTACAATCTAAAGCCGAATGATTCAAGTCTTCTACCTCTGTTCTATGGGATGCCGAGTGAAGATGCCCTACAATTCATCCGTGATTTTTGCACACAAGTTCAAACCATTCCATTGCTGAAGCTCACGGAGGACCAACTTAAGCTCAAGTGCTTCCCCTATGCACTTAAAGATCGGGCGAGAACATGGATGCTAACTCTGCCGCCCAATTCTATCACCACTTGGGGAGAAGCTTGTGAGAAGTTCATGCTAAAGTACTATCCGAACCACAAGATATAGGAGCTCAGAACGCAAATCATGGAATTCACCCAAGGAGTGGACGAGCCCCTACATGAAGCATGCACTACTACAAAAGTTTACATACATAACAGTACATAGATAACGGTTTTTTTCAAAAACCATTATGTATGAGCGCACTTTTAGGAATAGATAACGGTTTTGGAAAAATCCGTTATCTATGTAGTGTTGTCTATATGCATAGATAACGGTTTGAAAAAATGCGTTATGTTTTTGCGTTATCTATTAGTTGCATACATAACGGTATTACAAAACCGTTGTGCCACCGTTATCTATGACCATCTTTTATAACGGTTTATTCATAACGTTAAAGAACCGTTATGTATAAGAGTCATTTACAATGGTTTTTGAACCGTTATGTATGAGCGTCAATAAAAATTGTTATGTATAATTTTTTTATTAATTTTTTAAAAATTATATTATATTATATTATATTAAAAATAACAAATAAATTGTTTACCCTAAAATTTGAATTTATTCCTAGATATAGATTTTAAAAAATAAAAAAATCATAGTAACATTTTTTTTTGTTTTATCATTAAGTAACACTTATATAAAATCTAAATTAGAAATCTAAATACCAAAAATTGAATATTCAAAGTGAAAAAAGAGAAAAAAGAAAAAAGAAAAAAAGGAATAGATTTTATTTAGAAAATTTAGAAATTAACCCCAAAACTACAAGCCCTAGTTTGTTCGTCCTCCCTGTCTCTCGACTCTCTCTCTCTCCCCTCTCGACTCAGCCGCCGGCGCCGCTGCCCCACGCCGGCCCGTCGCCGCCCACTCTCGCTGCTGCCCCGCGCCCTAGTTCTTCTCTGTTCGATTGGTCGAGCCCTAGTTCTTCTCTGTTCGGTACAACTCAGCCGTCGCCATCTCAGGGAGACCGGCGAGCTACGCGACCTAGAGCCCGCCCATCGTTGCTGGCGTCGCCCCCCATCCCCATCACCTCTCTTTCGCTTCCACCACCACGGTATACTCTCTCTCTCTCCATTTTCTATATGTATTTCTATCTTTGCGTAATTTTTGAATTTGGGCAGAGCAACCTCCGTCGTCGGCTCAGCGCCCACCACCGCTCCAATCGCACCACCACTGCCCCTGGCCTCTGACTCCGACAACAGTCGCCCTCATTCTTCAGGTAACAACTAAATGAAATTGAAGAGTGCATTAGGTAGCAAATTTTAGGGCATTTTGGACTCGAATTTTAGGGATTTATGGTTTGAATTTTCGCTAGTTTTTTTTTCTTGTTTCAGTTCATCGTTTTGTTCTTGGTTATTCTGAATTGAAGACTGCTTTTTTTTTTTTTTGAGAATATTGAACACTACTTTATGAAAAGAAGTTGCTTAATTTATGAGCGGCAGCACATGCCGCTGCCGCTCACTTGTCACCTCTTCATTTTTACAACTCCACGCACCAAGGCCAAAGGTTTGTCAATGCTCTCCGCTTCTTCACGCTCAAAGAGAGAGTCTCTTTCGATAAAGAAATCAAGAAAAGCAAATTCATCGCCATTGCTGCCCCTATCTCTGATGAGCGCTCCACTTTCTCATTCATTGCTGAGGTCAATTTCCCCAACCATTTCGTCATTTTTTGTTTTTTTGTTTTAACTTCGAGACGCATTTTTTTTAATTATAACTTATTTATTTTGATGGGATTCTGCCGAGCAGGTCCGTGAACCCCGTGCCACTCACAATTGTTGGGCTTACAAGGTCTGATTTTGTTTCTCTATATTTGCATGCTGCTATACGTCATCAGCATTTAAGGTTGCAGGAATTTATGTGTTTATGGTTTCTTTGTTGAGCTTGATCCTGTCCGTACTTCTTTAATGGGGAAATGATTCTCTGCCCTAACTAAGCATGATGGCAATCAACATTTTTCTTAGGAAATGATCAGAAAAAATGACAAATCTCACATCAAGAAAATGGAAACTTCACATCAATCAGTGCATTAGGTGCAAAATGTAGCTCATTTGTATTGAAATCTTGATATTTTATTTTGTACTTGGTTTTAGATTGGGGATCAATTTCGGAGTAATGATGATGGTGAACCATCTGGAACAGTTGGCAAGCCAATACAATCAGCAATTGAGTCTTCAGGGATAGATAGAGTTATGGTGGTTGTTATCAGGTATTATGTTTGTGACTTTGTGTATTATGATGACATGTCTATGTTGATATGCAGTATATCCCGCTTTATCCAAGCATTTGAAAAATGTATCCTGAAACAACAATTGCATGTAATGGCCCGGGAATACGTTAGTGCGGTCTCCTTCACAAACATTCGTGTCTGCTTGAATTGAACTAGCTGTAGGTCTGTTAGTCATTGTTCTATCGGTCAATTGATTTGTTTCTCTTTGGTTAGGTACTTTGGAGGAATCAAACTTGGCACTGGAGGATTAGTTAGAGCTTACAGAGGGGTAGCTGCAGAATGCTTAAGAAATGCCCCAACTTGCCTTGTAAAATCTAAAGTAATAAAATTTCCTAAATTTTCCTTTTTATGTTACTTCTCCCAATCAATTGCCTTTGATAACGCCTTCATGCTTGTAATTTCATATTTCATTTTGGAAAGGTTGAAGCGCTCGTGCATGCTTAACATTACTTATTTTTCTTGACTGTAGGCACCTGTGGGATTGCATGTCACATTTGATCTTTTGGGAGTTCTATACATCAAGTAAGTTTAAATGAATACAACTATTGAATATATAGTATTATTTGTATTTTGTCCTTATTTCCCATTAACATGAATGAGATTTGTTGCACTTTGTAGTGATTAAAACAGAAACTAAAAGCACCTAATTTTCTTTATATTATTGAGATAAAGTCTAAATGAGCAAATTGGAACATATACTATATGTTTTTCCAATTTTAGAATTAATAAAAGCTGCATTATTCCCAAGAACATCAGGATTCTCAAGAACAATAAACAAAGTGGGTATGTCTTGAGTTAGATATGAAAGGGGCTGCTTTGTGTGTAAAAAATTGTGCTTGAGTAAGTGTAGTTTTTTATGAATTGTTTGTTTTTGGAATCTGTTTTATGAAATTGTGTTGCAGACTTGGTAAAGTTGATTCTCACAAGTTCAAATGATATGTTGTGATTTCAGTTGACAGAGGATTGGGGTGAGAGATTGTTCAATGCATTGAGCAGAGCAGGAGGGAGTGCCTTCAGCAACATGGCTGTGAGCCACAACAACTTAGTATGTATTTGGATTTCTTTAATTTAAGCATAAATAGTAACCTTTGAGGCCTACAAAACTTCCTATACTTGGATTTTCCAAATAATCTTGTTCCTGCATAAACTAAATTTAGCAAGAAACAAGATCTCTAAACTTTTTGTGATTGAGTTGATCTTTTAACTGTGATGATAGATGTAGAACTTGATGCCAAAGGTATATTGGTTTAGTTTAGTTTAGTGCCAAACTGCCAGAACTATACTTTATAATCTTGTTATCCCACAAATGTGATGTGATGGATCAGTCTGTAGATTTTCGATTTATGTTTGGTTTGTTATATACTCATATGAAGATAACTTGTTTTTATTTACGGTAAATCAACCTTCTCTCTCTCTATACATATATATTAGAGTATCTTGAAATTGATTTCGGACGTTGATGGTGCAGGCGATCTTCACTGGAAAGTTGTATCTGTTTATATTCACCGGAGTGGGAATGTAAGTTTGGCGTAATTAATTATGATAGCACACAAAGCTTGGTTGAAAAGATAGAATCTGATGTTTGAAATGTGGTTTACTTGTTTCTACAGTTTTGAGTTATATAAATCAAGTTTCTGTGTTTACCACGATTCTACTGAATTTTGATGTCTGCTGTAACTTTCCCCTGCCTGAGATGCTTGGTAATCATTGACTTTCTTTTTTGATTAACTCTACTGCTTGAATGCCTTAAACCAGACATTTAGCTTGATTAAACGGCTACCATTTAGTATTTAGTTTGATTAACTCTGATAGGCATTTAGTCAGGGATTTGATTTGTTTTTGGTCAGGGATTTAGATGTCGATTTGCTAATGTGTGTTGAGTGTGGATGACTGTGGTAAGAGATTCGAGTCCAGCGTGGGGTAAGCCTCTCTTTGGTTTCTCTTGGTGCCTATTTTTAGTTTGTCACTTTAATAATTCTGAAGGTAGCGGTCATTCTTCATTTTTCACTAAATCTCTATTGCAGATTACTTTCATGAGGAAGAAGGATTTCAGGAAAGAGCAACTAGTTCTTGAGGACTTAGTGCTAGAATTCATAGTATGATAGATTTTTGTTTTAGCTATAAGATAGTTGGTACTTTCAATTTTGAATCGAATATGCAATGATGATGTATACTTGATACTTGGTTCATTTGGATGGTATGAATATTTTGGATGATATATAAAATTGTTATTGTTGATTTTATCATTTTGTCATTTTATAAAAATTGCAAAATTTAAAAATATACTACAATTATAAAAAGTGCAAAAAAACTGTTATAAAAGGTGCAAAAAATCGTTATGTATTCTAATCAAATATAACGGTTAAAATCGTTATAAAAACTGCAAAAATCGTTATAAAAAGTGCAAAAAATAGTTATAAAAAGTGCAAAAAACCGTTATGTATTCTATCAAAGATAACGGTTAAAACCGTTATAAAAAGTGCAAAAAACTGTTAACTATGATTAAAAAAAAAAATTAATACATAACGGAAAAATCTTAATACATAACGGTGAAAAACCGTTATGTATTCTATCAAAGATAACGGTTAAAACCGTTATAAAAAGTGCAAAAAACTGTTAACTATGATAAAAAAAATATAAAAAAAATTAATACATAACGGAAAAATCTTAATACATAACGGTGAAAAACCGTTATGTATAACCTTTATAGATAACGGATGCGTACTGTTATGTATGACGCATCATACCGTTATCTATGCTACTATACATAACGGTTTGAAACCGTTGTGTATGACGTATAGAATAGATAACACCACTATACACAACGGTTTTTTTGCTCATAGATAACGGATAAAATCCGTTATCTATGAGCGTTTTTCTAGTAGTGATGGGATAGATTCCAAGAACTCCTCCGCCAGTGCCCGCAACATCAATTCCCCAACGTGATGTTGATGCAAGTTTTCTACGATGGGTTAGTGCAAACTGCCCAATTTATGGTGGACAGCACCGCAGGAGGGAACATAGCTTGGAAGACTGCTACAGAGCTGAAGGAGATATTCAAAACATTAGCGGAGAGCTCTCAACAAAAGTCGGTGCGTGGAAAGAGAGTTGAGGCCAGCGCTGTGACGAACCAGTACGAGCTGCAAAAGCAATTAGCGTCAATCACGCGCGAAGTACAGCAGATCAAGATGAGCCATACGGAAGCTGCACCTGTCCCTGCACAGAGCATAAATTATAATCAAAGCAATGGTGGATGGAGAGGTCAACACCAAAGGAATTTTCAGCCTGCTCAACAATTCCAGAATGCTCCACAACAGCCAATACCTCCGCAAAAACAGTCCCTGGAGGAGACTATGCAGGCTTTTATAGAGGTTAGTAAGCAAAACTTTGAGATGACCAAGCAAAGTATGGAGTCTCAAGCTGCCACTATCAAACGCCTCGAGACAACTGTGGGGCAACTGTCGGGCACGATGGACCAGCTACAGCAGCAGCAGATCCAAACTCATCAAGTGCTAGCTCTGGCGAGGATGCCAGAGCAGACTAGGCTGACATCTCTGACTTGGCAGCCTGAGCAGAGGAGAAGGATGACAGAGCAGAGGAGAGCGCCAGAGTTGATAAGGCCAGAGCAGAGACTTCACAAATCAAGTACGCAATATCAACCACCGAAGCCCAGCCCGCCTCTGCCACCATCAATTGTCGATCCAACCCAACCATTACCAAAGAAAGAAGATCCAGGGAGTTTCATGATTGGTATTAGCTTGGGTCGAGCTGGAGAATTCGCGGGTATGTTAGACTTGGGTGCGGCAGTCAATTTGATGCCATATGCTATTTTTCAGAAATTGGGCAGGAAGGAAGAGGAGCTTAAAAGCACGAAAACAAGACTTCAATTAGCTGATGGGGCAAATTGTAGCACTCGTGGTATGTTAAAAGATGTTGAAGTCATGGTGAGAGGAATCACGATACTAGCCGATTTTGTGGTGCTCGAGGCAGGGCATGGCATTATAGGAAAGAATGGGCAACTTGTTCTACTTGGTCGGCCTTTTATGGCTACTACCCTGACGCGCATTGATGTGGGTTCTGGAACTTTGAGCATAGCCGGGTCTGGTAGATCGGTAACATTCTCCGTTTTTAATACAAAGCCTATTATTTCTAACTCTTCAATGCATATCTGTTCTCTTGTGGAGATTGCTGACCAGGAGGAAGAAGTAGAAATTTTTAGAGCTAACTGTCTTTCGCCAGCTCTGCTTATTCCGACAGTGCTGACTACTTCAGCTATGCTTATTCCACCAGCGCTGATTACTCCATCTATGCCCATTCCGCCAGCGCTGACTACTTCATCTATGCCTATTCTGCCAGCGCTGACTACTCCAGCTCTGCCGCTGGAGGACAGAGCAGAAACTTTACCGCCAGCGCTAACGAGCTCAGCTCTGAACACCACCCCAGCTCTGCACAACACGCGCCAGAATGTTGCTAAGAAGAAACTGATGTGCACCAGCCCGGAAGAGGACATAATTATACAAGATTTTCTTGATAATTTACAGGATGAGGAAGTCATTGAAGATAAGTTTTTGGCCAAGCTTCCAATCAAAGTTAATGCCGTTCATGAGGTGCCAACTACCGTGAAAGAGGATGCAACCGTTAAGGAAGAACGGGCTGATGTGCTGCCGTGCAAGGATAATGTCGTGCTAAGAGTGCAGAGTGCACCACCTTTGGAAGAGAAGAAAGAGGAGAGATCTCGACATAACTCTTGGTTCGAGAAAATGATGAATGTGATGAGCTCTGCTTGCTCACTAAGAGGACCCGCAGCTGAACTGGAGGATGATGTGCTTTCACGAGGACTAAGTCAGCTGACGTTTCACAGCGATTTTGGTTAAGGGATCCTCTACATCGGGCTGGCGACTTTAACTCTAGCGCTTGGTGGGAGGCAACCCACCGTTGGTTTGTTTTTAGTTTTTGTTTTTCTTTGTTTTCCATTTTTGTTTTGTTTTTCCTAAGTTTTGGTTGCTTGCGCGGATACTTTGATGTGGTGTTCATGTTTTGACTTCAGCGCTGCAGTTTTACCTCTGCCGACAGCACAGCCTCGCCAGCGCGTCTCTGCCAACCGCGCTGCACTTTTTCAGCGCGGTACTTTTCCGCGCTCGCTGCAACTCTCCACTCTGCAACAGACCGAAAAGCCCCTTATTCACCACCTTGCACGATGCTTCAGTTTCTCAATGCCGATAATCAGGGACGTTTTCTTAACTCTTTTTATTTCTTTTGTGCCCTGAGGACATGGCATGCTTTAAGTGTGGGGGGTGTTTTATTGTGCTTATATTTTCAATTGGGCGAGATTAGTCATTCTATGCTTAGTTTTTGGTCTCGAATCTTGCTAATTTTTATGAATTTGTGGAAGAGTAGATGGTTTTCGATGCGAATTTCGAGTTTGTGAATGAATGGTGGTTATTCTTGTTTTACTCTTGATATATGTTTCTTGTTTGTGCAAAGAATTTGAGTTTTGTTGCAACATGATTGTAAGTTAGTAAAACGTGATTTGTCCGGTAGATACTAGAAGGAGTGTTGTTATTGTGATTGCCTACGATCGTACCTTATCTGTGAAATTGTTGGACGAATTGCCAACTTCAAAATTCAAAATCGCCAGCTCTGAAACATCTGGCCTGTTCTGAAATGTGATAGCTCTGAGTCTCTGCTCCTCTAGTCTAACTATGAGCATGGGAAACCACGTGAAACGACTTTGGATTACATCCAAATGGTTTTTATTTCATGAATTATGGCTCAACTGTCGAAAATCTTAAGCACACAAAGTGTGAAAAATGGTGATATTGATTATAAAGGCGATCACATAGGGAATTCACTTCTAGCGGAGAATTGGGTCTGATCGAATTGCTTACATTACTCCTTTGTTGCTTCTTAAACTTAGAATTACTTGCATGAACGAGAGATGTGTGTTGATTGTAAAATTTTGAATTCACTTTGAGAACGTTTGGATGGAAAATAGCATTGTTGAAATCAATCTCTTCCTAGGATTCATATGGATTTTGCTTGAGGACAAGCAATAGGCTAAGTGTGGGGGGGTTGATTTATGCTTAATTGTTCTAATTTTAGGGGTTTGCATGTGCATATTTTAAGTTAAATCTTCTGGAAATTGGTGCGTTTTATGGTGTATTTTATGCTTTGCAGGAGATTTAGGTTTTCGAGATGAAGAGTGCAAATTCTGGAGAGTTTGGGCTAAGAATCGTGTTTTTGTGCATACTCTGGCATGTAAGAGAAGCAAAGCCCCACATGCCAGAGCAGCGAAATGGGATGCCAGAGAAATCCAAGCTCCCGAGCAGCGAAATAACCATTCCTCTGAAAAAGCGCCAGAGGAATCGGAAATGTCAGAGGAATCAAGGCGAGCGCGAAAAGCGCCAGAGAAATCACTTCGCTGCTGGAGTCATAAGTGCAGAGGAATCAAACGACAGAGAAATCACCATTTCTCTGGAGTCAGCGAAATCAAGAATCCAGTGTAGCGAAGTCATCACCAGAGAAGTTGAAAGTCAGAGCAGAGGGGATAGAAGTCCATTACAGCGGAATTGGATAGCCAGAGAAATCACCGCTCCTCTGGCGATAGCCAGAGAAATCACCATTCCGCTGGCGACCCATTCCGCTGGAGAAAGCCAGAGCGGAAGCCGTTCCGCTGGCGAGAGCCACGATTTCCGATAGGGAGGAGATGATTTCCAGAGCACGCGTCACAGCTGGAAGTTGCCTTATCTTGCACGATTCTATTGCCTTTAGAATTCTACTTTGCATGGCAACTTCCATGGTGATCCAGAAGGATTTGAAGTCTATAAATAGGGTCATACTTTTCATTGTAAAATATCAATTCCGTGCCCTAATCTTTAGTTTCGCCAAGTTAGCTAAAGCTTAGGTTTATTGCTTTCATAGTTCTAGTTTCGATTTCTGTTCTAGTTAGTTTAGTTTATAGTTCTTTAAATTCATGTATTAGATTAGTTCCCATGTAGAGTTGTAATTACGTGACAGATTACTTCTCGAGACGAATTATGGTATTTCTTTAATCAAGTTTATTTATTTGCTTTTACTTATGCTTTCTTTAAATTCTGCAAATTTACTTATGCGTTTTTATGATGCTTTCTTTAAATTATGCAATTTAGTTTTTGCCTAGTTAGATTAGATTAGAAGTTTTGATTAAAGTTATTTAAATTTGATTTGTCTAGTTAATTCTTTAATTTAAGTTCTTTAAATTCTTGCCTAGGGTTTAATAGTTTAATTCGCCTAGATAATTTTTAGATTAAGTTTTTAGTTAAGTTTAAATTACGAGCATTAGTTAATAATTCCTTTTTGCCTAGTTAAGTTTAATTTCACGTAAATTTACTTTCCAAGTTTTAGTTAATAATCCCAACCTTTACTGCTTTCTTGTGACATAATTAAAAGCCCTTAAAGATCTTCCTTGAGAGATGACACTGGGTCAACTTACCATCACTAGGATGTCCTTGTTCTATTGCAAGTCAAACTAGAGGTGTTCTAGGTTGAGTCAAATTTTGGCGCCGTTGCCGGGGAAGGTTTTAGGCGTTTAATTGTGTCACTTTTCTTTCCGTTTTTCTTATTTTCTTTACTTTACGTTTTTATTTTTTTTTTACTTTTCTTTTCCTCCCATCCAGTGCGTTTAATCCGTGTGTTAAGTGTTGTGTATGGATCAGATCATGGAGTACATGGGAGATTTCACCCGGCCCGTCATCGGAGACACCAACACATCGGCTATTGTGCTTCCACCCGCCGTCAGAGATTACAATCTAAAGCCGAATGATTCAAGTCTTCTACCTCTGTTCCATGGGATGCCGAGTGAAGATGCCCTACAATTCATCCGTGATTTTTGCACACAAGTTCAAACCATTCCATTGCTGAAGCTCACGGAGGACCAACTTAAGCTCAAGTGCTTCCCCTATGCACTTAAAGATCGGGCGAGAACATGGATGCTAACTCTGCCGCCCAATTCTATCACCACTTGGGGAGAAGCTTGTGAGAAGTTCATGCTAAAGTACTATCCGAGCCACAAGATACAGGAGCTCAGAACGCAAATCATGGAATTCACCCAAGGAGTGGACGAGCCCCTACATGAAGCATGGGATAGATTCCAAGAACTCCTCCGCCAGTGCCCGCAACATCAATTCCCCAACGTGATGTTGATGCAAGTTTTCTACGATGGGTTAGTGCAAACTGCCCAATTTATGGTGGACAGCACCGCAGGAGGGAACATAGCTTGGAGGACTGCTACAGAGCTGAAGGAGATATTCAAAACATTAGCGGAGAGCTCTCAACAAAAGTCGGTGCGTGGAAAGAGAGTTGAGGCCAGCGCTGTGACGAACCAGTACGAGCTACAAAAGCAATTAGCGTCAATCACGCGCGAAGTACAGCAGATCAAGATGAGCCATACGGAAGCTGCACCTGTCCCTGCACAGAGCATAAATTATAATCAAAGCAATGGTGGATGGAGAGGTCAACACCAAAGGAATTTTCAGCCTGCTCAACAATTCCAGAATGCTCCACAACAGCCAATACCTCCGCAAAAATAGTCCCTGGAGGAGACTATGCAGGCTTTTATGGATGTTAGTAAGCAAAACTTTGAGATGACCAAGCAAAGTATGGAGTCTCAGGCTGCCACTATCAAACGCCTCGAGACAACTGTGGGGCAACTGTCGGGCACGATGGACCAGCTACAGCAGCAGCAGAGCCAAACTCATCAAGTGCTAGCTCTGGCGAGGATGCCAGAGCAGACTAGGCTGACATCTCTGACTTGGCAGCCAGAGCAGAGGAGAAGGATGACAGAGCAGAGGAGAGCGCCAGAGTTGATAAGGCCAGAGTAGAGACTTCACAAATCAAGTACGCCATATCAACCACTGAAGCCCAGCCCGCCTCTGCCACCATCAATTGTCGATCCAACCCAACCATTACCAAAGAAAGAAGATCCAGGGAGTTTCATTATTGGTATTAGCTTGGGTCGAGCTGGAGAATTCGCGGGTATGTTAGACTTGGGTGCGGCAGTCAATTTGATGTCATATGCTATTTTTCAGAAATTGGGCAGGAAGGAAGAGGAGCTTAAAAGCACGAAAACAAGACTTCAATTAGCTGATGGGGCAAATTGTAGCACTCGTGGTATGTTAAAAGATGTTGAAGTCATGGTGAGAGGAATCACGATACTAGCCGATTTTGTGGTGCTCGAGGCAGGGCATGGCATTATAGGAAAGAATGGGCAACTTGTTCTACTTGGTCGGCCTTTTATGGCTACTACCCAGACGCGCATTGATGTGGGTTCTGGAACTTTGAGCATAGCCGGGTCTGGTAGATCGGTAACATTCTCCGTTTTTAATACAAAGCCTATTATTTCTAACTCTTCAATGCATATCTGTTCTCTTGTGGAGATTGCTGACCAGGAGGAAGAAGTAGAAATTTTTAGAGCTAACTGTCTTTCGCCAGCTCTGCTTATTCCGACAGCGCTGACTACTTCAGCTATGCCTATTCCACCAGCGCTGATTACTCCATCTATGCCCATTCCGCCAGCGCTGACTACTTCATCTATGCCTATTCTGCCAGCGCTGACTACTCCAGCTCTGCCGCTGGAGGACAGAGCAGAAACTTTACCGCCAGCGCTAACGAGCTCAGCTCTGAACACCACCCCAGCTCTGCACAACACGCGCCAGAATGTTGCTAAGAAGAAACTGATGTGCACCAGCTCGGAAGAGGACATAATTATACAAGATTTTCTTGATAATTTGCAGGATGAGGAAGTCATTGAAGATAAGTTTTTGGCCAAGCTTCCAATCAAAGTTAATGCCGTTCATGAGGTGCCAACTACCGTGAAAGAGGATGCAACCGTTAAGGAAGAACGTGTTGGATTTGTATACTGAAAGCAAGAACGTTTTATGCTTGTATACAATGTTTCCTAAGTTCACTATCTAATCTCCTATCTGATTGTGTTCATGATTGCATATGTATGTTCTTTATCTCTATATAAGTAGATTATATGGTGTGTTGTAGATCACAGAAGACCATATAATTGGAATAACCTTAAGAGATATAATATAATCACAGCCGAAATAACTCTAGGACAAGTTATTGGTTTAGGCTGCGGTATAGATGGAAGTAGTTTGTCTTGACTACTTGTCTATACTGGTACGTCATTACGTATTGATAGGACCACAGTTGAGATGTATTCTTCTATCTGACTTAAGTGAAGAATCAAGATCTCGGTGACTTATAAGATCTTAATACTAATAAGTATTCAGATATATATGTTAATTCGTATATCACTTTGACTTACTATGGGTGAAAGTTATATACTAACTCGAGTACTCTGTATCTTCGGTGATAGCGGTTAATATATGATATTTGATTATCTGTATTAGTACCCGTATCCGGTATAGGATAATGACATCCCCTTAAGGAGCTCAATAAGGTTTATTGCGCTAAACCCTGCAGGTTGATTAAGTTCAGGCGCAATAATAAAGTTTGAGTGGTACTGCTTAAGGATTTATAAAGAGATTAATTAATTTAAGCTGTCAGAGCTCTAATTAATTAATGGATGTCGGATATTTTAAATACGGAGATTTAATAAGTCTAAATACAAGCCCCCGACTCATCACCGGCAATAAAGGGGTAAGTCAGTATCGGTTCTCTAGTGGAATGAACTGATATTTATAAATTAATTATGGTCTGGGCTGACCATAGATAAATTAATTTATTTGAGGCCCATCTTTATTCCTTGTATCTGGTCCCTGGACTGGCCCAATGTCTCCTAGCCCAAGAAGAGAGAATTCACGCCTCCTACACCTAATCTGTGCCTACACGTATTTATTTTATTATAAATACAGCTGTCAGCTCTCAGGAAAATACACTGATAAAAATATTAGGGTTTTGAGAGCTGTGGGGCGCAGGGAAGAAAAACGTGTGGGGCTTATTTCTCTCTTGGGACTTTCATAGATCGTTGTCCATCCAACGGTGAAAGCTGAGCGGGATACAGTCGAGAAGATCAGAGCTGGAGTCAGATTTTCGCAGGAAACCAAGTTCTGGCAGTCTCCGTAAAACGGTCATAACTTCCTCCACAGAACTCCGATTCAGACGAATCAGGCGGCCACGGAAAGCTCTCTCGAAGACGAAGAAGTCGTATTTCGGGGCGAAATACGATTTGAGGACGTTTGGGGCTTCAAACGAAGGCTTGAAGCTGACTGGTCTGTTCAGATGCGAATCTGCGAATTCTTCTGAATTCTTCAGGTATTTCTGAACTCCAACGTGCAGCTGTTAAATTCATAGGAGCATGTTAGGATTAATCGTTGTATGATAAATTAATAATAATCCAAGAAACGATCATCGGGCAAAGCGGAACGTTAATTCAGTTTAATATTCCTTCAATTGGTATCAGAGCCCAGGATTAATTTCTTGGCTCTATTATTAATTTATGTACGATTAATAATGTGCGTTGTTTTTACTAATGCTGTTCTTCGTGGTCTGTTGATTCGTGGGATACGTCGTTTTGACGTTGTAATCGTTTTTCACCACGAGAAAAATCCGTGGTTAGATTAGGATTTCAATTTGTTTTGTTTTTCCTTTGTAATCTGTAATTGTTGGAAATCGAGACGAGAACGACGACGAATCAACATCGAAGAACGGAGGTTGGCTGCGTACGGGACCGGGCAGATGGGGCTGCGGGCGCCGAGGGGCTGCGCGCGCGCGGGTGCTCGCACGCCGTGCACAGCGTGCCCAGTCAGGCGCCGCGCGGCCGCTGCTGCTCTCGGTGCTGGATGTTGTGCGAGGAGGTGGGCTGGTGGCGGGGCGAGGCATGGCTGGACGGGGGCGAGCAGGGGCTGTGCGCGCCCAGGGCTGCGCGTGCGCGCTTTGCACGCTGCGCGCCCGGCAGGCGTCGCGCGGCCGCTGCTGCCGAGCTGCTGCCTGTGCGCCGAGACTGCCGAGACCAGGTACCCAGGCTGCTCCAGCTGCTGTCAAGAGCAGGTGGCGGCGCCGCCTAAGGGGTCCCAAACCCTAGGTAGGCGCGAGTTTTCTACAAACCCTAGGGGGCCCAAACCCTATTTTCAAAGACGGGCCTGATGAAGCTGTTCGGGCCGAGTTTTACGTTTTTGAGCCTTTTCTTTTCTGTTTTAAATGTAATATATTAGAAATTGGGGTTCCACGAATGGGTCACGAAGAATTTAATTCTTTAATTATGTTCTTTGCATGTCGTGGTGTTAATCCTTTATGCTCTTTGCATGCTGTTTTTGTCTCTGCTTGTTAATATGTGTTTATTAACTGCGCTTAGACAAGCATGCTAGGTTTACCATTTTCTTAAGCATGTTTTAGAATTCTGCGAGCATGTTTTACATGTTGCGTTCTAGAAGAGCATGTTTAGGATTATGTGTTGAGCATGATCAAACCTTTTGAAAGAAAAAGACTAAGCTGTATTAATAATTTTATAGATGATTAAAAATTATTTAAATTACCACAAACGGTCTCAAGACAAAGTGATTGAGGATGGGAGTAAACGTCCACACGATCGTGGCTTACTTCATGTTCGATTTCACAAGTTTGTTGAGTTGAGACTTCTATTCAAAATATTTAAATCCATTTAAGTAGTGGGAGTTATGCGGTAAACGTCCACCCTATCGTGGCTTACTCGTATGATTTTCATAAGTACTTTAGAGGATGGATTTTAAATAAGATAACTAAGAAATTAAATTGAATGCGGCATGGTCCTAGTGAGTATGTCAAATTCGAGAATTTAATTTCAAAGTTAGATTGTGGTTATTACTAAATAATTTTTATTCTTAAAATTATGTAGACCTCCACATGCGGTCTCAAGACAAAGTGATTGAGAATATGAGTAAACGTTCACCCTATCGTGGCTTACTTCATATTTGATTTCACAAGTTTGTTAAGTTGAGATTTCTATTAAAAATATTTAAATCCATTTAAGTAGTGGGAGTTATGCGGTAAACGTCCACCCTATCGTGGCTTACTCGTATGATTCTCATAAGTACTTTAGAGGATGGATTTTAAATAAGATAACCAAGAGGTTAAATTGAAAGCGGTATGGTCCTCGTGAGTATGCTAATTTCGAGAATTTAACTATCGAGGTTAAATTGTGGTCGCTGCTTAGATATCATTTCAAGTACAATGTACAACTCCCCATCGGAGTCCCTTCTTGAAAATGATATGGTCTAGTTAAAGTCCGACTATTAATTTCCTTTGTCAAAAGGTTAAGTTGACATGGATGGAAGTTAAACGACTAGGTAAATAGTCTGGTTAAGGAAATCATGGTAAACGTTCACCCTATCGTGGCTTACTCGTGAGTTTTCTTGGGCAGTTGGAGGTTTCATTAATATTGTTTTATCAAAAGGTTACAATATTATTGTTACGAATTATGTGCTTTATGTTCGTTACCTTCAGATATGTCTATGTCTCCTGTTTCTTTATTCTTGCACAAAGTCTTTTAACCGGTCCACATATATAAAATGGAAACGCAGTTTTGGATTTTTATCTTTATCACAAATTAACACAAGTTTTCTTTGTGTTGCTTACTACTCCACGTTCTTATGGTCCGAACAATGAGTCAACTGATGAGAAAAATGAATTACATAAAAGGTGGCATAAGACGAATAATGTGGCTATATGCTATATTATGAGTATAATGACACAAACCTTGTAGCTTCAACATCAGGGCATGGACGATGCTATTAGCATCATGCTGAATCTCAAGAAAGTGTTCGGAGAGTTGGACTGAGCTGCTCATTTAAATTTGATGAGAGTAATCTCGTTATTTTTATGAATGAGCACAGCTCAGTGCACGAGCATGTCATGCAAATTTTGACGGATTTGACTTGCTCTGTGGAAGTATCGACGGTGAGGCAAAAGTCGATATTATCCTGAACTCTCTTCCCAAGTCTTTTAATTAAGAACTTCCGCCTCAACGCTGTTATGAGCAAGAAAGATAATACTCTTTTTGAGTTGTTGAATGCTCTAGTTACGGCTAAGGAAGTTGTGGGAAAGAGATGTGCAAGCACTTGTTATTGCCAAAGGAGAGCCATCTTCTTCGTCGAATGACGGGAAGAAGAAGGGTCCAAGGGGCAAGAAAGACAAGGGAAATAGTGGGAGTAGTGGTGTGATAAGATTGAGTATTGAAGATTTTTTCTTTCAATACTCAAGGCAAAGGGTTAAGGTACTTCACTTGCTATAGTAACTGAGACATATCAGCTCATTTTCTACTCAGTTGTGAGTAGTGGATAACGAGAGAAACTGATAATGATTGTTACACCTTGCATGGCTTTTTAAGCTGACAAGGAAGCTGAGAAGTGATGAGATGATTGTCTTCATAGGCAACGTGACTAGAGTCGCAGTTGTTGCAATTGAAGCCTTGTCTTTAAGTTCTAAAGACATAGTTTAGTTTTTTGAGAGTTCCTTATCATGTTCCAAAATTTTGAATAGATGGATCTTATGTCATTTTTGATAGTGGTGTTTCTATCATAAGAAATGACAAAGTTGTCTATTCTGGTATTTTGAACATCTCTCTTCATACTATAACTTGTCTACAAAATACCTTTATATTGCATTTACATCATCGAACAAAAGAAAGAGAAAAGTTAAGGCTAATCTCTCATGAGGATCTTACACATATATTGATACCCTAGAAATAGGTCACATCTATCTTAATAGGATCCAAAGGCTCGTGTCTAAATAAGTACATTGGATTCAATCCAGGTTGTACTATTTCGAACCTGCGAATCCTGTATAGAGGAAAAGATGGAGACCAGGTCATTCATGACAAAGGGGATAAAGGGCCAATAATGTGTTAGGAATGATCTTTTCTGATTCATTGTCAGTGTTTGGGATTCCAACCCAGTTTACTACACCATGTAATCCCTATATAAAATGGTGTGGTGGAGAGAAGAAATAGGTCACTCTTGGAAAAATATGTTCGATGATGAGTTATGTATCTTTGCAATTAGTCCTAAAGAATCAGAAGATGGTTATTAGCAATGACACACGATTCTTAGAAGTGGACTATGGGAGTAATCATTAATCCAAGTCAGATAGTGTAATTCAAGAGATTGAAGACATTAGACAGGCGATTCCATCACCCAAGCCAAGTGTGCAAGAGTTTTGTACCACAAGACACTGCACGCACTGTTGACACACATGTGCCACCACAGATCCATTGTAGTGGGAGGGTTGTGGGACAACCCGATCGATTTATGTTCTTGGGAGAATCTTTGGATTTAGTCCCTGGTAGTGAATATAAGAGAATCGACCCAGATATCTACTTGGAATTAGTGGAAGACGAGAATGTAGTTTTCTGGCACGCCTCAATGGAGCAATCCATTAAGAATATGGTTGTATACTAAGAAAATCTTGCTACCAGAATGCCGTAAGGCCGTAGGTTGCAAGTGAGTATACAAGAGAATGATAAGTCCGAATGAGCAAGGTCGTAGCTTTTAAAGCTAGACTGGTGGCGAAAGGTTATGCCCAGTGTGAAGGTATAGGTTATGATGATATTTTCGCCAGTGCCATGCTCAGAACATTCGGATCATTTTACCCATAGCAGCTCACTTAAACCATCGAGGTTACGTGAGGGAGGGAGAGAAACATCTCGTGTCAATCGCTCTCGTGTCATCGGTGATGTGGTTTATCTTGCATTTTATGTAGATAATATCCTCCTAATTGGCGACAATATGGAGCTATTATCAAGACATAAAGCAATGGTTATCCGAACAGTCTCAGATGAAAGACTAAGGAGGTACAGTATACGTCTCTGTGATCAAGGTTATAAGGGATCACTAGAAAAGGATGTTGGGCTTATCTCGAGTGTCTTACATTGATACTGTGAATGCTCGTTTTAGTATGAATACCGCCAAGAAAGGATTGCTACCTTTTAGATATGGCGTTCCTTTATCTAAAGACTATGTCTTAAGATGCCTGTTGAGGTTGAGGAAATGAAGACAGTATTCTACGTTTTCGCAGTAGATAGCTTCATGTATGGATTACTATGTACGAGATCTTATTTTTGCTATGCAATTAGCATGGTTGTAAGATATCAGTATAGTCCTAGTTAAGACACTGAACTGTGGTAAATTATATTCTCAAGTCCATGACTAGAGAATAAGGATAGTTTACCAGCTAGACAGTTTAGTTCCCTTTTTGGATTATACGATTTCGGATTTCCAGGCTGACCGGAACAAAGAATAATTACCTCGAGCTATGTGTTTTTTCTTGGGAGGTAAAACCTTTTGGTTTGACCACTACCTCCAGGATCTAAGGGTAATTCCTAGTTTGCGTGGGAGCATCACCTTCGTGATACCTCAAGTGCAGTTGCGAACTCTAAGGAATCCAAGAACCACAAGGGGTTAAACACATGGAGAGTAAGTACCAAGTTATACGATTATTCGTAAATCGAGGTTTTTGTGCTCAAAGAATAAATTCTCACATATTGGAGAAACCTACTGATCTTTCACAAAAGGCTTATCGCAAATGGTCATTGAAAGATGGGAATGCGATTGATGCCAGATTGATGCCACCCACTTAGGAAACTTTAAGTATAAGTGGGAGAAGTGTTAGGTGATTGGTAAATAGACGCATTGTATACTAAAAGTTTGCTTTAGTATAAGTGGGAGATTGTTGGATTTGTATACTGAAAGCAAGAACGTTTTATGTTTGTATACAATGTTTCCTAAGTTCACTATCTAATCTCCTATCTGATTGTGTTCATGATTGCATATGTATGTTCTTTATCTCTATATAAGTAGATTATATGGTGTGTTGTAGATCACAGAAGACCATATAATTGGAATAACCTTAAGAGATATAATATAATCACAGCCGAAATAACTCTAGGACAAGTTATTGGTTTAGGCTGCGGTATAGATGGAAGTAGTTTGTCTTGACTACTTGTCTATACTGGTACGTCATTACGTATTGATAGGACCACAGTTGAGATGTATTCTTCTATCTGACTTAAGTGAAGAATCAAGATCTCGGTGACTTATAAGATCTTAATACTAATAAGTATTCAGATATATATGTTAATTCGTATATCACTTTGACTTACTATGGGTGAAAGTTATATACTAACTCGAGTACTCTGTATCTTCGGTGATAGCGGTTAATATATGATATTTGATTATCTGTATTAGTACCCGTATCCGGTATAGGATAATGACATCCCCTTAAGGAGCTCAATAAGGTTTATTGCGCTAAACCCTGCAGGTTGATTAAGTTCAGGCGCAATAATAAAGTTTGAGTGGTACTGCTTAAGGATTTATAAAGAGATTAATTAATTTAAGCTGTCAGAGCTCTAATTAATTAATGGATGTCGGATATTTTAAATACGGAGATTTAATAAGTCTAAATACAAGCCCCCGACTCATCACCGGCAATAAAGGGGTAAGTCAGTATCGGTTCTCTAGTGGAATGAACTGATATTTATAAATTAATTATGGTCTGGGCTGACCATAGATAAATTAATTTATTTGAGGCTCATCTTTATTCCTTGTATCTGGTCCCTGGACTGGCCCAATGTCTCCTAGCCCAAGAAGAGAGAATTCACGCCTCCTACACCTAATCTGTGCCTACACGTATTTATTTTATTATAAATACAGCTGTCAGCTCTCAGGAAAATACACTGATAAAAATATTAGGGTTTTGAGAGCTGTGGGGCGCAGGGAAGAAAAACGTGTGGGGCTTATTTCTCTCTTGGGACTTTCATAGATCGTTGTCCATCCAACGGTGAAAGCTGAGCGGGATACAGTCGAGAAGATCAGAGCTGGAGTCAGATTTTCGCAGGAAACCAAGTTCTGGCAGTCTCCGTAAAACGGCCATAACTTCCTCCACCGAACTCCGATTCAGACGAATCAGGCGGCCACGGAAAGCTCTCGCGAAGACGAAGAAGTCGTATTTCTGGACGAAATACGATTTGAGGACGTTTGGGACTTCAAACGAAGGCTTGAAGCTGACTGGTCTGTTCAGATGCGAATCTGCGAATTCTTCTGAATTCTTCAGGTATTTCTGAACTCCAACGTGCAGCTGTTAAATTCATAGGAGCATGTTAGGATTAATCGTTGTATGATAAATTAATAATAATCCAAGAAACGATCATCGGGCAAAGCGGAACGTTAATTCAGTTTAATATTCCTTCAGAACGGGCTGATGTGCTGCCGTGCAAGGATAATGTCGTGCTAAGAGTGCAGAGTGCACCACCTTTGGAAGAGAAGAAAGAGGAGAGATCTCGACATAACTCTTGGTTCGAGAAAATGATGAATGTGATGAGCTCTGCTTGCTCACTAAGAGGACCCGCAGCTGAACTGGAGGATGATGTGCTTTCACGAGGACTAAGTCAGCTGACGTTTCATAGCGATTTTGGTTAAGGGATCCTCTACATCGGACTGGCGACTTTAACTCTAGCGCTTGGTGGGAGGCAACCCACCGTTGGTTTGTTTTTAGTTTTTGTTTTTCTTTGTTTTCCGTTTTTGTTTTGTTTTTCCTAAGTTTTGGTTGCTTGCGCGGATACTTTGATGTGGTGTTCATGTTTTGACTTCAGCGCTGCAGTTTTACCTCTGCCGACAGCACAGCCTCGCCAGCGCGTCTCTGCTAACCGCGCTGCACTTTTTCAGCGCGGTACTTTTCCGCGCTCGCTGCAACTCTCCACTCTGCAACAGACCGAAAAGCCCCTTCTTCACCACCTTGCACGATGCTTCAGTTTCTCAATGCCGATAATCAGGGACGTTTTCTTAACTCTTCTTATTTCTTTTGTGCCCTGAGGACATGGCATGCTTTAAGTGTGGGGGGTGTTTTATTGTGCTTATATTTTCAATTGGGCGAGATTAGTCGTTCTATGCTTAGTTTTTGGTCTCGAATCTTGCTAATTTTTATGAATTTGTGGAAGAGTAGATGGTTTTCGATGCGAATTTCGGGTTTGCGAATGAATGGTGGTTATTCTTGTTTTACTCTTGATATATGTTTCTTGTTTGTGCAAAGAATTTGAGTTTTGTTGCAACATGATTGTAAGTTAGTAAAACGTGATTTGTCCGGTAGATGCTAGAAGGAGTGTTGTCATTGTGATTGCCTACGATCGTACCTTATCTGTGAAAATGTTGGACGAATTGCCAACTTCAAAATTCAAAATCGCCAGCTCTGAAACATCTGGCCTGTTCTGAAATGTGATAGCTCTGAGTCTCTGCTCCTCTAGTCTAACTATGAGCATGGGAAACCACGTGAAAAGACTTTGGATTACATCCAAATGGTTTTTATTTCATGAATTATGGCTCAACTGTCGAAAATCTTAAGCACACAAAGTGTGAAAAATGGTGATATTGATTATAAAGGCGATCACATTAGGGAATTCACTTCTAGCGGAGAATTGGGTCTGATCGAATTGCTTACATTACTCCTTTGTTGCTTCTTAAACTTAGAATTACTTGCATGAACGAGAGATGTGTGTTGATTGTAAAATTTTGAATTCACTTTGAGAACGTTTGGATGGAAAATAGCATTGTTGAAATCAATCTCTTCCTAGGATTCATATGGATTTTGCTTGAGGACAAGCAATAGGCTAAGTGTGGGGGGGTTGATTTATGCTTAATTGTTCTAATTTTAGGGGTTTGCATGTGCATATTTTAAGTTAAATCTTCTGGAAATTGGTGCGTTTTATGGTGTATTTTATGCTTTGCAGGAGATTTAGGTTTTCGAGATGAAGAGTGCAAATTCTGGAGAGTTTGGGCTAAGAATCGTGTTTTTGTGCATACTCTGGCATGTAAGAGAAGCAAAGCCCCACATGCCAGAGCAGCGGAATGGGATGCCAGAGAAATCCAAGCTCCCGAGCAGCGAAATAACCATTCCTCTGAAAAAGCGCCAGAGGAATCGGAAATGTCAGAGGAATCAAGGCGAGCGCGAAAAGCGCCAGAGAAATCACTTCGCTGCTGGAGTCATAAGTGCAGAGGAATCAAACGACAGAGAAATCACCATTTCTCTGGAGTCAGCGAAATCAAGAATCCAGTGTAGCGAAGTCATCACCAGAGAAGTTCAAAGTCAGAGCAGAGGGGATAGAAGTCCATTACAGCGGAATTGGATAGCCAGAGAAATCACCGCTCCTCTGGCGATAGCCAGAGAAATCACCATTCCGCTGGCGACCCATTCCGCTGGAGAAAGCCAGAGCGGAAGCCGTTCCGCTGGCGAGAGCCACGATTTCCGCTAGGGAGGAGATGATTTCCAGAGCACGCGTCACAGCTGGAAGTTGCCTTATCTTGCACGATTCTATTGCCTTTAGAATTCTACTTTGCATGGCAACTTCCATGGTGATCCAGAAGGATTTGAAGTCTATAAATAGGGTCATACTTTTCATTGTAAAATATCAATTTCGTGCCCTAATCTCTAGTTTTGCCAAGTTAGCTAAAGCTTAGGTTTATTGCTTTCATAGTTCTAGTTTCGATTTTTGTTCTAGTTAGTTTAGTTTATAGTTCTTTAAATTCATGTTTTAGATTAGTTCCCGTGTAGAGTTGTAATTACGTGACAGATTACTTCTCGAGACGAATTACGGTATTTCTTTAATCAAGTTTATTTATTTGCTTTTACTTATGCTTTCTTTAAATTCTGCAAATTTAGTTATGCGTTTTTATGATGCTTTCTTTAAATTATGCAATTTAGTTTTTGCCTAGTTAGATTAGATTAGAAGTTTTGATTAAAGTTATTTAAATTTGATTTGTCTAGTTAATTCTTTAAATTCTTGCCTAGGGTTTAATAGTTTAATTCGCCTAGATAATTTTAAGATTAAGTTTTTAGTTAAGTTTAAATTACGAGCATTAGTTAATAATTCATTTTTGCCTAGTTAAGTTTAATTTCACGTAAATTTACTTTCCAAGTTTTAGTTAATAATCCCAACCTTTACTGCTTTCTTGTGACATAATTAAAAGCCCTTAAAGATCTTCCTTGAGAGATGACACTGGGTCAACTTACCATCACTAGGATGTCCTTGTTCTATTGCAAGTCAAACTAGAGGTGTTCTAGGTTGAGTCAATTACCATCCATCGATAACTTCCTCTCGACTTTAGTATGCTAGTCCTTAACTCTCGATAGTATTTCGATACTATTATAAGGTAACTAAATACGGGGTGTTACATCCTACCCCCCTTAAGAAAATTTCATCCCGAAATTTGTGTTACTTACCTTCGGCAAAAAGCTCGGGGTATTTCTCTTTCATCTTTTCCTCAAGTTCCCATGTTGCTTCTTCTTGGTCGTGATGTCTCCATTGTACTTTCACCAAGGAAATTGCTTTGCTTCGTAGTTGTTGAACCTTCTTGTCCAGAATGGCTTCGGGTCTCTCTTCATAGCTCAAGTCTGGTTCAAGAGATACTTCTTCCTGGTGAATGACATGTCTGGGATCAAACACGTACTTCCTCAATTGCGAAACATGGAAAACATCGTGGACATTCGCGATACTCGGCGGTAACGCAAGTCTATAGGCTACAGGGCCTACTTTGAGAAACGGTGCACTCCTCGAGAAACGATACTCGGCGGTAACGCAAGTCTAGTATATCATACGGTCCAATATATCTTGGTTTCAGTTTCCCTTTGACTCCAAAACGGTGCACTCCTCGAGATGGGGAAACTTTGAGAAAAACTTTGTCACCCACATCGAAATGAATCTCTGTTCTCCTGGTGTCCGCATAAGACTTCTGACGGTCTTGCGCTTCTTTAATCCTCTGCCGAATTTGTCGGACAATGGTGATCATCTCATCTATGGCCTCGGGACCAAGTATCTTCCTTTCTCCAACTTCATCCCAATACAACGGGGATCTGCACTTTCTTCCATAAAGGGCTTCGTATGGAGCCATGTTGATAGTTGATTGGAAGCTGTTGTTATACACAAACTCAATCAGGGGCAAAACTTGCTACCATTGGACTCCTCGGTCCAACACAACAGTTCAAAGCATATATTCTAAGATTTGTATGGTTCTCTCGGATTGTCCATCCGTTTGCGGATGAAACGCTGTACTAAAATTCAATTTAGTACCCATCTCTTTCTGCATGCTCATCCAGAATCTCGATGTGAACTTCGAATCTCTATCCGACGTGATCGTCATCGGTACTCCATGCAATCGCACTATCTCGCGAATATAGATCTGAGCTAGCTTGTCAGATCCATATGTGATCGAGATCGGTATAAAGTGTGCACTCTTCGTCAATCTATCAATGATTACCCAAATGGCTGTATTCCCTCTTTTCGACTTCGGCAATCCAGTCACAAAATCCATCGCAATATGGTCCCATTTCCACTCAGGAATCTCTAGTGGGTGCAATTTGTCGTAGGGTCGTTGGTGAAGTGCTTTCACCTGTTGACATGCTAAACATTTCTCAACAAAGGATGCAATCTCTCGCTTCATGCCCTCCCACCAAAACTTTGTTTTCAAGTCTTGGTACATTTTTGTACTTCCTGGGTGTGCAACGTAGGGTGTGTCATGAGCTTCGCTCATGATTTCATTATTTAAATCTTCCACATTAGGCACACACAATCGTCCTTCAAACATGATGGCGTTGTCTGCCGCTTCATGATATCCATCCATCTTCTCAACTCGGATCTTTGATCGTAGCTTCTCAAACTTTTCATCTTCCCTCTGCGCTGTGACTATCCTCGATCGTAGGTCGGGGGTAATACTCAGCGTAGCAATCATACTCTCTGCCGTCTGGGGTGGTATTACTACCTCCAATTTCATCTTCTCGAATTCTCTGATCAAGTTCTTCTCTTGAGTAAGGAGAAATCCTAACTCCACTTGATTCTTCCTGCTTAACACGTCGGCGACGACATTGGCTTTTTCCGGGTGGTAATTGATTCCACAATCGTAATCTTTTACCAACTCCAGCCATATTCTTTGTCGCATATTCAGATCCTTTTGCTCAAAGAAATATTTGAGACTCTTGTGATCTGTGTAGATCTCACACCTAACTCCGTAGAGGTGGTGTCTCCAAATCTTCAAAGCGTGTACTACTGCTGCAAGCTCTAGATCGTGCGTCGGGTAATTCATCTCATGCGGTCTCAGTTGTCGTGAAACATATGCTATCACTTTCCCTTCTTGCATAAGCACGCATCCTAGACCATTCTTCGACGCGTCCGTGTAAACGGCATACTCCTTATCTGCCTTGGGTACGACTAATACTGGCGCAGTAGTAAGTCTCTTTTTCAGCTCCTGAAAACTCCGTTCACAATCATTCGTCCACTCGAACTTAACTTCCTTCTTTAGCAGGTGCGTCAATGGCTTGGCAATTTTTGAAAAGCCCTCAATGAATCGTCGATAATACCCTGCTAATCCTAGGAAACTACGAATTTCATGTGGCGTAGTCGGCGATCTCCATTCTTGTACTGCTTGTACTTTCACCGGATCTACCTCAATCCCTCTTGCCGAAACGATATGGCCGAGAAAATTGACTTCTTCGAGCCAAAACTCGCATTTGCTGAACTTAGCATAAAGCTTTTCAGCTCGCAGTCTCTCCAAAACAATCTTCAGATGTTCCTCATGCTCTTGTTTACTCCTCGAGTAAATCAGGATATCGTCTATGAACACTAGCACGAACTTATCCAAGTATTCGTGAAAGACTCTGTTCATAAGATCCATAAATACTGCAGGGGCATTCGTCAGTCCGAAAGGCATAACTGTGAACTCATAATGTCCGTATCTCGTGCGAAAAGCCGTTTGCTCGTACCTTCAATTGATGGTATCCCGTTCTCAAATCGATTTTCGAAAACGTGCATGCTCCTTGAAGTTGGTCGAATAAATCGTCGATCCGGGGCAACGGATACTTATTCTTCAACGTCACTTTGTTTAGCTCTCGGTAGTCGATACACAACCTCAAGCTGCCATCTTTCTTCTGGACTAAAAGGACCGGTGCTCCCCACGGGGAAACACTAGGTCGAATAAAGCCCATGTCTAGAAGTTCTTGGAGTTGCAGCTTCAACTCTTGCATGGCGCTTTCGACATCGGTGCGACTCCAGGTTCGAGGTCTATCGTAAACTCGAGTTGTCGATCAGGTGGTAAACCTGGCAAAGTTTCAGGGAACACGTCTTTGTACTCTTGCACAATTGGCACGTCATCAATATCCGCTTTGGATTTCTCCTTCTGGTTCAAATATACGACATACGCGGTCGTATCATTCCTTTGTAAAAGCTTTTTGGCTTGCAAAGCCGAGATAATCGGCGTCTTCTTCCATTTTCCTTCAATGCCAACGAAGGCAGTAGGCTCTTGGCCAGGTGGCTGGAAAGATATCTGTCTCTCCTTGCATTGTATCTTCGCATGGTTCTCTTCCAACCAATCCATTCCCAAAATTATATCTAAGTGCCACAAAGGCATCAACCTCAGATTTTTAGCCTCGAGCTTTAACGTTCCTAACTCGAATTCTACGTTAGGACAAACGTGTGACACCGTAGTAGTTCTGCCTATGGGTGTAAACACTTTCAGACATTGTAGAGCAGGCTCTACTTTCAGTTCTAAAGTATCTACACACGTGTGAGAGATAAAAGAATGTGGCGCTCCAGTGTCGAACAAAACTACTATGGATACGCCTTTCATCTCGCCTATACCTGTTAGATTTCCCCGATTCTGGCCTTGAGCTTTCTGATCGATCGCGAACATCCTTTGATGATGTTGCTGTTGATTCGCCTGCGGGCCAGCTGGTTGTCTCCCCGGCTGATGTTGTCGGTGCATTGGCTGCTGGCGTACTGGCTGTGGTAGCGGTAGGACTCCTTCCATGGCCTTGAGCTGCGGCTGGAATGGTTTCGGTCTTCCACCGGTTCCACTTTGCTGTTGGTTCGGGCATTGGTTAGAGTAATGCCCGGCTCTTCCACAGGTGAAACAGCTATTTGTTCCCATTCTGCACTCCCCCAAATGTAACTTATTGCATTTTGGGCAGGGAGGTATTCCTCTTGGTCTTTGTGCTGCTGCCGCTGGGGCTGCATAAGGTCGTTTATCTTTGCCTTGAGAAAAAGGTGGCGCATTCTGACCTTGCCATGGCTTCTCGGGACCTTGGTTTCTCTCGTCCCACTTCCTTTTTCCCTTCTGTCCTTGTCCATAAAAGGATTGACTCCCCGATTGAGCATTCGGGTTCACTTGGGGAACAGAGGGTTGACTCGTCTTCTCTAGCTGCATTGCCAGTTCCATGTTTAGTGCTCTGTTCAGTGCTTCGGCATACGTAAGTGCGCTCTGACTTGCTAAAACAACTCGAATTTCCTGCTTTAATCTGGCACAAAACAACTCCGACATCTTCTCATCAGTGTCTACTTGATATGGTGCATATCGAGCCAAATCGCAGAACAAATGGTCATATTCAGCTACCGTTTTATTTCCTTGCTTCAAACTCGCGAACTCCATTTCTTTCTTTCTGCGGTAGCTACGCGGTATATATTTCTCGCAGAGAGGTGTTTTGAATTGCTCCAACGTAAGTTCATCTATTTGTTCTGGGGTCAAAGTCTTCTGTTTGGCCTCCCACCAAAAGTCTGCAGACCCCTTCAGCTGGTAAGTCATGCACATAAGGCGCTAAGCATCATTGCATCTAAGGAACCTAAAGATCCTTTCCATACTTCTGATCCATTCTTCCATTTCAGCGGGGTCTCCGGCTCCGCTGAAAGTAGGTGGGTTTTGTCGTAGGAAGAGTTCTTCTACTCTCCTCTCTTGCTGTGGAGGAGGTGGAGGTGGTGGTGTAGGATCTCTCTGTTCTTCCTCCTCCTCTAGTCGGTTTCAATTTTGTCTTCTTGGAGGCATGCTAAAAGGAAAAGAAAATTTGTATCAACCTCGGAACGTAATCGCTCTCTATTACAGTGCAGAGCAGAGAAACGATATAAAAAAATTCAGAGGGGCATGGTCCATCAGAGAAATCAACATATCGGAGCAGAGGAATCCCTCCTCAGAGGAATCACTCATCAGCGGAATCGCTCATCAGTGGGATCGCTCGTCAGCGGAATCGCTAGTCAGTGCAGCGAAATCAAAAAGCCAGAGGAACGCTCTCGTCAGAGGAATCACTTTTCCAGAGGAATCACTTCTCCAAAGGAATCACCTTGCCAGCGAATTCGCTTCTTCAGAGGAATCACCTTGCCAGCGAATTCGCTTTCGCCAGCGGAATCGCTTCGCTATGGCGCAGAATCTCAATGCTCCCATCTCATCTTACTTTTCTCTTCTAACGTGAACTCTCTTTACTTCTACTCTATTGTATTTCTCATCATCTCCTAGTTCTCGTTTATTGGTTACTCAATTCTATCATCACTCATCAAGTCAAGCAACATCAACATTAAGTCAGGCAACATCAACATCAAGTAAAACATATATACCTAGAAAATTGCCTCTTTGAGGTCTTTTCACAAAAGTTGGGATCTATGTACATCAAAACAATCCCTAATTCTACAATGATGCACCCTCTATACAGGCATCATAGTTACTAGGCATTTACAAATGCGTACTTCTATACTATTCCATCTATGTTCATCACTAAGCATCACAAAAGTCATACTAACTTCTATGCTAAACAGCACAATCATCGCCCATCATCAGCTCCAGGCGCTCCTCTCTCTTCTTCATCATCTTGCATGCCCTCATTCGGCTCAGCTTCTTCATCCTCGTATTCGTCAATTAAGCGATATACGCTATCATCATCCGTCTCATCTTCTACATCAGTATCCATCATTGGCCCATAAACAGGCATTTCGGGAACAGGCACCCACGTCTCTTCGCCAGTAGCGGCCGTCTTACGCTGTAGTGGCCGAGTCCGACCGTAGCTAACCGTCATCGCAGGAGTTTCCTCCTCGGATTCGTCCTCATCGCTATCAAGTCGGGCAGGCCGTGATCCTCCCTCCTGGGCATCTCGAGATGGCGAAAATAGAATCGCATGCATCATCGTCTGAAAAGCCAAGGTGCCCGGCTCTGGCAAAGGGGCAACCCTTGGGTATGGGTTAAAGGGGACAATCTCAATCGGACTGCTTTGATGTGATGTTATGTGAATTTACGTGACTGATTGATTATGTGATTTTTCTGACGTGTGTCATTATGACCAATTTATTATGATTTTATATTTGAGACCTTAGCACTTGGAATTTTGATTAAGTGTCAAAAACAAGTGTGGTTTATTTTTATCGAGAAATTGAATGATGCCAGTTTATGAAAATTTTTCCAGGCATATTTTTTTAAAATTATTTTTCCTACGAAGAGGAATATTATAATTGAGTGAGTGCACTAATATTAGTGCTATAATTATTTTATTTTGGTCACATGGATAATTATGTTATGGTATTTATTAATGAGTGACATTTCCATAATTATTGTGATTAATATTTAATCACCCTTCTCACACTATTATTTTAATTTCCCTACCATGTGACTAAATACCACAAATTGCCAAGTGTAGAGATTAGAGAGAGAGTGTAGAGATTAGAGAGAGAGAGAGATCAAGGCATTAAATGCCCAATATTTCATAAGATCACAAAATCTTCTTTAAAGATCACAAGATCATTTACAATCTTGCAAAATCCTCTCTCACTCCTCACTCATCATTTTCGACCAACACCTCTCTCCCTCATTCTCTCACTTTCCTCCATTTTCCTCCATTGAAGAGACCTTCGGAGCTTCCAAAAATTTTACAAAACACCTCAATCCACTCTAAAATCTTCCATAAACACATCCTAGCTACTTATATTCAAGAGAATCCTTGAAGAAGGGCTTCAAAGTTAGAGTGAGAAAGTGTGAGTCTTGGTAAGAATTTGGGTAAGTGACCATGTATTCCATAAATCTTGCTTGAATGATGTTGTATGTGAGTATTCTTGAAAGATTGAAGCAAGAAAATCACCCCCTCCCTTTTTCCTAAATTTTCGAAAAAGTGGGTATTCACCCCTTCAAAAAATTTTCTTTTTCTTTTCTTGATTTGGGGTGAAAAATGAGATTTATATGATGTTTGTTGATGATTGATGTGTGTTGTGAAGTATGTGCCTTGAGATGTGAAAGTTCGATGGAGTTTAGTTTACACAAAAATGGAAACTTTTGAGTCAATGATTAAAATGATGAATTGATGATGAAGATGAGTCCATGAGATGTATATGATGATGATTGATGGAGTAATTTGAGTATATGAGGTCAATTGATGATTTTGATATGAGTTAGTTTAATAAAATTAGGGATATGTGTATCTATGCTCTAATTTGTAATTGATGGTTTATATGTGAGATAAATTGGTTAAAAATGATAGATCTACGAATGGGTTAAAGATTCATATGTGTCTATAAGATTTTCAAAGAGTTTAGTTTAGTAAAAATTAGGACTTTTTGGTCTATGTGTTATTTAAGTGATTTGGCTTAAGATATATGTTTTTAAGCATGATAGTAGTGTCTTTGTATCTTTGATTAAGTCTTTTATTGGCTAAGTAAAACTTTGACTTAGTTTAGTTTGTATGAGTTTTTGAGTTCTTGTATGATGTGAGTGTGATGTTTGGTAAAATGAAGTCTAATTGCTCTATGACCATTTTGTGAACTTTTGTCATGTTTTATTAAGAGATTTATGTTGATACATGAGTTTTCACTAGAGTTAAGTTTACATGATAAAAAGAGAATAAATATGTGTATAATGAGTTATATGGTGTAAAAGATCATGTTTGAGTATTTGAGTAATTTCGAGCATGAAAATGAAACGAGAATTTGTTTGATGCGTTCGTTGAAACGTTTTCCATGAGATTTGAGTTTATGATGAAAGAAAAGAGTCGAGATTGAGTATTATGAGTATTATGTAGTACTTGAATGTTTTGAGTGCTATAAGTGCTTAAAATGAGCTTTGATGAGTTTGCTTTGAAGAAATGTTGAGTTGAGCATGTTTGCTTGTGTGTATGATTCGGAGTCGTTTTTCATGACGCACTGACCTACTGTTTTCGAGTGGTTTTTTATACCCAAACACCATGAAAATTTTATGGTGAGTATATTTGAGAGTTGTGAGCAGACTTGCAAAATTTCAAGTCATTTGGACTTCGCTTACTAGTTTTATAAAATGTAAAACCAAAACTGCTACGTTCTGCCGAATTGTTCGGTGAGTATCCAATAAGATCACCTTTTCCAGTATCTTTCCTTAGCTTTCTGGAGCCCAAAATTTATTTTTGAGACCTGAGTGTCTTAGCTAAGTACCCACCAAATTTCAGACCTTTTTGACAACGTTTACGATTTTTCAAAAATCAAAATTTTCGGTTGCTAAAAACTGCTGAATATGGTAGACTGTAGTAACACAGTGATATCTCCTAAAATACTTGGAGTTTTTGATTCTACTTTTTTTAAATGAAACTAGACTCAAAGAGGTTTCTTTTGGTATAACTTACGACTTCAGGGGAGTTCTGTACAGAGTCTGGTGAGGTTTTAAAGTTGAGTCAGTGCAGAGTGAAGTTTGTTTTTAACTAGTCTATGTGTGTTTTTCATATGCTTAAGTGTTTATACTTGTTTATATGCTTGATTGCTATGAGTTTGAGCCAAGTTGAGAGTTAAGTCGATAATAGGACGTGTGAATCCTTAGAAGCCGAGTATACCTAGGGATTGAGTTTTAATGGGTAAATAGACGTTGAGCGAGAAGTTATAGATAAGATGAGATTGGATTTAGAAATTGAGTTTCTGACTAAGGTTTGTTTTATCACATGAACCTTCGATGACGATGACGATGTGATGATGACATATGAAGGCCCGAGCGAGACGAAGAAGTAAGTTGCCTGATTTCTTTCCAGGATTAGCGAAGGACTTCAGGTGGGCAATATTTTGAGTATAAATATATTATCCGAGCTTTCTAAAATGATTTGATGATATAATGAGTTGATCAAATGCTTTGAGATAAATGATATTTGAGAACTGTTTGACTTGCCAATTTTTGATGTTGAGCTTGTGTGTTACCCTCTACTGATGAGACGAATTCGGTCATGCCACAAGCGGGATTTTGTGCACAGAGGTGACTGCGAGCCGTCTTCGGGTTGGCCGGTCACAGTACTTGAGAGGGAGGCCTACTTCTCAGTACCTTTAATGATGATGAGTTGTAGATGTGGTACATACATGTTAAGATCTTTGACTGCAGTCGTTTACTTATGATGTCATGATTATGAAAACTGCATGCACAGATTCATTTACGCTAACTTTATTTCTGTGTATTGCTGAGATGTGGCAAGCTTCAAACCTATAGCTCTAAGAGCACTTTTCTTGTTTTTCGGCTTTTGCCCACTGAGTATTATGTACTCACGCCCTGCATATATTTCTAAATGTGCAGGCTAAGCAGGGAGCGAGATTGGTCTGGTGCTGGTGGGGGAGAGTTTCAATCGATGTATTTCGAATTTCTATTTTGCCTTTATGATAATAGAGTCTTGATGTGTGAGATACTTAGTTTTCTTTTGAAATCAAGCAATACACTCACGGTTACGTGTCTTCATACATATAATCGGTTCGCCTTTTGCTGCGATACTCTGCCTATGCTTCCTTATGAAAAATGAGCTATACCCGTTTTGTTTTTGTTCGTGAAATTCCTGATAATTAAAAAGTTATAACGACGTTGACGATTTTACCCTTGGGTTCTTTTATGAAGATTTCCTTAACACCTTTTGATGCGAGCTTCTGCTTGGTGCTTGGCCTATACATCTTGTCTTTTATTCTTTAAAAATAGTCGTATCGATACTCGTACCCCGCTATTACTAGCGTCGGGTTTTCGGGCTGCGACAGGGTGGTATTAGAGCAGGTCATCTGCTCTGAGTCTATTGCTTGACTATGTTGAACCTTTGATTACTTCTACCCTTTTAAATTGAGTACTAGTCTAATTTGAATTCTTGGACTAGTTTGAGAGAGTCAGTTTGAAACGAAACCCCAGCACCCCATCTCCTCCGGCTTAATGAGGTAAGAGGTTGATGTTATTTCTTGTTGCTTTCCTGTTGAGAGCTGAGTATGATTTACTAATGAGTTATGAATTGTTTTGATGACGGAATTGTTTGAGATGATGGATTCTGATATGAGGCAGTTGATGTGGAATATGAGGAGAGATGTTGAGGCTAGTATAGCCGATGCCCCACCGTAGCAAACGAGGACGAGATGCAGAGTCGAGAAGAGGCAGCGATACAGAGACGATATAGCGAGGCGATGCGCCGATGGTTCAGGACTACTGGACAGTGAGAGGGCGATACTCTTGGGGAGTTTCTAGCGCATTACCATCGACGTTGGTTAGAGGCTAGTGCCCATGGGATAGATGAGGCTGAGGCTATCACTCATCTGATTCCACAGCTGCCACCCGAGTGGCAAGTCTGGGCGGCTTCGCTGGTGCCGCAGTATATCAGGAGGACTGAGTTCGGGCGGTATGTGAGAGCCGATTTTCGTGGCTTCATCGCGACGTTGAGCCACCGCTATTTTGCTTTTGACGAGCCACCTCCACCGCCGTATGGACAGTTAGAGGGACCAGCCCAGGGAGGGGAGCTAGTTGTTGTGCCCCCACTTCCCGAGGAGCCGTTTCCGATTGCACCTCCACCCCCAGTTGATCCGATGCCAGTTCTATCTGAGCCTATTGTTTCATAGCCGACTATCTTTGAGACATGCTCTCCAGTGGTAGAGCATGACCCGTTTGCGTTTCTATCACTTATTCCTTTTCCCAGCGCCGAGTTACCGCCTTGGGATTGGACACCGGCGACGGCACCTTCGCCATTGCCACCTGTTGAGTCGGCGCAACCGATTGCTACTACGGAGCCTGAGGTACAGTATGTTCCCTTCGATCCTTATCCGAGGGTTGCCCCGCTGCCTGAGCCTGGCACTTTGGCTTTTCAGACGTATATGCACTCGATTTTATACCCACCGTCCCGAGACGCCCAGGAGGGAAGTTCTCGGCCCGCACACCGTGACAGTGATGAGGAGGACCCGGATGAGGAGACTCCAGGGATGACGGTCGGCTATGGACGGACTCAGCCATTGCAGCGTCATACTACAGCCGACGGAGTCGAGACATGGGTACTTGTTCCTGAGGTGCCGGTTTTTGGATCGATGATGGACACTGACGTTGAGGATGAGCCGAGCGACGATAGCGTCTATCGACTGATTGACGAGTATGAGAGTCAGGAGTCAGAGCCGAGCGAGGAGACGGAGCCGAGTGAAGATATGGCGGTTGACGAGGCGACGAGTAGGATTTTAGGAGACGATGACTAGTTAGCACGTGTATCTAGTAGACGCATACGTATGTATAGATGCATAGATGATATATATATATATATATATATATATATATATATATAGGTAGAGAGGCATAGTATAGTGTGGTTGTGTAGATAGTATATATCCATAGGTGCTTAGTACCTATGATGCTTGTATAGCTAGAGCATCATTTTAGTGTTAGGACCTTTGTACATAGGATCCTACTTTTGTAAAAGACCTCGAGAGAGAGGCAATTTTCCCTATATATATATACAGAGATGTTGATGATTAGTGAGTTTCACTTTTCTTATCAGAACTTTGAGAAAAATGATGATGCTGATGCATATTGATAAATGAGAAATAGAGATTGATGAGAATTATGAACGAAGATAGACGAGAAATAGAGTAGACGAGAATTTTGAGAATTTTGAGATCACAAACGTGATATAGAAGTGAAGTGGGAAAAAGAGAATTTGTTTTTTTTTAGATGACGAACGGCTAGTTTCGAGGCCGATAGTTATATGTTTATTTTTCCTGTATAGTATGCCTCCGAGAAGAAGGGGGAACAGAAAGAACATAGATCGAGAAGAAGAGGAGTTGAGAGATCCCACGCCACCACCTCCCCCACATCAAGAGAGAAGGGTAGAGGAACTTTTTCTGCGACAAAATCCACCAACATTCAATGGATCAGGAGATCCCGCTGAAACCGAGGAGTGGATTCGAAGTATGGAGAGAATTTTCAGATTCCTTCGATGTAACGACGCTGAGCGACTCATGTGTATGTCATATCAACTTAAGGGATCCGCAGATTTCTGGTGGGAAGCGAAACAGAAGACGATGAACGAGGAGCAGATAGTAGCTCTTACTTGGGAGCAATTCAAAGAAGCTCTTTGTGAGAAGTACATACCCCGAAGCTATCGAAAGAAGAAAGAGATGGAGTTTGTAAATTTGAAGCAAGGGAATAAGACGGTAGCTGAGTATGACCGACAGTTTTGTAATTTGGCTCGATATGCTCCATATCGAGTAGATACCGATGAAAAGATGTCGGAACTGTTTTGCTCCGGATTAAAGCAAGAGATACGAGTCGTTTTAGCGAGTCAGAGTACGCTAACCTACGCTGAAGCTTTAAACCGAGCGCTAGACATGGAACTGGCAATGCAGCCAGAGAGACTGAGTCAAGGCCCGATGTCGCAATCAAACCCGAATGTTCAATCGGGAAATCATCCTTTTGCTGGACAAGGCCAAAAGGGCAAGAGAAAATGGGATGACCGAAGTCAAGGTCCCAAGAAGCCGTGGCAGAGTCAGAATGCGCCACCGCAGTTTCAGAACAGAGATAAACGGCCTTATGTTGGCCCAGCTGCCCCAGCAGCAGTTTTTCAAGGACCGCGAGGATTACCGCCTTGCCCGAAGCGCAATAAACTACATTTGGGATAGTGTAAAATGGGACAGAATACCTGTTACACCTGCGGAAAGGTCGGGCACTACTCGAACCAGTGTCCGAATCGTCAGTAAAGTGGAAGCGGAGGACGACCGAACCAGTTTCGGTCGCAACTCAAAGCAATGGAAGGAATCTTACCGCTACCTCCGCCACAACAACAACAGCCAGCCTATCGACCACGTCAGTCAAAAAGGCAACCACCAGCCCCGCAGGCAAATCAACAGCATCACCAAAGGGTGTTTGCACTGGAGCAGAAAGCACCAGAGAAGAATCAAAGAAATTTGACAGGTATAGGCGAGTTGAAAGGAGTGCCTATAGTAATTTTGTTCGATACTGGAGCTTCGCATTCTTTTATCTCACATACTTATGTCGATACCTTAGAGTTGAATGTAGAGCCTTCTCCACGATCTCTAAGAGTAACCACACCCATAGGCAGAACTACTACGGTTTCGCACGTGTGCCCTAACTTAGAATTTAAGTTAGAATCGATTAAGCTCGAGGCTAGAAATCTGAGATTGATGCCTATGTGGCACTTGGATATAATTTTGGGAATGGATTGGTTAGAGGAGAATCGTGCGAAGATACAATGCAAGAAGAGACGGATATCTTTTCAGCCACCTGGCCAAGAACCTACTTCCTACATTGCCATTGAGGGAAAATGGAAGAAGACTCCGATCATCTCGGGACTGCAAGCAAGAAAGCTCTTGCGAAGAACGGATACAACCGCGTACGTTGTATATCTGAACCAGAGAGACGAATCCAACGCAAATGTTGATGACGTGCCAGTCGTGCGAGAGTACAAAGACGTTTTTCCTGAGACTTTACCGGGATTACCCCCAGATCGACAACTCGAGTTTACGATTGATTTAGAGCCCGGCGCAGCACCGACGTCGAAAGCACCATACAGAATGGCCCCTGGTGAGTTGCAAGAGTTGAAGCTGCAACTTCAAGAACTTCTAGATATGGGCTTCATTCGACCCAGTGTTTCCCCGTGGGGAGCACCCGTTCTTTTCGTCAAAAAGAAGGATGGAAGCTTGAGGTTGTGTATCGATTATCGAGAGTTGAACAAAGTGACGTTGAAGAATAAGTATCCGTTACCTCGAATCGATGATCTGTTCGATCAACTACAAGGAGCGAGCACTTTTTCAAAGATTGACTTGAGAACGGGATACCATCAACTGAAAATACGATCGGAAGATATTCCGAAGACGGCATTTCGTACGAGATACGGACACTATGAGTTTATAGTAATGCCTTTCGGGTTGACGAATGCTCCGGCAGTATTCATGGATCTCATGAATTGCGTTTTTCACGAATACTTAGATAAGTTCGTGTTAGTCTTCATAGATGATATCCTGATTTACTCGAAGAGTAAACGAGAACACGAAGAGCATTTGAGGATCGTGTTGGAAAGATTACGAGCGTAAAAGTATGCGAAGTTTAGCAAATGCGAGTTTTGGCTTAAAGAAATCAATTTTCTTGGCCATATCGTTTCCGCGAAAGGAATTGAGGTAGACCTAGCGAGAGTTCAAGCGGTACAGGAGTGGAGATCGCCAACCACACCGCACGAGATTCGCAGTTTTCTGGGATTAGCAGGATATTATCGACGTTTTATAGAGGGCTTTTCGAAAATCGCTAAGCCATTGACGCACCTGCTAAAGAAGGAAGTCAAGTTCGTTTGGACGGACGAATGTGAGCGAAGGTTTCAAGAGCTAAAGAAGAGGCTCACTATTGCCCCAGTTTTAGCTGTTCCGAAAGTGGACAAAGAGTATGCAGTGTACACTGATGCATCGAAGAATGGTCTAGGTTCTGTACTGATGCAAGAGGGAAAAGTTATAGCATATGCTTCGCGATAACTGAGACCGCATGAGGTTAATTATCCGACGCATGATTTAGAATTAGCAGCCGTAGTGCATGCTTTGAAGATCTGGAGACACCATCTCTATGAGGCACGGTGTGAGATATACACTGATCATAAAAGTCTTAAATATTTCTTTGAGCAAAAAGATCTGAACATGCGACAAAGAAGATGGCTAGAGTTAGTGAAGGATTACGATTGCGGGATAAATTATCATCCCGAAAAGGCTAACGTAGTAGCTGACGCGTTGAGCAGAAAGAATCAGAGAGAGTTAGGATTTCTCCTTACTCGAGAAGATAAGCTGATCAAGGAATTCGAGAGGATGAATTTGGAGGTAGTAATACCACCACAAACGACATAAATAGTAATTTCTGCATTAAGCATTACACCTGACTTACGATCGAGAGTAGTCACAGCTCAGAGAGAGGATGAGAAGATGGAAAGGTTGCGAATGAAGATTCGAACCGAAAAAGTGGAAAATTATCAAGAGGCGGCAGATAATGCCATTTTGTTTGAAGGGAGACCGTGTGTGCCTGATAAAAAAGAACTGAAGAATGAAATCATGAGTGAAGCTCATGACACCCCTTATACTGCACACCCAGGAAGTACGAAGATGTACCAAGACTTGAAAACGAAGTTTTGGTGGGAAGGAATGAAGCGTGAGATAGCGTCTTTCGTTGAAAGATGTCTAGCCTGTCAGCAAGTGAAAGCGTTACATCAACGACCCTATGGCAAGTTACAGCCATTGGAAATTCCAGAGTGGAAATGGAGCGATATAGCCATGGACTTTGTGACAGGATTGCCAAAATCAAAAAGAGGAAATACCGCTATTTTTTGGGTAATCATCGATCGATTGACGAAGAGTGCACATTTTATACCGATTCAGATTACTTATGGATCTGACAAGTTAGCTCAGATTTATACCCGAGAGATAGTGCGATTGCATGGAGTACCGATGACGATCACATCAGATCGAGACTCGAAGTTTACTTCATGATTTTGGATGAGCATGCAGAAAGAGTTGGGTACTAAATTGAATTTTAGTACAGCGTTTCATCTGCAAACAGATGGACAGTCCGAGAGGACTATTCAGGTTTTGGAGGACATGATCCGAACTGTAGTGCTTGATAGAGGAAATCAATGGGAGCAAGTTTTACCCCTGATTGAGTTTGCTTACAATAATAGTTTTCAGTCAACTATCAACATGGCTCCATACGAAGCCTTGTACGGAAGAAAGTGTAGATCTCCACTTTATTGGGATGAAGTTGGAGAGAGAAAGGTACTTGGACCTGACGCGATAGAAGAGATGATTACTATTGTGAGACAGATTCGACAGAGAATAAAAGAGGCACAAGATCGTCAGAAATCTTATGCAGACACCAGAAGGACGGAGATTCATTTTGAAGTAGGAGACAAGGTTTTTCTAAAAGTTTCCCCATCTAGGGGAGTTCACCGTTTTGGAGTGAAAGGAAAACTTAAACCGAGGTATATAGGACCTTATGATATATTAGAGAAGGTAGGCCCTGTAGCCTATAAACTAGCGTTGCCTCCGAACTTCGCGAACGTCCATGACGTTTTCCATGTTTCTCAACTGAGAAAGTACGTGTTTGATCCAAAACACGTCATCCATCAAGAAGAAGTATCCCTGGAACCAGATTTGAGCTACGAAGAGAGACCTGATGCTATTCTGGACCAGAAGATCCAACAATTGAGGAACAAGTCGATTCCTTTGGTGAAAATCCAATGGAGACATCACGGTCAAGAAGAATCAACATGAGAACTTGAAGAGAAGATGAAAGAGAAGTATCCAGAGCTTTTTCCCGAAGGTGAATAACTCAAATTTCGGGACGAAATTTTTTTTAAGGGGGGTAGGATGTAACACCCCGTACTTTTCCTTATGTTGTGAGATAGTGTCTTAACACTATTGAGAGTACTGAGATATCGAGATGCGAGACTACTTTTTTTTTATGACCAAATAAGACAGATTGTCTTTCAAATAGTGATACGAGTGAATAAACCGATGATGGAGTTAGAGTGATGAGATTTGAGAAATGAGTTGAGCTAGAGATGCTGATTGAATTGAGTTGAGATTTTATTTTATTTCCGACTACCGGGAATAGATTTACCAGATACCGAGTTATCAGAGATTTACTGTCCTATTAAGAAAATAGGAATAATGAGTCTGACATAGAGTCGAGGAAGAAAGAGTGAGAACCTTGATGAAAAGAGTCGGTCAGAGAGACGTTTAGGTTGTCTGTGTTTGCCGACTGCTTTGATGTGATGTTATGTGAATTTACGTGACTAATTGATTATGTGATTTTTGTGACGTGTGTCATTATGACCAATTTATTATGATTTTATATTTGAGACCTTAGCACTTGGAATTTTGATTAAGTGTCAAAAACAAGTGTGGTTTATTTTTATCGAGAAATTGAATGATGCCAGTTTATGAAAAATTTTCCAGGCATATTTTTTTAAAATTATTTTTCCTACGAAAAGGAATATTATAATTGAGTGAGTGCACTAATATTAGTGCTATAATTATTTTATTTTGGTCACATGGATAATTATGTTATGGTATTTATTAATGAGTGACATTTCCATAATTATTGTGATTAATATTTAATCACCCTTCTCACACTATTATTTTAATTTCCCTACCATGTGACTAAATACCACAAATTGCCAAGTGTAGAGATTAGAGAGAGAGTGTAGAGATTAGAGAGAGAGAGAGAGATCAAGGCATTAAATGCCCAATATTTCATAAGATCACAAAATCTTCTTTAAAGATCACAAGATCATTTACAATCTTGCAAAATCCTCTCTCACTCCTCACTCATCATTTTCGACCAACACCTCTCTCCCTCATTCTCTCACTTTCCTCCATTTTCCTCCATTGAAGAGACCTTCGGAGCTTCCAAAAATTTTACAAAACACCTCAATCCACTCTAAAATCTTCCATAAACACATCCTAGCTACTTATATTCAAGAGAATCCTTGAAGAAGGGCTTCAAAGTTAGAGTGAGAAAGTGTGAGTCTTGGTAAGAATTTGGGTAAGTGACCATGTATTCCATAAATCTTGCTTGAATGATGTTGTATGTGAGTATTCTTGAAAGATTGAAGCAAGAAAATCACCCCCTCCCTTTTTCCTAAATTTTCGAAAAAGTGGGTCTTCACCCCTTCAAAAAATTTTCTTTTTCTTTTCTTGATTTGGGGTGAAAAATGAGATTTATATGATGTTTGTTGATGATTGATGTGTGTTGTGAAGTATGTGCCTTGAGATGTGAAAGTTCGATGGAGTTTAGTTTACCCAAAAATGGAAACTTTTGAGTCAATGATTAAAATGATGAATTGATGATGAAGATGAGTCCATGAGATGTATATGATGATGATTGATGGAGTAATTTGAGTATATGAGGTCAATTGATGATTTTGATATGAGTTAGTTTAATAAAATTAGGGATATGTGTATCTATGCTCTAATTTGTAATTGATGGTTTATATGTGAGATAAATTGGTTAAAAATGATAGATCTACGAATGGGTTAAAGATTCATATGTGTCTATAAGATTTTCAAAGAGTTTAGTTTAGTAAAAATTAGGACTTTTTGGTCTATGTGTTATTTAAGTGATTTGGCTTAAGATATATGTTTTTAAGCATGATAGTAGTGTCTTTGTATCTTTGATTAAGTCTTTTATTGGCTAAGTAAAATTTTGACTTAGTTTAGTTTGTATGAGTTTTTGAGTTCTTGTATGATGTGAGTGTGATGTTTGGTAAAATGAAGTCTAATTGCTCTATGACCATTTTGTGAAGTTTTGTCATGTTTTATTAAGAGATTTATGTTGATACATGAGTTTTCACTAGAGTTTAGTTTACATGATAAAAAGAGAATAAATATGTGTATAATGAGTTATATGGTGTAAAAGATCATGTTTGAGTATTTGAGTAATTTCGAGCATGAAAATGAAAAGAGATTTTGTTTGATGCGTTCGTTGAAACGTTTTCCATGAGATTTGAGTTTATGATGAAAGAAAAGAGTCGAGATTGAGTATTATGAGTATTATGTTGTACTTGAATGTTTTTGAGTGCTATAAGTGCTTAAAATGAGCTTTGATGAGTTTGCTTTGAAGAAATGTTGAGTTGAGCATGTTTGCTTGTGTGTATGATTCAGAGTCGTTTTTCATGACGCACTGACCTACTGTTTTCGAGGGGTTTTTGATACCCAAACACTATGAAAATTTTATGTTAAGTATATTTGAGAGGATTCAGCACACCGGTAAAATTTCAAGTCATTTGGACTTCGTTTACTATTTTTATAAAATGTAAAACCAAAACTGCTACGTTCTGCCGAATTGTTCGGTAAGTAGCCAATAAGATCACCTTTTCCAGTATCTTTCCTTAGCGTTTTGGAGCCCATATTTTTATGGTTGACACCTGAGTGTCATAGATAAATACTCACCACATTTCAGACCTTTTTGACAACGTTTACTATTTTTCAAAAATCAAACTTTTCGGTTGCTAAAAACTTCTGAATATGGTAGACTGTAGTAAAACAGTCATAACTCCTCAAATACTTGGAGTTTTTGATCCTACGTTTTTTTAAATGAAACTAGACTCAGAGAGGTTTCTTTTGGTATAAGTTACGACTCCAAGGGAGTTCTGTACAGAGTCTGGTGAGGTTTTAAAGTTGAGTCAGTGCAGAGTAAAGTTTGTTTTTAACTTGTCTATGTGTGTTTTTCATATGCTTAAGTGTTTATACTTGTTTATATGCTTGATTGCTATGAGTTTTAGCCAAGTTGAGAGTTAAGTCGATAATAGGACGTGTGAATCCTTAGAAGCCGAGTATACCTAGGGATTGAGTTTTAATGGGTAAATAGACGTTGAGTGAGAAGTTATAGTTAAGATGAGATTGGATTTAGAAATTGAGTTTCTGACTAAGGTTTGTTTTATCACATAAACCTTCGATGACGATGACGATGTGATGATGACATATGAAGGCCCGAGCGAGACGAAGAAGTAAGTTGCCTGATTTCTTTCCAGGATTAGCGAAGGACTTCAGGTGGGCAATATTTTGAGTATAAATATATTATCCGAGCTTTCTAAAATGATTTGATGATATAATGACCTGATCAAATGCTTTGAGATAAATGATATTTGAGAACTGTTTGACTTGCCAATTTTTGATGTTGAGCTTGTGTGTTACCCTTTACTGATGAGACGAATTCGGTCCTGCCACAAGCGGGATTTTGTGCACAGAGTCTTGATGTGTGAGATACTTAGTTTTCTTTTGAAATCAAGCAATACACTCACGGTTACGTGTCTTCATACATATAATCGGTTCGCCTTTTGCTGCGATACTCTGCCTATGCTTCCTTATGAAAAATGAGCTATACCCATTTTGTTTTTGTTCGTGAAATTCCTGATAATGAAAAAGTTATAACGACGTTGACGATTTTACCCTTGGGTTCTTTTATGATGATTTCCTTAACACCTTTTGATGCGACCTTCCGCTTGATTCTTGGCCTATACATCTTGTCTTTTATTCTTTAAAAGTAGTCGTATCGATACTCGTACCCTGCTATTACTAGCGTCGGGTTTTTGGGCTGCGACAGGGTGGTATCAGAGCAAGTCATCTGCTCTGAGTCTATTGCTTGACTATGTTGAACCTTTGATTGCTTCTACCCTTTTAAATTGAGTACTAGTCTAATTTGAATTCTTGGACTAGTTTGAGAGAGTCAGTTTGAAACGAGACCCCAGCACCCCATCTCCTCCGGCTTAATGAGGTAAGAGGTTGATGTTGTTTCTTGTGGCTTTCCTGTTGAGAGCTGAGTATGATTTACTAATGAGTTATGAATTGTTTTGATGATGGAATTGTTTGAGATGATGGATTCTGATATGAGGCAGTTGATGTGGAATATGAGGAGAGATGTTGAGGCTAGTATAGCCGATGCCCCACCGTACCAAACGAGGACGAGATGCAGAGCCGAGAAGAGGCAGCAATACAGAGACGATATAGCGAGGCGATGCGCCGATGGTTCAGGATTACTGGACTGCGAGAGCGCGATACTCTTGGGGAGTTTCTAGCGCATTACCGTCGACGTTGGTTAGAGGCTAGTGCCCATGGGATAGATGAGGCTGAGGCTATCACTCACCTGATTCCACAGCTGCCACCCGAGTGGCAAGACTGGGCGGCTTCGCTGGTGCCGCAGTATATCAGGAGGACTGAATTCGGGCGGTATGTGAGCGCCGATTTTCGTAGCTTCATCGCGACGTTAAGCCACCGCTATTTTGCTTTTGACGAGCCACCTCCACCGCCGTATGGACAGTTAGAGGGACCAGCCCAGGGAGGGGAGCTAGTTGTTGTGCCCCCACTTCCCGAGGAGCCGTTTCCGATTGCTCCTCCACCCCCAGTTGATCCGATGCCAGTTCTATCTGAGCCTATTATTTCAGAGCCGACTATCTTTGAGACATACTCTCCAGTGGTAGAGCATGACCCGTTTGCGTTTCTATCACTTATTCCTTTTCCCAGCGCCGAGTTACCGCCTTGGGATTGGACACCGGCGACGGCACCTTCACCATTGCCACCTGTTGAGTCGGCGCAGCCGATTGCTACTACGGAGCCTGAGGTACAGTATGTTCCCTTCGATCCTTATCCAAGGGTTGCCCCGCTGCCTGAGCCTGACACTTTGGCTTTTCAGACATATATGCACTCGATTTTATACCCACCGTCCCGAGACGCCCAGGAGGGAAGTTCTCGGCCCGCACACCGTGACAGTGATGAGGAGGACCCGGATGAGGAAACTCCAGGGATGACGGTCGGCTACGGATGGACTCAGCCATTGCAGCGTCATACTACAGCCGACGGAGTCAAGACATGGGTACTTATTCCCGAGGTGCCGGTTTTTGGATCGATGATGGACACTGACGTTGAGGATGAGCCGAGCGACGATAGCGTCTATCGACTGATTGACGAGTATGAGAGTCAGGAGTCAGAGCCGAGCGAAGAGACGGAGCCGAGTGAAGATATGGAGGTTGACGAGGCGACGAGTAGGATTTTAGGAGACGATGACTAGTTAGCACGTGTATCTAGTAGACGCATACGTATGTATAGATGCATGGATGATATATATATATAGGTAGAGAGGCATAGTATAGTGTGGTTGTGTAGATAGTATATATCCATAGGTGCTTAGTACCTATGATGCTTGTATAGCTAGAGCATCATTTTAGTGTTAGGACCTTTGTACATAGGATCCTACTTTTGTAAAAGACCTCGAGAGAGAGGCAATTTTCCCTATATATATATACAGAGATGTTGATGATTAGTGAGTTTCACTTTTCTTATCAGAACTTTGAGAAAAATGATGATGCTGATGCATATTGATAAATGAGAAATAGAGATTGATGAGAATTATGAACAAAGATAGACGAGAAATAGAGTAGACGAGAATTTTGAGAATTTGAGATCACAAACGTGATATAGAAGTGAAGTGGGAAAAAGAGAATTTGTTTTTTTTTTAGATGACGAACGGCTAGTTTCGAGGCCGATAGTTATATGTTTCTTTTTCCTGTATAGTATGCCTCCGAGAAGAAGGGGGAACAGAAGGAACATAGATCGAGAAGAAGAGGAAGAAGAGGAGTTGAGAGATCCCACGCCACCACCTCCCCCACATCAAGAGAGAAGGGTAGAGGAACGTTTTCTGTGACAAAATCCACCAACATTCAATGGATCAGGAGATCCCGCTGAAACCGAGGAGTGGATTCGAAGTATGGAGAGAATTTTCAGATTCCTTCGATGTAACGACGCTGAGCGACTCATGTGTATGTCATATCAACTTAAGGGATCCGCAGATTTCTGGTGGGAAGCGAAACAGAAGACGATGAACGAGGAGCAAATAGTAGCTCTTACTTGGGAGCAATTCAAAGAAGCTCTTTGTGAGAAGTACATACCCCGACGCTATCGAAAGAAGAAAGAGATGGAGTTTGTAAATTTGAAGCAAGGGAATAAGACGGTAGCTGAGTATGACCGACAGTTTTGTGATTTGGCTCGATATGCTCCATATCGAGTAGATACCGATGAAAAGATGTCGGAACTATTTTGCTCCGGATTAAAGCAAGAGATACGAGTCGTTTTAGCGAGTCAGAGTACGCTAACCTACGCTGAAGCTTTAAACCGAGCGCTAGACATGGAACTGGCAATGCAGCCAGAGAGACCGAGTCAAGGCCCGATGTCGCAATCAAACCCGAATGTTCAATCGAGAAATCATCCTTTTGCTGGACAAGGCCAAAAGGGCAAGAGAAAATGGGATGACCGAAGTCAAGGTCCCAAGAAGCCGTGGCAGAGTCAGAATGCGCCACCGCAGTTTCAGAACAGAGATAAACGGCCTTATGTTGGCCCAGCTGCCCCAGCAGCAGTTTTTCAAGGACCGCGAGGATTACCGCTTTGCCCGAAGCGCAATAAACTACATTTGGGATAGTGTAAAATGGGACAGAATACCTGTTACACCTGCGGAAAGGTCGAGCACTACTCGAACCAGTGTCCGAATCGTCAGCAAAGTGGAAGCGGATGACGACCGAACCAGTTCCGGCCGCAACTCAAAGCAATGGAAGGAATCTTACCGCTACCTCCGCCACAACAACAACAACCAGCCTATCGAACACGTCAGTCAAAAAGGCAACCACCAGCCCCGCTGGCAAATCAACAGCATCACCAAAGGGTGTTTGCACTGGAGCAGAAAGCACCAGAGAAGAATCAAAGAAATTTGACAGGTATAGGCGAGTTGAAAGGAGTGCCTATAGTAATTTTGTTCGATGCTGGAGCTTCGCATTCTTTTATCTCACATACTTGTGTCGATACCTTAGAGTTGAATGTAGAGCCTGCTCCACGATCTCTAAGAGTAACCACACCCATAGGCAGAACTACTACGGTTTCGCACGTGTGCCTTAACTTAGAATTTAAGTTAGAATCGATTAAGCTCGAGGCTAGAAATCTGAGATTGATGCCTATGTGGCACTTGGATATAATTTTGGGAATGGATTGGTTAGAGGAGAATCGTGCGAAGATACAATGCAAGGAGAGACGGATATCTTTTCAGCCACCTGGCCAAGAACCTACTTCCTTCATTGCCATTGAGGGAAAATGGAAGAAGACGCCGATCATCTCGGCACTGCAAGCAAGAAAGCTCTTGCGAAGAACGGATACAACCGCGTACGTTGTATATCTGAACCAGAGAGATGAATCCAACGCAAACGTTGATGACGTGCCAGTCGTGCGAGAGTACAAAGACGTTTTTCCTGAGACTTTACCGGGATTACCCCCAGATCGACAACTCGAGTTTACGATTGATTTAGAGCCCGACGCAGCACCGACGTCGAAAGCACCATACAGAATGGCCCCTGCTGAGTTGCAAGAGTTGAAGCTGCAACTTCAAGAACTTCTAGATATGGGCTTCATTCGACCCAGTGTTTCCCCGTGGGGAGCACCAGTTCTTTTCGTCAAAAAGAAGGATTGAAGCTTAAGGTTGTGTATCGATTATCGAGAGTTGAACAAAGTGACGTTGAAGAATAAGTATCCGTTACCTCGAATCGATGATCTGTTCGATCAACTACAAGGAGCGAGCACTTTTCAAAGATTGACTTGAGAACGGGATACCATCAACTGAAAATACGATCGGAAGAAATTCCGAAGACGGCATTTCGTACGAGATACGGACACTATGAGTTTATAGTAATGCCTTTCGGGTTGACGAATGCTCCGGCAGTATTCATGGATCTCATGAATCTCATGCTCCGGCAGTATTCGGGTTGACGAATGCTCCTGATTTACTCGAAGAGTAAACGAGAACACGAAGAGCATTTGAGGATCGTGTTGGAAAGATTACGAGCGGAAAAGAGTCGAGATTGAGTATTATGAGTATTATGTTGTACTTGAATGTTTTTGAGTGCTATAAGTGCTTAAAATGAGCTTTGATGAGTTTGCTTTGAAGAAATGTTGAGTTGAGCATGTTTGCTTGTGTGTATGATTCGGAGTCGTTTTTCATGACGCACTGACCTACTGTTTTCGAGGGGTTTTGGATACCCAAACACCATAAAAATTTTATGTTAAGTATATTTGTGAGGTTTCAGAACACTGGTAAAATTTCAAATCATTTGGACTTCGTTTACTATTTTTATAAAATGTAAAACCAAAACTGCTACGTTCTGCCGAATTGTTCGGTAAGTAGCCAATAAGATCACCTTTTCCAGTATCTTTCCTTAGCTTTTTGGAGCCCATATTTTTATTGTTGACACCTGAATGTCATATCTAAATACTCACCAAATTTCAGACCTTTTTGACAACGTTTACTATTTGTTAAAAATCAAACTTTTCGGTTGCTAAAAACTGCCGAATATGGTAGACTGTAGTAAAACAGTCATAACTCCTCAAATACTTGGAGTTTTTGATCCTAGTTTTTTTTAAATGAAACTAGACTCAGAGAGGTTTCGTGTGGTATAAGTTACGACTCCAGGGGAGTTCTGTACAGAGTCGGGTGAGGTTTTAAATTTGAGTCAGTGCAGAGTGAAGTTTGTTTTTAACTTGTCTATGTATGTTTATTCATATGCTTAAGTGTTTATACTTGTTTATATGCTTGATTGCTATGAGTTTGAGCCAAGTTGAGAGTTAAGTCGATAATAGGACGTGTGAATCCTTAGAAGCCGAGTATACCTAGGGATTGAGTTTTAATGGGTAAATAGACGTTGAGTGAGAAGTTATAGTTAAGATGAGATTGGATTTAGAAATTGAGTTTCTGACTAAGGTTTGTTTTATCACTTGAACCTTCGATGATGATGACGATGTGATGATGACATATGAAGGCCCGAGCGAGACGAAGAAGTAAGTTGCCTGATTTCTTTCCAGGATTAGCGAAGGACTTCAGGTGGGCAATATTTTGAGTATAAATATATTATCCGAGCTTTCTAAAATGATTTGATGATATAATGAGTTGATCAAATGCTTTGAGATAAATGATATTTGAGAACTGTTTGACTTGCCAATTTTTGATGTTGAGCTTGTGTGTTACCCTCTACTGATGAGACGAATTCGGTCCTGCCACAAGCGGGATTTTGTGCACAGAGGTGACTGCGAGCCGTCTTCGGGTCGGCCGGTCACGGTACTTGAGAGGAAGGCCTACTTCTCAGTACCTTTAATGATGATGAGTTGTAGATGTGGTACATACATGTTAAGATCTTTGACTGCAGTCGTTTACTTATGATGTCATGATTATGAAAACTGCATGCACAGATTCATTTACGCTAACTTTATTTCTGTGTATTGCTAAGATGTGGCAAGCTTCAAACCTATAGCTCTAAGAGTACTTTTCTTATTTTTCGGCTTTTGCCCACTGAGTATTATGTACTCACGCCCTGCATATATTTCTAAATGTGCAGGCTAAGCAGGGAGCGAGATTGGTCTGGTGCTGGTGGGGGAGAGTTTCAATCGATGTATTTCGAATTTCTATTTTGCCTTTATGATAATAGAGTCTTGATGTGTGAGATACTTAGTTTTCTTTTGAAATCAAGTAATACACTCACGGTTATGTGTCTTCATACATATAATTGGTTCACCTTTTGCTGCGATACTCTGCCTATTATGCTTCCTTATGAAAAATGAGCTATACCCGTTTTGTTTTTGTTCGTGAAATTCCTGATAAGTAAAAAGTTATAACGACGTTGACGATTTTACCCTTGGGTTCTTTTATGATGATTTCCTTAACACCTTTTGATGCGAGCTTCCGCTTGATGCTTGGCCTATACATATTTTCTTTTATTCTTTAAAAATACTCGTATCGATACTCGTACCCTCGGGTTTTCGGGCTGCGACAAAGTAGCCTCCATCCAGCGACTATGGTAACGCGCTAGGAATTCTCCGAGCGTATCACCCTCTTGAGGTCCAGTCTCTCTGAACCATCTTCGTATTGCCTCTCGATATCGTCTTTGCATCTCTGTATCCTCTCGACTCTGCATCCTGTAATAGTAATAATAACATCGTGTTTATCAAAAGTGGACGTAGCACTTGCCTGATATTCCTCAATCAACAACATACTCGTTCTCATTTGGTACGGTGGTGCCACGGCTATACTAGCCTTAAAATCTCCCCATAAAAGGAACAATTGTTGTCTCATGTCATACTCCATCTCCTCAAGCAGTTCCATCATTAAACCAATTCGTTAACTCATTAGTGAAACAAGCTTAAAACTCATCATAGAAACAGTAAAGAACATCTAAAACATCAAGAACATCATGAACATCAAAACATCAAGAACTCTTACCTCGGTAAGCAGGCGGAGATGGGGGTGTTGGGGTGTCGTTTCAAAGAAAACTCTCATCTAGCCTACGATTCAAATTTAGACTAGGACTCCTTTTAGGGATAAGTGCTAGCAAAGTTCGACTTAGCCAAGAAACATACTCAGAGCAGACGACCTGCTCTGATACCACTCTGTCGTAGCCCGCCGCCTAGCCAGTGATAGCGTAGACCGGGTATCGATACGACTAAAATAAACGAAGGAAACAAAGGCTGGAAAACTAATCTCGTCTTTGTGTGGAAGCGAAAACAACTTGTAATAACTTTAACATTCTTCTAGATTATCAACATCGGCATTTCTATAAAAGTCAAGCATCGGAGTTTTGTGTCAACATAAACAAATGGTTGTAGTTCAAACATGTACAAGGATTCTAATATATACAGAGTTACACAACAAAAGGTGATCGAACTATATGTATGGAGACATATAGCCGGGAGTGTATTTCTTAAGTAAGTCAAGAACAACTTCATAAACATTATGCTGTCATAAAGGCGAAAAGACATCAAAAGGTGATCACTCGAAACAACGATCCCTGCCAACACCGCGCCATCCTCCGTCCATGCTTAACCTGCACATTTAGAAATATATGCTGGGCGTGAGTACATAATACTCAGTGGGCAGGCGCCGAAATACAAGAGAAGTGCTCTTAGAGTTATATGTTTGAAGCTTTCCATAACATCAGCAATACACAGAAATTAAGTTAATCGTCAAAGAAGCTGTGTATGCAGTTTTCATAATCAAACATCATAAATAAGTGTCTGCAGATAGAATAATCAACATGTATGTACCGCATCTACAACTCATCATCGTAACCAAGGTACTAAGAAATAGGCCTCCTTCTCAAGTACCGTGACCGGCCGACCCGAAGACGGCTCACAGTCACCTCTATGTACACAACCCCGCTTGTGGCAGGATCCGAATTCGTCTCATCAGTAGAGGGTAACACACAAGTTCATCATCAGAAATATTGGCAAGTCAAACAGTTCATAAACATCATTTTAACTCAACATTTGATAAGCTCATAACATCATTAAATCATTTTAGAAAACTTGGTATAATTTCATACTCAACATATTCTCAACATACTGCCCACCTGTAGTGCTCGGCTTACTGTAGGTGGTACTCGGGAAGATCTTCACTTACGTCCTCGACTGGTCTCTGTAGTTGTAACGTCGGAGTAGTGCATGTGACAAGTGAGGAATTAGTTAGAAACTTCCTCACAAAAAGCTTAACCTTAATCTTATCATAACACTCATCATAATTATTCTTAGTTTATCTCCGTCTAATCACTCGACTCTATGACCATAAACTCTAATCTTATTCTCAACTTAACGCTTAAAAGGCTAGATTAAAAGCAATCAAGCACATAAGCATGCATAAACACTTAAGCATACAACTTCACTCATAAACATATCACAAGTAAGCAAACACAAGTTTGAGTCAGGGACCAGAGCAGAGAAATGCTCGGTGGTCAGAGTGGAAAAGCTCAGCGGAGAAATGCTCGCCAGGGCAGAGGAATCAACTTGCCAAGGCAGCGAAATCATGAACTCTTTGGCTTAGCAGCGAAGAAATGCCAGAGGAATGGCGAACTCGCTGTCGCCAGTGAAATCAAACGTCAGAGGAATCGATCGTCAGAGGAATCGAACTCAGAGGAATCGAACTCAGAGGAATCAAACTCAGAGGAATCGAACTCAGAGGAATCGAACTCAGAGGAATTGTTCTCAGAGGAATCGAGCTCAACGGAATCGAGCTCAAAGGAATCGAACTCGCTGGCAGGGCAGCGGGGAAATGAATTCTCTGGCGTGCCAGCGGGGAAATGATTTCTCCGGCATGCCTGTGGGAAAACGATTTCTCTGGCATGCCAGCGGGGAAATGATTTCTCCGGCATGCCCAAGGAATGACTTCTCGGTTGAGTAGAGTAGGACTCAAGACAGAACGATGTAGTCAAGAGCAACTCGAAAAACTCATCAACTTTTTATTTCTCAAACATCATCAAACACTCAAAAACATCGAAACTTATCATACATCATCATAACTCACTCACGAACTCTACAGAATCTAAAATCATCAAAAACACGTTAATCCTATCACGAGTTCTTACTCAACATCAAAACATCTTGCAAGACATCACTGACAGGTTTTTTTTTTCCCAAAATCTTATCTCAACTAAATTTTGTAAAAACTCATGCCTCAAGACTCGGTTTTGCAAAAACACATTTTAATCACTTCAAAGCATTACATAACACACAAAGCAACATAATTAACACATTTCACATGTCCATTTAAGAAAAGAAGGATTTTTACAGGGCACGCACCCAAGTTTTTCGAAAATGAACAAGAAAGGAGAAGGGGAAGTTTCTCATGCTTAAAACATCTTATTACTCACACCTATCATCACATACTCCTCACAGCAAGTCTAGACTCAAAAGATCAGAACACTTACTCAAAGAGTTTCAAGAAAAAAGGCGTCTTTTATCGATTTCTTCAGGTTGTAACTCAACAAATCTTCTTGAAACAGGCGTGGAAAGTGTTTAAGGCTAGATTTTGCGGAGTATTTTGTCTCAGTTGTGACTGGTGAAGCTTTGAGCTTAGTCTCCAATGGAGGAGAGAGAGAATGTCTCGAGGGAGAGAGAAGAAGTTGAAGGGCCGAATATGATGAGAAATGACGGAGAGAGAGAGAGAGATGCTTCGGTTTTAACAAGATTCTTATTCCATAAGATAAGTAGCATTTAATGCTCAATAGTAACTTGTCTCCCCCTTAGCAGCAAGCCTAATCCGGCTAATTATCCACATGTGAGAAAGGAATTAAAAATTGATTGTGAGTGTAGAAGTGTGCGACGACAATTCAAAATATAAATGCTAATTTCGAAAATTATACTGACTCAAATAACATAAGTGCGCACGTATCATATAAATCACATAACGTCAAATAAATCACATTGAAACAGATCATCACTCGTCATTACTCTAATCGTCACTCTAGATTAATCCTCTCTATAGAAATTCTCAATCACTATCTCGACTCTATCTCTCGCACTTCGTCTCTACTCGAAAACAAATAACATCTCCATCTTAGCTCTAACATCATTCTCAATTCTCTACTCATATTACCATCCATCGATAACTTCCTCTTGACTTTAGTATACTAGTCCTTAACTCTCGATAGTATTTCGATACTATTATAAGGTAACTAAATACGGGGTGTTACATCTCTGTCGCATATTGAGATCCTTTTGCTCGAAGAAATATTTGAGACTCTTGTGGTCGGTGTATATCTCGCACCATACTCCATAAAGATGGTGTCTCCATATCATCAATGCGTGTACCACTGCTGCTAATTCTAAATCATGCGTCGGATAATTCATCTCGTGTGGTCTAAGTTGTCGTGAAGCATAAGCTATCACTTTTCCGTCTTGGATAAGTACACATCCTAGACCATTCGTTGACGCATCCGTGTAGACAGCGTACTCTTTATCTGCCTTTGGAATAGCTAGCACTGGGGCAGTGGTGAGTCTCTTCTTCAATTCCTGGAAACCTCACTCACATGCGTCAGTCCACTCATACTTGACATCCTTCTTTAGCAGGTGCGTTATTGGCTTAGTAATTTTTGAAAATCCCTCAATGAATCTTCGGTAATAACCTGCTAACCCTAGGAAACTGCGTATTTCGTGCGGCGTAGTTGGTGATCTCCATTCTTTACAGCCTGCACTTTTTTCGGATCTACCTCAATTCCTCTTGTAGAAACGATATGTCCTGGAAAGTTGACTTCCTTAAGACAGAACTCGCATTTGCTAAACTTGGCATAAAGTTTCTCAGCTCGCAACGTCTCTAACACGATCCTTAGATGTTCTTCATGTTCTTGTTTACTTCTCGAGTAAATCAAAATATCATCGATGAAGACTACCACGAACTTATCTAAGTATTCGTGGAAAACTCGGTTCATGAGGTCCATGAACATAGCAGGGGCATTCCTTAGTCCAAAAGGCATCACTATAAACTCATAGTGTCCATATCTTGTACGAAATGCCATTTTCGGAATATCATCCGACCGTATCTTCAATTGATGGTATCCCGATCTTAAATCAATCTTCGAAAAAGTGTTCGCTCCCTGAAGTTGGTCGAACAGGTCATCAATCCGGGGCAACGGATACTTGTTCTTCAGCGTCACCTTATTCAGCTCACGATAATCGATGCATAACCTTAAGCTGTCATCTTTTTTCTTGACAAAAAGAACTGGTGCTCCCCACGGGGAAACACTGGGTCGAATGAAACCCATGTCCAATAATTCTTGCAGTTGCAGCTTCAACTATTGTAACTCTGTCGGTGCCATTCTATAAGGTGCTTTTGAAATCAGTGCGAATCTGAGCTCAAGGTCGATGGTAAACTCAAGTTGTCGATCTAGTGGTAATCCTGACAAAGCTTCAGGAAAACAATCTTGGTACTCCCGCACGACTGGCACGTCGTCTATGTTTGCCTTGGATTCCTCATTTTGGTTTAAGTATACAACGTAAGCAGTTGTATCATTCATCTCCAAAAGCTTTTTGGCTCGTAGCGCTGAGATGATTGGCGTCTTTTTCCATTTTTCTCAATGCCAATAAAAGAAGTAGACTCTTGGCCGGGAGGTTGAAATGATATTCGTCTCTCCTTGCATTCTATCGTCGCATGGTTTTCTTCTAGCCAATCCATTCTCAAAACAATGTCTAAATGCCACATAGTCATTACCCTCAGGTTTCTAGCCTTAAGCTTGATTGATCCTAACTTAAATTCTAAGTCAGGACACACATGTAAAACCGTAGTAGTTCCGCCTATGGGAGTGGTTACCCTTAGATGTTGTGGAGCAGGTTCTACGTTCAGTTCTAATGTATCCACACATGGAATGGAGATAAAGGAATGCGATGCTCCAGTATCGAACAATATTACTATGGATACTCCTTTTAATTCACCCATACCTGCTAAATTTCCTTGATTCTCATCCTTCGCTTTCTGATCGATGGCAAACACTCTCTGGTGATGTCGCTGAGTTTCCTGCGGGGCTAGTGGTCGTCTTCCCGACTAATGTGGTCGGTATGCTTGCTGTTGGCGTTGTGGCGGCAGTAACGGTAGATGTCTCTCCATAGCCCTAAGCTGTGGCTGTAACTTATTTGGTCACCCTCCACCTCCACTTTGCTGACGATTGGGACATTGATTCGAATAATGTCCAACCCTTCCACATGTATAGCAGTTGTTCGTTCCGATCTTGCATTCTCCCAGATGAAACTTGTTACATTTCGGACAAGGTGGTATCCCTCGAGGTCCGTGTGGTGTTGCTGGGGCTACCGGAGGTCCAACATAAGGTCGCTTGTCTCTGTTTTGAAAATGTGGTGGTGCATTCTGATGCTGCCATGGCTTTTTAAATTCTTGACTTCGTTCCTCCCATTTCCTCTTACCTTTCTGTCCTTGTCCCGAAAAAGGTTGATTTCCTCTTTGAGGGTTCGGGTTCGACTGGGCTACAGAAGTTTGACTTGCCTTTTCTGGCTACATTGCCAGTTCTATATCCAATGCTCGATTTAATGCTTCAGGATATGACAGCGCACTCTGACTCGCCAAGACAACTCGTATCTCTTGCTTTAGTCCAGAGCAAAACAGCTCTGACATCTTCTCGTCCGTATCTACTCGATATGGTGCATATCGAGCCAAATCACAAAACAGACGATCGTAATCAGCTACTGTTTTGTTTCCTTGCTTTAGATTTACAAATTTCGTCTCCTTCTTCTTCCAATAACTTCGAGGTACATATTTTTCACACAGAGCTATGTTAAATTGCTCCCAAGTTAGAGCAGCCATCTGTTCCGGAGTCATGGTTTTCTGTTTCGCTTCCCACCAAAAATCTGCTGACCCCTTAAGCTAATATGACATACACATAAGACGCTCGGGATCATCACATCGAAGAAATTTAAAGATTCGCTCCATACTTCTTATCCATTCTTCAGTTTCAGCAGGATCTCCAAACCCGTTGAAGGTAGGTGGATTTTACCTCAAAAAGAGTTCTTCTATCCTTCTTTCTGGCTGTGGAGGAGGTGGTGGTGGCGTAGGTTCTCTTTGTTCTTCCTCGAATAGGTGTATGGGGGGGGGAATACACCTATAAGCTATTTTTAGCTATCTACCAACCTCAATCAGAGGGATCTCAGTCAGAGATAGAAAAGAAACTTTACATGCAAACCAGACACCTGTTTAACCGAAATTAGTTTTAACCAACAGGGTTGACGACTGATACTGAAAGCTCTTCAGTAAAGAGTTATCAGTTAAGTCACTAGAACTTAACTGATCCACGTAAGGGCTTCAGTCGTGTTTGCAACGATAGAGATGATATCTCTCTTCCTTACTATCAGAAGATAGTTCAGTCAGATTGATATCACACGCAGCGGAAATTAAACTTAGTTTCGAATAGCCTCGGTGGAGCAGATAGTAGGATTAAGGTTTCTCTTTGCTGTTAGTCCGTTTTCAGTTTTATCAATTGAAATAGCACAGTTATGAATGTAAAACTGAAAGCTGTAAATAACACAGAGACTTTTACGTGGTTCGGAAAAACTCTTTCCTACATCCATGGCTGGTTGATCAGACCAACAATCCACTCCGTAGGTGCTTGCCTGGTGCACTGCAAATCGTAAACTAAAGATAAACTCTCTTCAGCACCTACACACCTCGCGTAGGGTTTCCCCACCTACACACCTCGCGTAGGATTTCAGCACCTACACAACTCGCGTAGGATTTCCCTGCTAAGCACACCTCGTGCTCAGACTTCCCTTTCAGAGTTCAGAGTACCTTCCTGAACTCCGAGTCACTCAAACACTCTTATGGGGGAGAGGTTTAAACGAGTGCCAACTATACTTACAAAGAACAAGTTCTTTGAAGCAAGTTTGACCTTTGGCTTCTGGGTACACAGAATATATGCCTAGGGTCTAAGAGAATGTATGTAATCAGCAGTGACTGATTTTAGCTTTGGAATTCTCTTCTTCGATTCAAGCTTTGAGCGGTTAAGCTTTAGGCTGAGTAGCTATTTCGGCAGAGCTTCAGCTTATGTCGTTGAATCGGTGAAGATTGAAGTGATCCTCGAGCGCTATTTGTAGGAGAACTCTTGAATAGATCCGTTGGCGTAAATCGTCCTCAAGATTTCTTCCGTTGGAGAGCAATTCGAATTTGGGCTGAGGCTTCAATCTTCGAGGTTCCTTGTCTGTGTGGAAACGGCTCTCTTTGAAGGACAGGAGATGTGACATCTCTGAAAAGTAGCCACCAGATAGGAATGACCTCTGCAGAGATAAGATATTGAGATATCTCTGCATTTAATGCGGCTGTACTTTGAGCGTACGTGGCTTCCTCTGAACATTGGAAGATCAGTCCTAGGAGGAATGTTCAACTGATACTTGACTTTAGTATCAGTCTATGGCGCGCATTAAATAATCAATCTTCAACTGATTCTTCAACTGACACTTCAGTTGGTAACTCCAGTCTTCAGTCTTCAGTCTTCATTCTTCAGTCTTCAGTCTTCAGTCTTCAGTCTTCGACACCGCAACTAAACTAGAAATGAACTCTAACACTTGAGTTCAAAACGGTTCTAGTCTATTACATTTAAGTCCTATGAATTTTGGTATCATCAAAACAAGGGTTAGGATATTCCACAAGGTTCCCAACAGGAAGCCATTTCTCTGACGACATACGTTCCTCTTGCGAGAGCTGCGAATTCGGCCAGAGTAGGAGTGTTTCCAAAGCGCGCGTCACAGCTGGAGAGTTGCCTTATCTTGCACGATTCTTGTCGCAGCCCGGTTCCGACACTAGTAATAGCGGGGACCGAGTATCGATACGACTAATAACAGAAAGGGGGAAGATAGAAAGAATACATAGATCAACAGCGGAAGCTCACGAAGAAACATGTTAAGGAAAGACCTTCAAAGTTCATCAAAAGGGTATATTCGTCAACATCGTCATAACTCGATAAACATCAGGAATCTCAATATGAAAAGGAAAATAAGTATAGCTCAATTTTTATGTAGAGTCAAAATATTCAGAGTGTGATAACAAAAGGTGAACCGACTATATGTATGAAGACACATAATCGTGAGTAATGCTTGATTTAATATAACATAACTTCATATCAAAACTCTATCGACAAAACAGTCATACGATAGAGAAAGAAAACGTCAACCCGAAACATTCCCCACCAGCACCGCACCATACTCCTCCTCTGCTTATCCTGCACGTTTAGAAATACATGCAGGGCGTGAGTACATAATACTCAGTGGGCATATCGCCGAAAAAAAAAAGCTGCTCATAGAGCTATAAATTGAACTTGCCACATTTCAGCAATACACATAAGTTATATCTTAAAAGAACCTGTGCAAGCAGTTTTAATCATAAACATCATAATTAAGTGTCTGCAGACGAGTACTCGACATGTATGTACCACATCTACAACTCTTCATCATCATCAAGGTACTGAAAAGTAGGCCTCCTTCTCAAGCACCGTGACCGGCCGACCCGAAGACGGCTCACAGTCACCTCAGTGTACACTAGCCCTGGCAGGTTAGCTATCAACTAACTGCCTAGGACCCGATCGTCTCATCTCAACTCATCAGTAGAGGGTAAACATACAAGCTCAACATCATCATAAAAATATTGGCAAGTCAATAATTCTCAAACATCATCATAATCTCAAAACATCAAACATCTCATAATTTCATCATCATTTAAAACAGTTTAGAAAAGCTCTTAAATTGTATATTCAAAATAATGCCCACCTGAAGACCTTACTCAAAATCTTCCGTCAAAGTGGAATTACTTACTTCCTTGCTCTGCTCGTGTCTTCAGGGATCATCATCATCGAAAGTTCATGTCATAAAATGAATCTCGATTAGAAACTCATTGACTAATTCTCAATCCTTAACTCATGCTCTATCTCATATTCTATCTCCTTACTCAACTCTATATAAACTCTCCACTCATCTCACATCCTTAAGTTGAAGGATAGGTTTCAAGAAAATCATGGTTCTAAGTCTCGATTTATCTCTCATATAGGACTCGTCTAACTTCATTCAAACACATAGGCAACACAATCACATAAGGCACATAAGAAATCACAATCAAACATCATCAAACATGCTCTGCTTTTACACTGACTTAACTTCAAAATTTAAACTGTTCTGATTCCGATATCTCCTGGACTCGAGACTCATACCGAAAGAAAGATCTTCGAGTCTAGTTTCATTTAAAAAAAAAGTAGAGTCGAAAACTCCAAGTGGTTTGAGAGATATAACGTTTTTACCACGATCTACCATTTCTGGAAGTTTTGAGCAACCGAAAGTTACAATTTTTGAAATATAGTAAACGTTGTCAAAATGGGCTCAACTTTGGTGGATATATAGCTAACACAATAGGGTTGATAGAATAAAAAGTTGGAAAGCTAGATCACATAGAAAGCTACTGAAATGAATGACTCTTTCCCTTGTTCTCTGAAATTCTCGGTAATAAAGTGCAGTTTAGGTTTAGCATTTTAAAGAAATATCAACCGACGTTGAAATGGCTTGAAATTTTACCAGGGTACTCAAGACTCATGTAGGAACTTTCTATAAAGTTTTCAAAGCTATTAGATATCGACAAACCATCGATCACAGTAGGTCAGTAGGCCTACGAAATTTCTCCAATTTGGACTCAAAAAATCATATATCTCAAAAACATCTCTAACTTGAATATAACATCATAACTCTCAACAACAAACTCATACCACAACTCATTTCATCACTTCTAATCATCAATCTAAACCATCACTTAACATCATAGCATGCTCAAGAACTCATATAACCACTCAAATCTTCACTTTCTTCATGAACTTTAACTTTTCAACATCACACAACCTAACACCTTAATATTCCATATCTCAAAATCAATTCATGCTTTTCATTCAAAGACAATTAAATAACATCTTACTAGCATGCATATACTCTCCACTTAAAGTTAGAAGATGACAAAATTTTAGAAGACTTCCAACCCTAGTAATCTCCGAAAATTACCAGCTTGAATTAGGAGTTGTTTTCATGCTTATACAGCTTAATTATGAGTAGATTCATGTGTTTAGAGGCTTACTCATATGATTTGTGTAGAGAAAAGTATAACTCCACCTTATTGATTTCCTAACTCGAACCTTCAACCCAGCTTTTGTTCTATGGATTTAAGAGTGTTTTCAGCTTGATTTAATCGGTGGTTATGGCATACAAGTAGCTTGTGAAGCTTTTTACTATCTCAACAATGGTGTTGGGTGAAGACAGTCGAGAGAGGAGAGAGAGAAAAGAGAGAGAAAAGGGACGTCTGTTATATGGGATGAAAGAGAAAGGAGTTGTTTTATTTAACCCCATTTACTTAGCCATCAAGTATTGGATAATAACACATGCTTAATTATCCACTTGCATAAAAAAAATATCTTATCCGTTAACTATGTTTATCCACTTGCTTTGACTCCTCTTTCTCTAAAGTCAGTTCCGCACCAGAGCAGAGGAATGCTCGACTTCTCTGTTAGAGCAGAGAAATGCTCGACTTCTCTGTCAGAGCAGAGGAATGCTCGACTTCTCTGTTAGAGCAAAGAAATGCTCGACTTCTTTGTCAGAGCAGAGGAATGCTCGACTTCTCTGTCAGAGCAGAGGAATCACAACTCGGCAAAGTAGAGCAAGACTCAAGACAAAACAGTGCAGACAAGAGTAAACTCGAAAATTCATCAACTTTTTCATTCCCAAAGTTCATCATGAAGGAACCATATTTTGACATATGATTCACGTGCCCGTGATCCATTTCGGATATCAAATGAATACATACAAAAACCATGTGCCTATAGCAAGAGGATAGAATCTTACTTGCAAATCCGGCAATGATCGACTCCAGTGTTGATCTTCCAACATGTTCCCACGGCAAGACTTGACGTTGGGTGGCAACGATCTTCAAGTCCTCTCCTTTTCCTAGGGAAATGCGCCGCCTCACTTCTCTGTGCTCTCACAGATTTCTCTCTATATTATCTCACGTAATGTCACAAGTAATTAGAATTAGGGTTGTACCTATTATTTATACTGGGTATTAAAACCCTAAATAATAAGCCCATTGTTTAGCCGTATTTTGTGATGAATTTGTGGGTGTTTACGACTTATTTTGACTTTTATTTTGGTCTCTTTCACTCAAGAGTTGATTGATTTGAGCTTTTATGTTAATTTTGTTGTCTCAGGATTTTATGCTCAAATTGATTGATACAATCATAAACAACGATTATCTAGGCAAGATAAAAGAATAAACATTTAATCAATTGAATACTAAGCATCAATAATCTAAGCAATGGAAATAAACTAGCATTCATTCATATTGAAAACATAAACTGAGTTCTTACATAAGCGTACGATCCGGAAATCCAATCCAACGGAATGCAAAATGACATTAACTTTAATCCAACGAATCAAAAGATGTTTATGATGTTTCTAACTACTCTAAAACTAAGGGAAAACAAGGGAAAATCGCTTAGGAGGCTGCTGGGGTCGGATGTACCTCCAAAAATCCTAAAAATCGGCTTTAAAATGGAAAAACGAAACTGCCGCCCAGTGACGGCGGCCGCCGTACGGACGGCGGCGCCGTGGATGGCGCCCGCCGTGATACGGCGCCCGCCGTGATACGGCGCCGCCGTCTATGCCTTTCGCAGACTGCAATGCGCAGCGTTTTGGTTTTGGTCCGTTCTCCCTCGTTTCAAGTCGGATTTTGGATCCGTTTTCGCCTACGAACTCATATCGAGACGAACTTCGATTCTTCTTAAGACCAATCAACTAAATTCTGACTTTATTGTTTGTCCACATATCAATCAATTTGAGCATAAAATCCTGAGACAACAAAATTAGCACAAAAGCTCAAATCAATCAACTCTTGAGTGAAATAGACCAAAATAAAAGTCAAAATAAGTCGTAAACACCCACAAATTCATCACAAAATAGGGCTAAACACCCATCATCTAATTAAACTAAAACAAATCCCAAAGGCTTAAGTGAGAAATAGATGGACGGACGCCCCATATGGAGTGAAGCCTTTATTGGGCCAAGCGGGGATCTAGTAGCTTGAATAAAGTTTGGCCTCCCAGTGCTCGATTTTCCTATTCAGCCCAGAATAAAATCGAGACATAAGTATTAATTTATTCCACTAGAAAATTAATATTGAATTACCTCTTTATTCTTTAGGTGAGTCGGGGCTAGTATTAGACTTAATTAATCCCCGTGTTTAAGATATCCAATATCCATTAATTAATTAATTCCTCTGACGATCAATTAATTAATTAATTAGTCGTTTAATTATAAATGACATCTCGAGTGCTACCACTTAAACTTATTATCGTATCGGAACTAATTCTACCTGCAGGGTTTAATACGATAAACTTATTAAGTTCCTCGAGAGGATATTATCATCCTGTTATTAGCAGGACACTGATCCTTATTGCAATATAATCGCATGTCAAATAATAATTGCTATCACCCAAAGTATCGAGTATATTGAGCTTCAAGAGAACTCTCACCCATGATAAATCAAAGCAATAGTCAATATATTATTTACACCGATTAATCCAACTAAGGTTAAGATTATTTAAGTCGCCGAGATCTTGATTCTTAATTAGTCAGAATATAAGAATTCATCTCACTGTGATCCTGTTCAATACACGAAGGTACTAGCATAAATAAATAGCCAAGATAAACTATTTATCCATTTATGCTAAAATCTAAACCAGCAACTTGTCCATAGTTGCCTCGATTGTGAACTCAATTTATATCTCAACTTTTTCCAATTATATGATCTTTTGTGATCTACAACACACCATATAATCTATAGTATGAGATAAATTGGACTATAATAGGATTATGCAATAACAATATTTCAGATAGAAGAATCACAGTGAACTAAGGAATCAATGTATACAAGCATAAAGTCTTGCTTTCAGTATACAACCCTTCAATTCTCCCACTTATACTAAAGCAAACTTTTAGTATACAATGTGACTGAAAAACTGATAATATCCTCTAGCTATTACAAAATCTCCCACTTATACTAAAGTTTAATTTAGTATAGGGAGGCCACGAACTCCAAGGCCTTCAACATGCTTGTTGAACACCGCACCAGGAAGACTCTTCGTGAAAGGATCAGCCAGATTATCAACTCCCGCAATATGCATCAAAGCTACATCACCATGCTTGATCACAGACCGAATGTAGTGATACTTGCCATCAATGTGTTTCATGGATTGATGACATCTTGAATCCTTGCTATTCGCAATAGCAGCCTCGTTATCACAATAAATTGTGATGCACTTCGACAAACTAGGAATCACATCAATCTCAGTTAGGAAGTTCCTAAGCCATACAGCCTCTTTAGCAGCTTCACAAGCAGCTACATACTCAGCTTCCATGGTAGATAGTGAATTGCATTTCTGCTTTACACTTCTCCACACAATGGCTCCACCCCCAAACTTAAACACATAGCCAGTAGTAGACCGCCTCTTGTCCTTATCACCTTGATAATCGGCGTCCACATACCCTACCGGTGTCAGATCATCAGACTGGTAAACTAGCGCATACTCCTTAGTCCGTTTAAGGTACTTGAGTATGTGCTTTACAGCAGTCCAATGAGCTTGACCTGGATTCGCCTGATATCTTGCTGCAATGCCAACGGCAAAACAGATATCAGGCCTGGTACACTACATCGCATACATGAGAGTTCCCACAGCCGAGGCATAGGGAATTATCTTCATGCTCGCTATCTCCTCAGGCGTTGTGGGACACATTGCCTTAGATAGCGAAACACCATGTCTGAAAGGTAGAAAACCTTTCTTGGTATTCTGCATGCTGAACCGCGCCAAAACAATGTCAATGTAGGATGTTTGAGACAAACTCAACATTCTCTTAGATCGGTCACGACCAATCTTTATTCCGAGAATATATGCTGCCTCTCCCAAATCCTTCATTTGAAACTGTTGGGATAACCACTCCTTAATGCCAGACAATACATTCACATTATCGCTAATGAGAAGTATGTCGTCTACATAGAGTATAAGGAATACCAGACTCCCATCGATACAGACCCTATAAACGCAACTATCGTTGACACACTGCTCAAAACCATAAGTTTTGACCACGTCATCGAAACGTTTGTTCCAGGATCGTGAAGCTTGCTTAAGTCCATAAATGGACTTCTTGAGCTTCCACACTAGATGCTCCTCACCTTCCTTGATGAACCCCTCTGGTTGTAGCATATAGATGTCTCTATCTTCCTCAAGATACCCATTCAAGAATGCGGTCTTGACATCCATTTGCCACATCTCTAGGTTCATATGGGCAGCCTGAAGGAATATTAAACTGAATTAACGTTCCACTTTGCCCGATGATCATTTCTTGGTTATTATTAATTTACCATACAACGATTAATCCTAACATGCTCCTATGAATTAACAGCTGCACACAGGTGTTAGGATTTACTTACTTGCGAATCGGATGCAGAGATGATTGATGATCGTATCGAACAACTCCAGTTCTGATCTTCTGGACTGTATCCCGCTCTAGTCTCACCGTTGGATGGACAACGAACTGTGAGAAAACCCAAGCCAGAGAGTCACCCACGATTTCCTGCGCCTCCCTCAGTTCTCAAACCCTAGATAATTATCAGTGTGTGTTTCCTGAGAGCTGACAGCCGTATTTTAATAATACAGAGAAAGGGAGGAGGCGCCAGTTTAGGGTAGGGGACGATTTTTTGGCTCTTCTGGACTGGGAGACTTTGGGCCAGTCCAGGGACCAAATACAAGGAATAAAGATGGGCCTTAAATAAATTAATTTATCTATGGTCAGCCCAGACCATAATTAATTTATAAATATTAGTTCATTCCACTAGAGAACCAATATTGACTTACCCCTTTATTACCGGTGATGAGTCGGGGCTTGTATTTAGACTTATTAAATCCTCGTATTTAAAATATCCGACATCCATTAATTAATTAGAGCTCTGACAGCCTAAATTAATTAATCTCTTTGTAATCCTTAAGCAGTACCACTCAAACCTTATTATTGCGCCTGAACTTAATCAACCTGCAGGGTTTAGCGCAATAAACATTATTGAGCTCCTTAAGGGGATGTCATTATCCTATACGGATACGAGTACCAATACAGATAATCAGATATCATATATTAACCGCTATCACCCAAGATACAGAGTACTCAAGTTACTATATAACTCTTGCTCATAGTAAGTCAAAGTGATAGACAAATCAACATATATATCTGACATCTTATTAGTATTAAGATCTTACAAGTCACCGAGATATCTTATTCTTCACTTAAGTCAGATAGAAGAATATATCTCACTGTGGTCCTATCAATACGTATTACGTACCAGTATAGATAAGTAGTCAAGACAAACTACTTCCATCTATACCGCAACCTAAACCAATAACTTGTCCTAGAGTTATTTCGGTTGTGATCATATTATATCTCTTAAGGTTAATCCAATTATATGGTCTTCTGTGATCTACAACACACCATATAATCTACTTATATAGAGATAAAGAACATACATATGCAATCATGAACCCAATCAGATAGGAGATTAAATAGTGAAAACAGGAATCATTGTATACAAGCATAAAACGTTCTTGCTTTCAGTATACAAATCCAACAATCTCCCACTTATACTAAAGCAAAACTTTTAGTATACAATGTGTCTAAATACTAGCTATTACAACATCCACTTCACTCTTTACTTCTTCTCCCACTTATACTGAAAGTTTTTCTCTAAGTGGGTGGCATCAACCGCAGCCCCATCCCTCGAGCATGCTTCTCGTAGGCCTTTTGCGGTAAGCTCTTCGTGAAAGGATCAGCTAAGTTCTCCAAAGTGTTAATCTTCTCAACTAGCACATCTCCTCGGCTTACGATTTCTCGTATGATGTGGTACTTTCTTTCTATGTGTTTGGTCGCCTTGTGGCTCCTGGGTTCCTTTGAATTTGCCACTGCACCCGAGTTATCACAACAAATTATGATACTCTTAGGCAAATTAGGTACCACTCCTAGATCCAAGAGGTAGTTCCGGAACCATACAGCCTCTTTAGCAGCTTCGGAAGTAGCTACATACTCGGCTTCCATGGTGGAGTCTGCAATGCATTTCTGCTTTGCACTCCGCCATGATATGGCTCCACCTCCCAAGGTAAACACATATCCAGAGGTAGATCTCTTCTCATCCCGGTCAGCCTGGAAATCCGAATCGGTGTAACCCAAAGGAGATAGACTGTCTGACTGGTAAACTAGCCTATAATCTCGAGTCCTCTTCAGGTACTTGAGAATATGCTTTACCGCAGTCCAGTGTCCTGGTCCAGGGTTCGACTGATATCTTGCAACCATGCTAACGACATAGCAAATATCAGGTCTCGTGCAAAGCATTGCATACATGAGGCTACCTACGGCGGAAGCATAGGGTATATTCCTCATCTCCTCAACCTAACTAGGCGTCTTAGGACATATGTCCTTAGACAGAGGAATGCCATGTCTAAAAGGTAGCAAGCCTTTCTTGGCATTTTGCATGCTAAAACGAGCAATCACAGTATCAATGTAGGTCGCTTGAGATAAGTTCAACATCATTTTCTGGCAATCACGGACAACCTTGATCCCCAGGATGTACGCTACATCTCCTAAGTCCTTCATTTGAAACTGTTCGGATAACCACTTCTTTATGTCCGATAATAGCTCAACATTGTTGCCAATGAGGAGGATATCATCTACATAAAGTGCAAGGAAAACCACGTCACCATCGGCATCTAAACGGTACACGCAACTTTCATTTTCACAACGAGTAAATCCATAGGATTTAATCACTTCGTCAAAACGCTTGTTCCATGACCTCGAAGCTTGCTTAAGTCCATAAATGGACTTCTTCAGCTTCCATACAAGATGCTCTTCGCCCTTTTTCACAAACCCTTCGGGTTGCTGCATGTAGATGTCTCTTCCTTCTTCAAGGAAACCATTTAGAAAAGCGTTTTTGACATCCATTTGCCAAACCTCAAGGTTCATGTGGGCTGCTATGGCAAGGAGTATTCGGATGGACTTAAGCATGGCAACCGGTGAAAAGGTTTCATCGTAATCTACACCCTCTTCCTGGGTATAACCTTTTGCCACCAGTCTAGCTTTAAAAGCTGCGACTTCGCCATCCGAATCTCGCTTTCTCTTGTATACCCACCTACTACCTATAGCCTCAAAGCCATCAGGTAGTTCAGTTTTCTCGTATACACCCATAGCAGTCATGGATTCTATTTCAGAAACCATGGCGTCGTACCAAGAATCTGCATCCTGATATTTCATCGCTTGTCTATAGTTATCAGGGTCGATATCCTTTTGTTCATCAACAAGAAGAAGATCCGAAGATTCTCCCAATAACATAAATCGATCGGGTTGAACTACAACCCTCCCACTACGACGAAGCGGTGGTGGTACAGTTGTGACAATGGTTTGTGCAGTGTCCTGTGGTGCATTCACTTGCACACTTGGCTGGGGTGATGGAATCGCCTGCCCATTGCCTTCGATTTCTTGAAGAACAATCTCGGACTTTGACTTGTGCTCATTTATATAATCCTGTTCCAAGAATCGTGAGTTGGTGCTAACAACTACTTTCTGATCCTTAGGATTATAAAAATAAGCACCTTTCGTTTCCTTAGGATATCCTATAAACAGCATTAATTCGCATCTAGGCTCTAATTTCTTCGCTTCCTTGTCTAGCACGTATGCAGGACAACCCCATACCTTTATATGGTTCAAACTGGGTTGACGCCCTGACGATAACTCGATAGGAGTTTTAGGAACCGATTTGGACGGTACCCTATTTAGCAAATAAACCGCTGTTTCCAAGGCATATCCCCAAAACGAAATAGGCAATGATGCATAACTCATCATTGATCGTACCATTTCCATAAGAGTTCTGTTTCTTCTCTCTGCTACACTGAGAAATAAGCTAAATGAGGTGCAAATTGTGAAGGCTGTGATGGAAAAGAAGAGTGCATTCAATGAATTTGAGGAGGTGCTCGCAGTGAAGGAGTATCAGTTACCTCCAAAGAGAGAAGATCCGGGCAGCTTCAATATTCCTATGAAGATTGGAAAGTCATTGTTTGAGAAAGTGATGTGTGACACCGGAGCAAGCATAAATGTCATGCCTTTCAAAGTTTATAGGAAGTTGCAGCTGGGGGATTTGAAGCCAACCAACAAGACAATTCAGCTTATTGATAAATCTTGCTCTAAACCTCTAGAAGTTGCGGAAGATGTGCTTGTGCACGTGAGTGATTTTTTCTTCACAGTCGACTTTGTAGTGTTGGATATTCCGGAGGATCCAAAGATGCCTTTGCTGTTAGGGAGACCTTTCCTTGCCACATGTAGAGCAAAGCTAGATATACAAAGGGGGACGATGACATTGGGAGCCTATGGGGAAACTGTGATTTTCAAGAAACCTCCACCAAAGGAAGTTCTCCAGAATGAAGTGATTAATTTGGCTGACAGTTTTCTAGCAAATTCGGAGGATGAAGAGGTTCAGAAGAATGAGCTGCCCGAGTATGAAGCCAAGAAAAAAACTCCAAAGCCAAAAGAAGTTTTGAATTTTGAGATGTGTTTGTTTTTGGAGCATGATGGGGGGTCTTTGAAAACCCATACCCCCAAGAAGAAGAAAGTGAAATTCTGAATTTTTCGGAACAAGAATGAGAAGGGGGCAATGCTTGTGGAGGATGTCCGAGCCAAGAGAAGTGTTTTGGTGGAGAGGGCACCCAAGAGTAGAAAAGCTTTCCAATGGTTAGAGTGTTGTTTCCGACCTCCATGAGTTTTTGAGGTATCGTCGAGCTCTAGACGTTAAATTAAGCACTTGTTGGGAGGTAACCCAACTATTTTTCTTTGTTTTGTTTTTCGTTCTTTTAGTTTTGTTTTGTTTCTTTATTTTGTTTGGGGTTTTTAGTGCAGTGTTGAGCTTGGAAGATGCAGGAACTCGCGCCTTGTTCATACCATCATCGTGGAGCATAAATTTTCTGTAAGTAGTGACACACATATCATCATTCCTCCAAACTTATTTTCGAACTTATGTTCTGTAATAAGTTTGGGGGAGGGGGGTGAGAGTAGATATGTGTATCACTTTTATCTTTTTGTTAGCTTTATTGTTTTATCCTGCTTGGTTGGTGGTGTGTGTTCTTTGTTTTGGGATGTTTATTGCTCCATTAGATTTCTGGTGAGATGCCAATGATGATTTCTGTGAAAAAAAAAAACTGGAGTTTGATTTTCTTTGATGATTTGAGCATAATTGGAACTAATTTGCATAATTCTAGAGTGATTTTGACCTTGACTTTTAGACGTTGAATAAACCTGTGAGATTTTGAGCCATAACTGTTTATCCTACACAGTTTATTCTTTATTATGAGTTTTGTCATGCGTGTGGTGATCTTCTAGAACTTGCCATGGTTTCTGTGTCGAGGTTGCTGTTGTGCCCAGGATTAGGAGATGATTTTAGGCCATCTTTTGTTAGCCACTTTATTATCCCAAACACTGTCCTTGAAAAAAATTATCCTTTGTTATCCACTTTGAGCCTATTTAGCTTTTATTCTTTAGCTGGATGATAGGGGTGATGAAGTATATGGAGATCTTTGTGTGGTGAATATGCATAGTGGGTTGTGAAAAAGAATGGATGATATTGTGCTACTATTTACTCTTATAAGCTCTAGAAAAGTTGTGAAAAAAATAAGTTGTTCAAAAAAAAAAAAAAAGGAAAAAGAAAGAGAAAAAAAATGTGAAGTCGAGTGTTTATTGAGAAATTTGTTAGAGAATCGACTTTGTTTGTTGGAAATAAATGGAGAGCATAAAAGAGTGTTTAGTTCTGTTTTGTGATGATTAAATCCCTTGAGTTGTGTTGTTTATGGTGACATAGTTGGGTGGAAGATGGAATTTATTCCATGCTTGATAAGTAAAGTCATAAGGTTGGTGTTCACGAATTTATTGAGTCACTTAGCCTATATTTCCCTACCTTAACCAATGTCCCTACATTATAACCCAAAAATATAGACCTATTTGATCTTAGTCTTAGCACACTTTTAGCGATAGAGATTGTAGACGATTGGCAAGCTTATGGTAAGTGATCTACATTGTATTGAATTCGATGAGAGCATACACGTCATATATATTCCATCAAATTGAGAGTTGAATGACACACATACCTTGTCAAATTCAATTGTTTGGAATGTCAAGGTTGATTTTGCTATAGGTTGTGTTTATTGGTGAATTTTATGCTTGATTATTGGAGATTTGATAATTCTATCATTCTTTAATTTTTACGAGGCATCTATGATCTAGAATTCTACCCATTCGTGTTATGATTGTGTTCTTCTCATTATTCGAGGACGAACAATGACTTAAGTTTGGGGGAGTTGATAACACTCATGTTTCCATGATTTTTATTGTTCTTTTGATATTAATTTTATAGGAAATTGAGTGTTTGATAGTTGTTTTGTGCTTAAATTGCTTTATCTTGTGAAACATGATTCTTACTCGAACTTTGAAGGAAATTGCAGGTTTATTTAGTTCGAATTTGGAAAAATATTCTGAAATAGAAGTTGTAGATCGTCTCGATAGGCGTTCTTGAGCGCAAACTGATCATAAATCGGAGTTCGGATGAGAAAGTTATGGCCAAAACAACAACGTCGCGCGCAGCAGTCAAAACTCGGCGGTCAACGACTTTGACCGCCGAAAATGGGCATTTGGAAGAAGCAATTCGGCGACCTAAACGGCGACCGCCTAGTTGGTCGCCGAAATCTCTGTTTCAGTTTTGCACTGCGAGTTCTAAATTCGGCGGGCGCCGAATTTGTCGTTTTTCAGCACAAAAATGGCGGTCAACTCGGGGACTGCCGAGTTTGACCGCCGAATTGGGCAGTTTTGCGACATTTTCCGATTTTTAGACTTCTTCTGGGTTCCAAACACTATATTTTACCCTGACACTTTAATTAGGTCCTTTTTTGTCCTATCTAGGGTTCCACACATTACATTCTAGCATTATTGCTTTACTTTTACATTTATTTTTCTAGTTTTCAAGGCTTGGATCAAGATTGAAGATTCAAGCTTGTACAATCGTTCTTATTCAGTTTTTATATAATTCAGTTTTTCCAATTGCTTTCTTATTTATTTTGTTTATGTTTTCTTTTGCGATGTCTGGCTAGTTCTTTTATCTGAACCTAGGGTTTATTGATATCAATTTGCCCTCCAACTTGTGATTCATGATTCCTGGTGCTTAATTTCTTGTGAATTATTTGGCCAATAATTTACATGTCTAGCTGTTCAGTTTGAGTCTTGAATGCCATAATTGTTCAGCCGATTCAGGAATGCATGTTATAGTGGTAACCTTGACACTTGAATGGGATAGGTGAAACTATAGGGAGCTATTCTTTGTGTACGCTTGGGAGTTAATTTATTTCTTGGAATCTTGAATGTGAAGGGGGGTAAATTAATAGGTGTTCGTTAGAGAAGGTTGTGAATAGTTCTGTGATCTCTCATCAGGGTTGGATTAAATTGGTAATTGAATCAATATATTAAATGCATATAGTTAATTAGTAAAAGTACATCCCTAGGGTCAAATTTTTCTTTATATTTGATTTAGTTATCATTGTTTCTCTGCTCCTTAGATTTTATTTTGTTAAATTTAGTTTTTGATTCACCTTACTATTTGTTTTGCCTGTCTACTGTGAGTGTCTGTTTAGGAAATAGATAGAGTAATTTTGTTTTACAGTCTCTGTGGATACGATACTCGATTGCTACGTTTGTGCTACAATTACGCCATTTTAGTTGCGGTTTAGTTGCTAAGTAAATTAGTGATCACCGAAGGGATCATTTACTCTGTCGCCGATAGTGAGTGAGTGAGCCCAGTGCATGTCGTGCCCAAGAAAAGAGGGATGACGGTTGTGCGCAATGACAAAATGGAGTTGGTACCGACGCGTGCTACCACGGGGTGGCGGATGTGCGTTGACTATAGGAAACTGAATGCCGTCACCAAAAAGGACCATTTCCCTCTCTCTTTTGTTGATCAAATGTTAGATCGTTTAGCAGGGCATGATTTTTATTGTTTTCTTGATGGCTTGTCAGGATACTACCAAATCGCGATCGCACCAGAAGATCAAGTCAAAACTACCTTCACCACGCCTTTTGGGACGTTTGCATGGAAGAGGATGCCGTTCGGATTGTGCAATGCACCCGGGACGTTTCAACGATGCATGATGTCCATATTCTCTGAAATGATTGGTAAATTCGTGGAGGTTTTTATGGATGATTTTTCGGTGTTTGGGCAGTCCTTTAACGATTGTTTGCATAAAATTGACATTGTGTTACAAAGGTGCATTGAAAGTGGATGAATTTCTTTGCGAATTTCTTTTAGTACTACCTCCTACATCTATCACTTGCAACCCCTTTTAAGCTTAATAATTCTTTTGAATTCACTTATAAATTTACCTAGATTTGAGCCGTCCCGGTCAAAACTGAACTTAAGGGCAAAAGAAAGGGAGATAGTGTAGTGGATCCGATGGGCAGGACTAGTGCAAAGAAATTGCAAAATGGGACATCTAAATCCCAAAACAGAAAAAGTCCAGAAAAAGAAAAAGAAATAAAAAAAAGGGGGAAGGAAAAAAAGAAAAAAAAAAGAGAGGAAGAATAAAGGGAAAAATGTGCTTAAGCCCGCAAGAATAGGCAAGGATCAAAAGAATTTGGGAAGTCTGTTGCCCATAATGAAGTTCAGAACGACCTTAGCCTCGTACCAAAAATTCTCACCTTATGCCTTGAGCCACATTACAACCCATGAAAGACCTAATGAGATACACCTAGGACTTTGACTAAAGGGGAAGACATTAGAAGATAGGCAAGCTTATGGTCAGAACCCAATCAAGATGTCCGGAGTGTAAACACGAGCCTAAACACTTTAGAGAAAGAGTGAAAGGGGAGGAACATCCTTATGCCCAGAACCCGATCTTGACTCAACTGATGGCAATTTTGATTGTTTGATCACGCTACTTGTTGTTTATTTTGATCTTCACTTTGCTTTTAGACTGAGAGAGTATCGCATGCTGTGTGTTTTCATTTTTTCTTTTATGTTTTACGTGTCTGTTTCGTCCGTGTCTGTACTTGGGCAAAATCATGCATGCACGCTTGAGGACAATCATGTTTAAAGTGTGTGCGTGTGATGACCCCAGGTTTGTGCTCTGTTTTTGTGTGTGTTTTAAGTCTAGATCGAGTCTTTTTCCTTGCGTTTGTGTCGTTTGGTCGCCTGGGAGGGCGTAGTTCAATGGCAGGGACCAGCTTGTGGGAAAGAGGCCAAAATGCCAGAGAAACGGAATGCCAGCGGATTCAAAATGCCAGAGAAACGGTGTGCCAGAGGATTCAAAGTGCCAGAGCAGCGGAGTCGGCTTTGCCAGAGAAATCAGGACGCCAGAGGGGAAGCCATTCCTCTGAACGCCAGAAGGGAAGCCATTCCTCTGAACGCCAGAGGGGAAGCCATTCCTCTGGACGCTAGAGCGGAGGTCCGTTCCTCTGGACGGAAGAGCAGCGAAGTCGGCTTTGTCAGAGGAATCCTCCGAGCAGCGGAATCAGCCGAACAGAAGAATCCTCTGAGCACTCCAGGGGTCGAAAGCATTGTCACCTTTCGTGAAAGAGGTATGTGCTGGAAGCAAAGGGATTTCGGAAGCAAAAACCACCCCTTATGCCCATAAGTACCACACGAGAGCTGGCAGGCAAGAGAAGGAAGGAAGGCAAGAGAAGACGGAGGCACAACAGACGGGCGAGGAAGGATTGCAAGCGGGAGTCCGAGAAAGGCGGAAGGCGGAAGCTATCCAAAAGAGACCGATAAGGCCAAACCACAGCCTTATCCAAAAGGAAACATATCTTCATGAAGATTAGGTCTGAAAAAGGATACGCATCTCCATGCTTGCATGGATCCGGCCGCAACTCATGGGCTGGGCCTTCGAACACTAATGACTCCTATAAATACCCGACGAGCTTCACAAGCCAAGGGTGCTGAAATTCCGTCCTGTTGTGCATTGTTTGAGAGTTGAAGCTAGCCCAGGCTGTGGGCATTTTCTCATACTTTACTGTTTATGTTTTTCACGGCACTTTCGGCCGTAGGTACTTCCATTTTCATTTGAGTAATTTCAATTCCAGTAATGTTTTCCTTTATATCTTTTGCTTGTGTTATTTACGTTATGGTTGGCTAAGTTTATATTCTGATTTGGGGAAGATGATCTAAGCATGAATGAATAAACTCGAGAGGTCTAATTTGAGCATAATAACTATATGAACATACTCCCGATACACTAGGTTTGATTCCAATAAGGCTTTAACAACTTGGTTAGTTAATTGATCACTAGTTAACTAGGGAGTTTTGGTCACAAGTAATACTTTGGGTATAAGGCGAGTTGCCATCGACCTCCAAAATAGTACAACTGGTGTTGGAGCCGTGACTACTGTGAAATATCGGCGTAAGAGTCAAGTGGGTCTATCTAGTTCTTAAAGCATTCTGGGCAAAGCACTGACTCAACTAGAAACACCTCTAAGTTGACTTGCAATAGAACAAGGACATCCTAGCGATGGTAAGTTGACCCAGTGTCATCTCTCAAGGAAAGTCTTTAAGGGCTTTTAGTAATATCGTAAGAAAAAGCAATAAAAGAAAGCAGTAAAGGTTTTGATTTAAAAACGTATCTTAAACTTAAACGTAAATTGAACTTAAACTTAACCTAAGCAATAATTTAAACAACTCGAATTAAACCTAACTTAAAAAATTAAATACTTGTAAATTTAAAGACTTCTAATCTAGGCATGAAACTAAAGTGCATAATTTAAATTGCATAATTGAAAAGAAAGCATAAACGAAAAACGTAAACATGATTAAACGAAAGTAAATTGAATTTAAATATGAAATACCGTAATTGTCTTGAACGTATAATCGTGTCACTCGATCACAATCCAAGAACTAAACTAAAAACGAAATTAAAATCTAACTTAGAATACTAAAAACTTTGAACTAAGAAAGCAATGAAATTCCTAAGCTTTTGATGCCAACAAATCGCAAAGTGGCGTCTAAAACTAGGGCAAAAGATTGATTATTACAATGAAAAGTATGGCCCTATTTATAGACTTCAAATTCTTATGGATCACCATGGAAGTTGCCATGCAAAGAAGAATTCTAAAGGCAATAGAATCGTGCAAAATAAGGCAACTTCCAGCTGCAATGCGCGCTCTGGGAACACTCCTACTCCGGCCGAATTCGGGGCTCTCGCCAGCGGAATGGCTTCCGCTCTGGCATTCGCCAGAGGAACGGTGAGTTCTCTGCTATCGAGCGCTGGACTTAACTTCTCTGATGCTGGCGCTTCTCTGACTAGTGACTTCTCTGACTAGTGACTCCTCTGGCTAGTGACTTCTCTGACTAGTGACTCCTCTGGCTGGTGACTCCTCTGGCTGGTGACTCCTCTGGCATTTCGATTCCTCTAGCCTGACTTCCGCGCGGGGTTTTAGCTCTGGCGCGGCCTTCTCGGTTTTGGCACGGGGCTTTGCCTCTCTTCCATGCTAGAGTGTGCACAAACACACGATTCTTAGCCCAAATTCTCCAAGATTTGCACTCTTCATCTCGAAAACCTAAATCTTCTGCAAAGCATAAAATAGACCATAAAACGCACCAATTTCCAGAAGATTTAACTTAAACTAAGCACATGCAAACCCCTAAAATTAGAACAATTAGGCATAAATCAACCCCCCCACACTTAGCCTTTTGCTTGTCCTCAAGCAAAATCCGTATGAATCCTAGGAAGAGATTGATTTCAACAATGCTAATTTCCATCCAAACATTCTCAAAGTCAATTCAAAATTTTACAATCAATACACATCTCTCGATCATGCAAGTCACTCAAAGTTTAAGGAGCAACAAAAGAGTAATGCAAGTAATTCGATCAGACCCAATTCTCCGCTAGAAGTGAATTCCCTAATGTGATCGCCTTTATAATCAATATCACCATTTTTCACACTTTGTGTGCTTAAGATTTTCGACAGTTGAGCCATAATTCATGAAATAAAAACATTTGGATGTACTCCAAAGTCTTTTCACATGGTTTCCCATGCTCATAGTTAGACTAGAGGAACAGAGACTCAGAGCTATCACATTTCAGAACAGACCAGATGTTCCAGAGCTGGCAATTTTGAAGTTGGCAATTCGTCCAACATTTTTCACATTTCACAGATAAGATACGATCGTAGGCAATCACAATGACAACACTCCTTCTAGCATCTACCGGACAAATCACGTTTTACTAACTTACAATCATGTTGTAACAAAACTCAAATTCTTTGCATAAACAAGAAACATATATCAAGAATAAAACAAGGATAACCACCATTCATTCACAAACCCAAAATTCGCATCGAAAACCATCTACTCTTCCACAAATTCATAAAAATTAGCAAGATTCGAGACAAAAAACTAAGCATAGAAAGACTAATCTCGCCCAATTGAAAATATAAGCACAATAAAACACCCCCCCACACTTAGAGCAAGCCATGTCCTCAGGGCACAAAAAGAAATAAAAAGAGTTGAGAGTACTTCCCTGATTATCGGCATTGAGACACTGAAGCATCGTGCGAGGTGGTGAGAGGGGAATTCACTGGCTGTGGCAGAGCGGAGAGTTGCAGCGCGGAATATGACCGCGCTGGATAAGTGCAGCGGGGAGAAGTACCGCGCTGGAAAAGTCCAGCGCTGAAAACAAGACATACTCACCAAGCATCAAAGTAACCGCGAAGCACCCAAAACTTAGGAAAGACACAAAACACACAACTAAAAACAAAGAAAAACAGAAACTAAAAACAAACCAACGGTGGGTTGCCTCCCACCAAGCGCTAGAGTTAGAGTCTCCAGCCCGACTTCAGATCTGAATTTCAGCAAGGGTTGTGCAGAGCTTGAGACTCCACTTCCATAGTCTGACTCTGGTGCTCGTAATATGGTTTCACTCGATGGCCATTCACTCGGAAACTCTCATTCGTGTTTTCATTGAGTAACTCAACAACACCATGCTCAAACACCTCCTTAAGTAAAAACGGACCGCTCCACCTAGATGTTAGCTTACCCGGGAATAACTTCAGTCGAGAATTGAACAAAAGTACCTTCATCCCAGGGCAAAGCTTCTTATGGCATATACGGCGGTCATGGAGTCGCTTCACTTTGTCCTTGTAAATTCTTGCATTCTCATACGCCTCATTGCGTAGCTCATCTAACTCCTCCATTTGCAGCGTGCGCTGCTTCACAGCAGAGTCCAGGTCATAGTTGGCAGCTTTGATCGCCCAATAAGCTTTGTGCTCTATCTCCACCGGCAGATGACAAGCCTTGCCATATACTAGACGGTATGGACTCATCCCAAGCACACCCTTGAAGGCAGTTCGGTATGCCCAGAGAGCGTCATTCAACTTTGCGGACCAGTCCTTGCGCGAGGGCTGCACCGTTTTCTCCAAAATTCCTTTAATCTGCCGATTGCTCGTCTCAGCTTGTCCAGAGGTCTGTGGATGGTATGGTGTAGCAACCTTGTGCGTGATCCCATTCTTCTTCATGAGCTTTGCAAACAACTTATTGCAGAAGTGCTTGCCTCCATCGCTAATGACAGCTCTAGGAAATCCGAATCTAGAAAGAATGTTCTCTTGCACAAACTTAAGCACCACATTAGCATCACATGTCCGCGTGGGGATAGCCTCAACCCATTTGGACACGTAATCTACAGCAAGTAAAATATATTGAAATCCATGCGAAGTAGGAAATGGTCCCATGAAATCAATGCCCCACACATCGAAGATCTCGACAATTAAAATGCTTTGGAGGGGCATCTCATTTCTGCGGCCAATATTTCCTACTCTCTGACACCGATCGCAAGCAAGAGTGAAGGTGTGTGCATCTTTGAAAATGGAAGGCCAAAACAAACCTGATTGAAGAATTTTATGTGCTGTTTTCTGCCCCCCAAAGTGTCCACCACAATGATCCTCATGGCACATTTTTAACACTTGTTGTTGCTCCTCTATCGGCACACACCGTCGAATGACATCATCCTTTCCAAGCTTGAAAAGGTGAGGAATCTCCCAATAACAGTGTCTGCATTGAGCTAAAAATCTCTTTCTTTCCTGCGATGTCAGCTCAGGCCGTAGAATACTACAAACTAAGTAATTGACAATATCTGCATACCATGGCTCGGCACTCGCAGAGCTGCTCTGAGCAGCGCTGTGTTCGGCAGAGCTGGCCAGAGTAGAGCTGGCTTCGATTCTGCGCTGGAGATGTCGTCTCCTCTGCTCTGGTACCGACTCCTCTGCTCTGGTATTCGACTCCTCTGCTCTGGCATGGGCAGAGTGGATCTCGGCAGTGCTGCTCTTATCAAGGGTTAATGCATATGTATGCTCAAAAGGAAAAGATTCAGGGATGCAATTGAGACTCGATTCTATCAGATTTTTATCCAATCGGGAAAGGTGGTCAGCTACGTGATTCTCGCTCCCTTTCCTATCCCTGATCTCTACATCAAACTCTTGCAACAGTAAGACCCAACGGATGAGACGAGCTTTAGCCTGAGGTTTAGTCATCAAGTATCGAAGTGCAGCATGGTCACTATGGACAATGACCTTAGACCCAATGATGTATGCTCGAAATTTATCTAAGGCAAAGACCACAGCAAGCATCTCTTTTTCAGTAGTGGTGTAATTTACTTGAGCGCTATTCAAAGTTAAACTAGCATAGTAAATCACACGTAACATCCTATCCACACGCTGACCTAGCACCGCTCCTACAGCAGAGTTAAACGCATCACACATGATCTCAAAGGGTAATGACCAATCGGGTGCAATCACAATCGGGGCAGAGCTCAACTTAAGTTTTAATGTTTCAAAGGCATGCATGCAAGAGTCATCAAAATTAAAAGGAACGTCCTGAGCTAGTAGTTTGCATAGAGGTTGGCTAATTTTAGAGAAATCTTTAATGAAACGTCGATAAAAACCGGCGTGACCTAAGAAACTCCTAATCCCTTTGACATCAATAGGGGGTGGCAACTTTTGGATTACCTCCACCTTAGCTCTGTCGACCTCTAGTCCATGCTTAGTCACCACATGACCCAAGACAATCCCACGAGTAACCATGAAATGACTCTTTTCCCAACTCAAAGTTAGGCCACTTTCAATACACCTTTTCAACACAACATCAATCTTAGTTAAACAATCATGAAAAGACTGCCCAAAAACCGAAAAATCATCCATAAAAACCTCCACGCATTTACCAGTCATATCAGAGAATATGGACATCATGCATCGTTGAAACGTCCCGGGCGCATTGCACAATCCGAACGGCATCCTCTTCCATGAAAATGTCCCAAAAGGCGTGGTGAATGCAGTCTTGACTTGATCTTCCGGTGCGATTGCGATTTGGTAGTATCCTGACAAACCATCTAGAAAACAATAAAAATCATGTCCTGCTAAACGGTCTAACATTTGATCAACAAAAGGAAGAGGAAAGTGATCCTTTTTGGTGACGGCATTGAGTTTCCTGTAGTCGACGCACATCTGCCATCACGTGGTAGGGCGCGTCGGTACCAACTCCATCTTGTCATTGCGCACAACCGTCATTCCTCCTTTCTTTGGCACGTCATGCACCGGGCTCACCCACTCACTATCGGCAACTGAATAGATAATCCCTTCGGCAAGAAGCTTAAGGATTTCCTTGCGCACAACCTCCATCAGCATAGGGTTCAAGCGTCGCTGGGCATCTCGCTTGGGTGTAGCTCCTTCTTCTAGGTTGATCCTATGCATGCATGTGGCTGGACTAATGCCACGTATGTCACCTATGCTCCATCCCAGCGCTGCTTTGTTTCTCTTCAATACCTCGAGCAGCGCCTCTTCTTGCTCTAGAGTCAGAGTAGACGAGATGATGACTGGCTTCTCATTTCCGTCTTCTAAAAGACATACTTGAGATTGGTTGGGAGTTCCTTCAATTCGAGTGCTGGTTTCTTTGCCCCCACCTGTTCCTCCTCTAAGCTGGGCAATGCAGGTTTGGGCAGTGCAGGTTTGCTGGGCAGGTCAGCGCTGCCAGGGCTGAAGTCAGAGCAGCGAAGCTCTCGCGTCAGAGCAACGCCGAACTCTTCAGCTTCCCGCGATAGGTCTTCCATGTCTGCTGTTCCAGTGCAAACTTCCTCGCATTCCTGCTCATGTAAAAATACCTTCTCAACCAAGCCATTAATAGCATCTATATATGAGCATTCATTCATAAGGTTGACCGAAGGCATAGCCCGATTTTCATGCACTGAGAAAGACACCGACTCCCCCAACACTGACATTTTAATAGTTCCATTTTTTACATCAATCAACGTGTTAGTGGTCGCCATAAAGGGCCTTCCTAATAGCAAAGTATGATCTCTACCATTTTCGTGCACATCCCCAATCTCCAGTACGACAAAATCAACGGGCACTATCAGACCCCCGACTCTAACTAGGATATCTTCTACTATACCATGGGGATACCTGACGGACCTATCAGCAAGTTGGAGGCACATGCGAGTAGATTTTAAATTACCTAACTCTAATTGTTGATAAATAGAGTAAGGCATCAAGTTAATCCCAGCCCCCAGATCCAACATACCCGTGGCTTCCTTACCATTTCCCAAAGCAATATTAATCACAAAAGATTGCTGCATGATTGCGTTTGCAACTTCGGAGACCAACACCTTCTCATTGTCACCGAACCTTCTTTTGTTGGATGCCAATTCCTTGAAGAATTTCACATATGCAGGCACATTTCGGATCACATCAAGAAGAGGCAAATTCACATTTACCTTGGCCAACATGTTGTAGAATTCTTCAAACTGACGGTCCTGCTTCTCGTTTCTCAATCTGTTCGGAAAAGGAATCGGTGGTCGATATGGTGCATTAGCTTTGTGGAGCTTGACCTCCTTCTCCTTCTCTCCTTCCTTTTGCTTGTCTGTCGTCTCTCTATCAGTCGGGCTGGTCAGCGCTAAGCTCGGCAACTCTGGTCTAGGCTGGACAGAACTCGGCAGCTCTGCTCTAGTCACGGCAGAGCTTGGCTGCTCTGCGCTGGTGAAAGCAGATCTCAGCTGCTCTGCGCTAGTCAAGGTAGAGTTCGGCTGCTCTGCACCGGTCAAATTAGGAACTTCCACTTTGTTATCCACCATCTTACCACTGCGAAGAACAGTTACAGCAAGAGCTTGATGCGTCTGAGCAGGTTGACCATGAAACTTCCCGGGTTGCTGTTGTTGTTGGATTTGATTCAAGGCACCGGAAAGTTGTCCAACCGTAGTCTCGAGCCTTTTGATCGTAGAAGCTTGAGACTCTATACTTTGTTTGCTCATCTCCATAAAGGCTTGCAGTGTTTCTTCGAGCGTGGATTTTTATGGTGGAATCGACGGCGCATTCTGTTGCGGAATGGATTGCTGTTGTTGGTATTGTGGTCTGTATGGTTGAGAAGACCCCTGCGGTGGTGGGAAATACTGTTGTTGTTGATAGCCCATCTGGGGTGGTCGACGGAATTGATTCCCCCCAAAATTTTGATTTCCCCATCCTCCATTCGGCTGACTCCTCCATCCTCCAACGATATTTTGTGGACCTTGATTCATGCTCTGGCCATATGGTCTGTTCTGCACTTGATTGTAGGTTTGGAATCCTTGTGCTGCATAGACCTCAGCTTGTCCTTCCGGGGTAAACTCTCCCATTCTATGGCACTCGTTAGCTCCATGGCTGAAATCTCCACAGATACCACACGGCTCAACATACTGCATGGCTAGGTTCTGCGGAGTTGACCTTGGCAGAGCTGGATTCGGTTGAGTTGTCATCGGCGGCGCTGAGCTCTGAATTGGAGAATTTTCCATCTTTTCCATCTTGAGCGGTTGAACTTCTCGCATGATCGAAGCCAATTGTTGCTGCATCTCGAACTGATTTGTCACGGCACTAGCCTCCACTCTCCGTCCACGGACTGACTTCTGTTGGGAGCTTTCGGCCAAGGTCTTGAAAATCTCTTTCAGATCTGCCGCAGTCTTCCGAGCTATGTTTCCTCCTGCCGTGCTGTCCACCATAAATTGGGCAGTTTGCACTAACCCATCGTAGAAGAACTGCATCAACATAACATTTGTGAATTGATGTTGAGGGCATTGACGGAGGAGTTCTTCATATCTCTCCCAAGCTTCATGCAAAAGCTCATCCGCTCCTTGGGTGAACTCCATTATTTTTGTTCTCAGCTCCTGTGTTTTGTGGCTTGGGTAGTATTTCAGCATGAATTTTTCACAAGCATCTCCCCACGTAGTGATAGAGTTGGGCGGCAGAGAGAGCATCCACGTCTTGGCCCGGTCTTTAAGTGCATAGGGGAAACACTTGAGCTTGAGTTGGTCCTCCGTGAGGCTAAGCAGAGGAATCGTTTGCACTTATGTACAAAAATCCCGAATGAATTGTAGCGCATCCTCGCTTGGCATCCCATGAAACACCGGCAGTAAACTCGAGTCATTAGGTTTGAGATTGTAGTTTCTCACAGCAGTGGGAAGCACAATTGCCGACGTGTTGGTATCTCCAATTACCGGCCTGGTGAAGTCTCCCATACATTCCGTGATCTGAGCCATCTCCTTCTTTTCCTTGTTTAAATTCTGCTTGGTGCAAAAATTGGCGGAGCTGGCCTCTTCCTCTTTAGTGTGTTTTGCCGTGGCTGTCGTGTGCTCTGGCTGGTCAGAGCTGGATGCCTCCTCTACTACGGTTTGCTCTGGAACGTCAAGATCGGAGTCAGAGCTGGAATTGGCGAGGCTTGCAGCGCTATCCTCGGAATCAGAGTCAGAGTATAATGCGTCTGCTCTAGTACGTGTTCGAGTGTTACCCAGCGGGGACGTTAATTTTCTTTTCAGACTACGGCGTCCCTGCATACACAACACTTAACACACGGGTGAAACGCACCGGGTGGAAAGAAAAGAAAAGTAAAAACAAAAACGTAAGAACTGGAAATTAAATAAAGCAAATAAAACGACACAACTAAAACGCCTAAAACTTTCCCCGGCAACGGCGCCAAAATTTGACTCAACTAGAAACACCTCTAAGTTGACTTGCAATAGAACAAGGACATCCTAGCGATGGTAAGTTGACCCAGTGTCATCTCTCAAGGAAAGTCTTTAAGGGCTTTTAGTAATATCGTAAGAAAAAGCAATAAAAGAAAGCAGTAAAGGTTTTGATTTAAAAACGTATCTTAAACTTAAACGTAAATTGAACTTAAACTTAACCTAAGCAATAATTTAAACAACTCGAATTAAACCTAACTTAAGAAATTAAATACTTGTAAATTTAAAGACTTCTAATCTAGGCATGAAACTAAAGTGCATAATTTAAATTGCATAATTGAAAAGAAAGCATAAATGAAAAACGTAAACATGATTAAACGAAAGTAAATTGAATTTAAATACGAAATACCGTAATTGTCTTGAACGTATAATCGTGTCACTCGATCACAATCCAAGAACTAAACTAAAAACGAAATTAAAATCTAACTTAGAATACTAAAAACTTTGAACTAAGAAAGCAATGAAATTCCTAAGCTTTTGATGCCAACAAATCGCAAAGTGGCGTCTAAAACTAGGGCAAAAGATTGATTATTACAATGAAAAGTATGGCCCTATTTATAGACTTCAAATTCTTATGGATCACCATGGAAGTTGCCATGCAAAGAAGAATTCTAAAGGCAATAGAATCGTGCAAAATAAGGCAACTTCCAGCTGCAATGCGCGCTCTGGGAACACTCCTACTCCGGCCGAATTCGGGGCTCTCGCCAGCGGAATGGCTTCCGCTCTGGCATTCGCCAGAGGAACGGTGAGTTCTCTGCTATCGAGCGCTGGACTTAACTTCTCTGATGCTGGCGCTTCTCTGACTAGTGACTTCTCTGACTAGTGACTCCCCTGGCTAGTGACTTCTCTGACTAGTGACTCCTCTGGCTGGTGACTCCTCTGGCTGGTGACTCCTCTGGCATTTCGATTCCTCTGGCCTGACTTCCGCGCGGGGTTTTAGCTCTGGCGCGGCCTTCTCGGTTCTGGCACGGGGCTTTGCCTCTCTTCCATGCTAGAGTGTGCACAAACACACGATTCTTAGCCCAAATTCTCCAAGATTTGCACTCTTCATCTCGAAAACCTAAATCTTCTGCAAAGCATAAAATAGACCATAAAACGCACCAATTTCCAGAAGATTTAACTTAAACTAAGCACATGCAAACCCCTAAAATTAGAACAATTAGGCATAAATCAAGCACAACTAGCGATAAGCCATCGCAGAGAGCGTGGATGTTGTCCGGGGTAGTTGATTTCCATTAGCTGACCCTTCTAAGGGATCATAAACTGAAAGGATAGATTGGGCAGGGTGTTTGTTGTGTGCGTGACGAGTGACAATAGGGGCACAACAATTCTTATGCCTATAACCACTGGTATGCGAATATAGTGATTAATATTTGCACCAATGATCGAGTGTTAATTCATGTTTAGTGAGTCGAACCCAAGTCAGAATTATTTTGTTATTTGATTTATCTTCTTTATTATTTCAGTTTAGGTTGGATACCTGTTCTGCCCATAACCACGTTTTGGTCAGAACACTGCATAAAACAAAACCCTTTAGTGACACCCTTGCAGGAGGAGTTACTGCTCAGTTCCCTGTGGATTCGACTCCGGACTTACCGCTAGCTAGTCTAGTTGTGGGCACAGGATTATTTATTTGCACAAAGCTCAAACGACAGCTTCGTCACATGCCCCAACCCGACTCCAACAGATACGCAACCTCGACATTACCAGCATCGAGAGCAGCAGCAGGCGCGCATCAGCCTGACCAGGCGCGTGGCGCACAGCGCGCAAGCGCTCGTGCGCGTGCTGCCCTCGGCGCCCGTAGCCTCGCTCACTCCAGCCCTGCAGCAGACCTCCCTGGCAGTGTGTGCGCGCGCCGTGGCGCACGGGGCTCGCGCAGCACGCAGCCCTCCGTGCCCTCGGCGCCCGCCGCCTACCGTCTCCTTCTCCAATCTCCGTTCATTGATTCGTCGTCGTCTTCGTCTCGTTTTTCAATTTTACAGATTTACAAAGGAAAAACAAATACAAATTGAAATCCTAATCTAACCACAAATTTTCTCGTGGTGAAAAACGATTACAACGTCAAAACGACGTATCCCACGAATCAACAGACCACGAAGAACAACAGCAGTAAAAACAATGCACATTATTAATCATACATAAATTAATAATAGAGCCAAGAAATTAATCCTAGGCTCTGATACCAATTGAAGGAATATTAAACTGAATTAATACTCTAATTGCCCGATGATCGTTTCTTGGATTATTATTAATTTATTATACAACGATTAATCCGAAACATGCTTCTATGAATTTAATGCTGCACGTTGGAGTCAGAATTACTTACTTGTGAATTGTACGCAGAGGCTGTCGATGACAGAATCGAACAACTCCAGCTCTGACCTTCTGGACTGTATCCCGCTCAGCTTTCACCGTTGGATGGACAACGAACTGTGAAAGTTCCAAGGCAGAAAGCTATCCCTCACGTGTGGCGCCTTCTTCTGCTCTCTCAAACCCTAATTAATTAGCGTGTGTGTATTTCCTGAGAGCAGACAGTTGTATTTAAATAATTAAATACGTATGGGACGCCTATTTCTGGTGAGGGGCGATTACTGCCTGTACTAGGGCTAGGACACTTTGGGCCAGTCCAGGGACCAGATACAAGGAATAAAGATGGGCCTCAAATAAATTAATTCTCTATGGTCAGCCCAGACCATAATTAATTTATAAATATTAGTTCATTCCACTAGAGAACCAATACTGACTTACCCCTTTATTGCCGGTGATGAGTCGGGGCTTGTATTTAGACTTATTAAATCCCCGTATTTAAAATATCCGACATCCACTAATTAATTAGAGCTCTGACAGCTTAAATTAATTAATCTCTTTGTAATCTTTAAGTAGTACCACTCAAACCTTATTATTGCGCCTGAACTTAATCAACCTGGAGGGTTTGACGCAATAAACTTTATTGAGTTCCTTAAGGGGATGTCATTATCCTATACCGGATACGGGTACTAATACAGATAACCAAATATCATACATTGACCGCTATCACCCAAGATACAGAGTACTCAAGTTACTATATAACTCTCACCCATAGTAAATCAAAGTGATATACGAATCAACATATATATTTGAAATTTTATTAGTATTAAGATCTTATAAGTCACCGAGATCTTTGATTCTTCACTTAAGTCAGATAGAAGAATACATCTCATTGTGGTCCTATCAATACGTTATGACGTACCGGTATAGACAAGTAGTCAAGACAAACTACTTCCATCTATACCGCAGCTTAAACCAATGACTCGTCCTGAAGTCATCTCGGCTGTGATCATTTTTATATCTCTTAAGGTTATTCCAATTATATGTTCTTCTGTGATCTACAACACACCATATAATCTACTTATAAAGAGATAAGGGACATACATGTGCAATCATGAACACAATCATATAGGAGATTAAACAGTGGTAACAGGAAACATTGTATACAAGCATAAAACGTTCTTGCTTTACAGTATACAAATCCAACATAAAAACCTCCAATCAGGTTTATTCTGGCCCTCTATTTTCAAAGATGCACACATGTTCACTCCTGCTTGCGATAGATGTCAGATGGTAGGAAATATCGGCCGAAGGAATGAGATGCCTCTCCAGAGCATACTAATTGTTGAAATTTTTGATGTGTGGGGCATTGATTTCATGGGGCCATTTCCTACATCGCATGGATTTCAATACATTTTGCTTGCGGTAGATTATGTGTCCAAATGGGTTGAAGCTATTCCCATGCGAACATGTGATGCTAATGTTGTGCTCAAGTTTGTGCAAGAAAACATTCTTTCTAGGTTCGAATTTCCCAAAGCTATTATTAGCGATGGAGGCAAACACTTTTGTAACAAGTTGTTTGCAAAGCTCATAAAGAAGAATGGGATCACGCACAAGGTGGCAACACTATATCACCCGCAGACCTCTGGACAAGCCGAGACTAGTAATCGGCAGATCAAAGGAATTTTGGAGAAGACGGTGCTGCCCTCGCGCAAGGATTGGTCTGCAAAGTTGAATGATGCTCTCTGGCGTACAGAACTGCCTTCAAGGGCGTGCTTGGGATGAGTCCGTACCGTCTCGTCTATGGCAAGGCCTGCCATATGCCGGTGGAGATTGAGCACAAGGCATATTGGGCAATCAAGGCTTCCAACTATGACTTGAATTCTGCCGTGAAGTAGCGCATGCTACAAATGGAGGAGTTGGATGACCTACGCAACGAGGCGTACGAGAATGCGAGGATCTACAAGGACAAAGTGAAGCGGCTGCATGATCGCCGTATTTACCATAAGAAGCTTTGCCCCGGAATGAAGGTGCTCTTGTTCAATTCTCGACTGAAGTTGTTCTCGGGTAAGCTGAAATCTCGATGGAGTGGTCTGTTTCTACTTAAGGAGGTGTTTGTGTTGGATTTGTATACTGAAAGCAAGAACGTTTTATGCTTGTATACAATGTTTCCTAAGTTCACTATCTAATCTCCTATCTGATTGTGTTCATGATTGCATATGTATGTCCTTTATCTCTATATAAGTAGATTTTATGGTATGTTGTAGATCACAGAAGACCATACAATTGGATTAACCTTAAGAGATATAATATGATCACAGCCGAGATGACTTTAGGACGAGTCATCGGTTTAGGCTGCGGTATAGATGGAAGTAGTTTGTCTTGACTACTTATCTATACTGGTACGTCATAACGTATTGATAGGACCACAGTGAGATGTATTCTTCTATCTGACTTAAGTGAAGAATCAAGATCTCGGTGACTTATATAATCTTAATACTCATAAGATTTCAGATATATATGTTGATTCGCTTATCACTTTGATTTACTATGAGCGAGAGTTATATAGTAACTTGAGTACTCTGTATCTTGGGTGATAGCGGTTAATATATGATATTTGATTATCTGTATTAGTACTCGTATCCGGTATAGGATAATGACATCCCCTTAAGGAGCTCAATAATGTTTATTGCGTTAAACCCTGCAGGTTGATTAAGTTCAGCCGCAATAATAAGGTTTGAGTGGTACTGCTTAAGGATTACAAGAAATTAATTAATTAAGGCTGTCAGAGCTCTAATTAATTAATGGATGTCGGATATTTTAAATACGAGGATTTAATAAGTCTAAATACAAGCCCCGACTCAAATGCCGGCAATAAAGGGGTAAGTCAACATCGGTTCTCTAGTGGAATGAACTGATCTTTATAAATTAATTATGGTCTGGGCTGACCATAGATAAATTAATTTATTTGAGGCCCATCTTTATTCCTTGTATCTGGTCCCTGGACTGGCCCAATGTCTCCTTGCCCTAGCAAAGAGAGAACACGCCTATCACAAGGATTCTGGCGTCCCACAGCTTATTTATTTATTTAAATACAGTTGTCAGCTCTCAGGAAACACACACTAATTAATTAGGGTTTCGAGAGAGCAGATTAGTGTGGCACCAGACGTGAAAGGCATAATTATCTCTTGGGACTTTCACAGCTCGTTGTCCATCCAACGGTGAAAGCTGAGCGGGATACAGTTCAGAAGATCAGAGCTGGAGTCAAATTTTCGCAGGAAATCAAGTTCTGGCAGTTCAGGAGGACAGCCATAACTTCCTCCACAGAACTCCGATTCAGGCGAAACAGGCGGCCACGGAAAGCTCTTTCGAAAAGGAAAGCTCTAACTCCAATGTGCATGTTAGAGATTAATCGTTGTATGATAAATTGTTCGCTATTTTATTTACACGCCGCAAGTGTACGGGTGCAATTGTATATAGTGGCAAACAAGGTCGAATCCACAGAGACTGATGATTATCAATTCCTACTCTTAATTATTTTACTCTATCTGGATGAACGAAAATTAAAGTTTTGAATTTTTTGAAAACAAATTTAAATTTAAATAAGAAACACTAAAAGAAATCAAGCTGTGAAAATTGCGGAGTAACAGAAGAAAGAGAGTTTCCCAAGGCAAAGGTTTCAACAGATTCTCTTATCTAACACGTTTGATTCAATTAATGAGATAATTCCTAAGGCAATCTCAAGACTAGTCTATACCCACTCCCGTGGCATACAAACCGTTGATTACATGCAAGGCTACCGTCCCCGGATCACACTTCTAACATGTAACTCCTAAAAGTTCCTAGGATTAACGCCTTCACAATTATTAATTCCCTTTAGAATTAGAATAAATGTGTTCTATGTTCTTAGTTCAGGTTATAATTATCATCTCCCGATCTCAAATTAAAACCTATGATTATGCTAAATTGGTGATCAAGCAATAAAGCAAGCAATTAAATCAAGAACATAGAAAGGAATATAAATCTCAATTAATTAAATCAACAGTCAGAAAATTGAATCATGTTTACTCCCTAAACCCTGGGAAAAAGGGATTCTAGCCACACATAGACATATGACTAGAAATCAATATCTCAAAAATACTAATAAACATTCAGTAATGAAAAACCGTAGTAAAGTTGAAGATCTTCAATCTTGCTCTTGCTCCGTCTCTCTCAGCTCTCAGGAAAAGTAAAAATATGATAAAAGATGATAAAAGGTGATTAAAGGTCTCTGGGATAAGCTAAAAGATGGTATTTATAAGCCCTAGGTCGTCTAAGCCCGAAAATACTCCAAAATCGCGCTTTAAGTGAAAAAAACGGAAAAACTGGGCGAGAAAACGGCGTCTCGCGCGGCCGGGTCGCGCGGCCGCGCGCCGAGACCGCATGCCCTCGCGCGGCCTGATCGCGCGCCCGCGCGCCGAGCCCGCGCGCTCCTCCAGCAGGTCTGTCTTCGTAGCGCGGCTGGGTCGCGCGGCCGCGCTCCTGGACCGCGCGACCTCGCGCGGCCTTGCGCAGTGATTTTGTTTTGGCTCGTTCTCTCTCGTCCGAACTCCAATTTACAAACTGTTTGCGCTCACGAACTCCTATCGAGACGAACTACAACTTGTATTTCAGCCACTTCTTCCAAATTCTGCTTCATTATTTCTGAAAATTCGTTCAAACACAAGCGAGTGACAAGTTCTTGACCAAAAACCAATATAAGCTCAAAATAAACCATCAAACACACAAAAACCTCATAACTAACCATCAAATATGACACACTAAGAGGTAAAAATGCATGTTTATCAACCCCCCAAACTTGAACTATTGTCCGTCCTCGGACAAAACAAAGATGAACCAAGAATGAATCAACAAGAGCGCCGAGAAAAGTGGATAACATTATGGCTTCAGATTTGTCAACAAAATACCAACATGCATTTGTATCTCCTATCATCACAATATCACAATCATGACAAACTCAATTTATGGTCTCAATGAATTGCAATCCTCACCAAAAAGATAAAGAATATAAGAACTCTCAACTCTCAAGTGTATCAATTCAAAAAGGACGTGTATACGCTCAGTTCAAGCTAAACAAGTACTCATCCATAAGCTTGTCAATCGTCTCACCTCTCCACCACTAAATGTGTGCTCCTATAACCAAGATCAAAAAGGTCTTTATTGAAGGTTGTAATGTAGGCTCTTTGGTAAGGTAGGATAAATTTGGCTGAGTGACTAAAAGATACTCCTCAATGTAGTTCGATCACCAACCTTATAACATTCTTAAACTATACCATCTTCCACCTCTCACAAAACCAGATTTTTCAATGCGAGAAATCATCACAACTCAACAATTATTTCTCATAACATTATGTCTCTCTAATGCATCATATGTACCCATTTTTTCAATTCTTTTGCTCTCTCTTTTCTTTTCTTTTTTTTCTTTTCTCCACCATTATTTTTTTTTCAACAACTTGTAGGGTACTAGGATTTTCAATTTGAAACCACAAAACATAACTCATGATCATTCATCTCCACAAACCAACTATTCCATATTAACAATTTCCAAGCTCTCACCCATAGCTAAATCAAAGAATATGGAAAAATAAGGCTCAAAGGGGTTGAACTAGGATCATATAAAGATATAGGACAAATATGGGATAAATAGGCTAGCAAAGATGGCCTTCTATCATCTTAAAGTTATTAAGCACACTATGTGACCTCGAGGGAGAAACCAAGACAAGTTCTAGTGAGACACAAGCATACTCAAACAATCACTCAAGAATAAGAAATAAGACTGTAAAAATAATGACAGTCAAGGCTCAAAACTCACAGCTTATTTCATTGATTGCAACCACATAGAGACCATGCTTATCATTCATCATTCATGCTCAATCACAACAATATCAACACAAATGCATGCAATTTCACAATTTTAAAGCAGAAATCATCATAAGCCAATTATCCAACAAAACTCTACACATCTCACATCATCATCAAGGTACATCACAAAGAAACCAACAAAGCAAGACTAGACAACTCAACGACAAAACAAACAAGAACAACCAAAGCAAACAGTGCACCCACAAAGACACATCCCCCCAAACTTATTCACCACCAAGGAGAATAAGTTTGAAAATGATTTGTGGGGCACGAAAACAAACAAACAAACAAACAAACGAAAAGGAACAAACTAACCAGAAATTGGGTTGCCTCCCAATAAGCGCTATTTTTAACGTCGTTAGCTCGACAGAACAGCAACCTCTTCAAGGTGGCTGGTACAAGCAGTGCTGCGACCAGCTGCTTCCTACTCCATGCTTTTCATCCAGAGCTCTTCCTTTAAACTTTCGATCACGTGGGTCCTGCCAAGAAAAAGGATCCGTATCAAATGTATTAAATATATCAACACTTACCTTGCCCGGATCTTTAGCTTTCTTGGGCACTTCATCTTCTTGGATGTGGCATGGTTCATAGACATGGAACGTTTGGCTTTCCTCATGAACCCTCAACGTGAGCTCTCCTTTCTCCACATCAATCAAAGCTCTTCCCGTTGCAAGGAACGGGCGCCCCAAAATCAGCGGAATTTTGTTGTCGTCCTCAATGTCTAAAACCACAAAATCTGCAGGGAAAATAAAATCCCCCACCTTCACGAGCACATTCTCCACAACTCCACGAGGATAAGTGACCGACCTGTCTGCCATCTGCAACCTCATAGATGTCGGCTTTAACTCCCCAATCGCCAGCTGCTTGAAAACAGATAACGGCATGAGATTGATGCTCGCCCCCAGGTCGCAGAGTGACCTTCCAAAATGCTGGCTTCCAATAATGCAGGAAAGTGTGAAGCTGCCCGGATCTTTGACCTTCGCCGGCAGCTTCCTCTGCAAGATTGCGCTGCATTCTTCATTGAGATCCACCGTCTCAAACTCCACCAACTTCTTCTTCCTCGAGATAATGTCCTTCAGGAATCTAGCATATTGCGGCATCTCCTGCAATGCTTCCACCAACGGAATATTAATTTGCACTTTCCTGAAGATCTCTAAGAACTTGGAGAACTGCTCCTGCACCCTCTCTTTCTTATAGCGCTGAGGGAAAGGTATAGTCACAGTTGCTGGCAAAGTAGCTGTCTGCTTTTCATCCTTCTTTCTGCCAGAAACCTCAACAGTGACCTCCTCAGCTTTTTCCTCAATTAGCCGTGCGCTTTCCTCTGTTGCCGTCATAGCCCCTTCCTGTGTAGTCCCGCTCGGCAGATCAACCATCTTAAAGTGACGCTGGGGAAACGGCAACCACCCAGGAGGACGCAGATGAGGTGGAAGTCGTCGACCTTCCTCCCAGACTCTCCACGATAGCTCTGGTCTCTCCATCTCACGAGATCCATGGCTGCAATCTGAGGTGCCTTCACTATTTAACCCAATGGCCATGCACTGCTCCTTTGCATTCACCTTGGCATTGTTTGTGAGGTTGCCCGACTGTTGGAGTTTGTTGACGGCTGTGGCTATTTGGCCCAATTGGGTCTCGAACATCTTCATTTGAGTCCCCACAGCAACGGCATTGGACTCCAGCTTTTCCATCCTCTCATCTGCCCTGGAGATGAACTTCATCATCAGCTCTTCCAAATTAGGCTTCTTTTCATCATTGATGACTCCATTGGTGACAGAGAATCCTGGTGGAGCATGAAGCGCGTTATTCGGATTCCCATAAGCCAAATTGGGATGTGGACGCCCTCCATGATGAAACTGTTGTCCATGCTGATAGTTCCCATAGTTTCTGCCATTGATGTAGTTGACGTCTTCTACGCCTGTTGGGATCTCCACAGCCGGCTCAGGATGGCCAACAGTCATAGCCTTGATCTTCGAGTTCATCTCTGCCAGCTGAGTCAAAATCAACGCCATAGGCTCCGAACTGGAGGTAGCAGCAACTTTCTTCAAGTGAACTCTCTCGGATGGCCATTGATAGCTCGTGGTGGCCATGCTCTCAATGATCTCCATAGCTTCAGAACTCCCTTTCTTGAGCAATGAGCCCCCTGCAGCTGTATCCATGAACATCCTGGTGCGCTCCCCACAAGCGTTATAGAACATAACCACCAGAGTCCCCTCATCGAAACCATGGGACGGGCACTTTCTCAACTTTTCTTGGTATCTCTCCCATGTCTCTGCTAGTGTCTCTCCATCAAACTGTTGGAATTGGAGAATCTCCATCTTTAGCTTCAATGTGAGCCCGGGGGGATGGAACTTCCGTAGGAAAAGATCAGCCAAATCCCCCCATACCGGATTCGCTCCCAGCTGCAAAGTTTGATACCATGACTTTGCCTTATCCCGGAGTGAGAATGGAAAAAGGCGGAGTCGTATGATATCATCTGGGACTCCGTTCATCTTGACGGTGCTGCACAACTCCAAGAATTGCGCCAGATGCGCATTGGGATCTTCCACAGCTTTGCCTCCATACTGGTTTTGCTGCACCATCGTGATTAAACCAGTCTTGAGCTCAAAATTATTTGCGTTAACTCTTGGAGGCTCATGAAAATAATAATGCGGAGTGAACGCCTCATTGATCGGGGCCTGTTTCTGCTTGCCAGCATCTTTCTGAGCATCTAACAACGCCTGCAGCTGTTCTCTCAACGCCCGGACTTCTTCTGCAGTGGCAGCCATCGTGTCTAGTGTGGCTTCTCTTTTCTTGTTGTTGTTGAGGTGGAACGTGGCTTCAATCTCTGGATCAAAATCTTCAAGAGGAAGATTCTGAGATCGTGTGTTCATTCACTACCTAGAAAACTCCAACGCAAGAATCAGAACCGCAGGAAAAATAAAGAACAGAAAAATAAATAACATAAATAAAAAAAACATCCAGAGTAGTATCAAACAATTAACAGAATAGTACTGATAAAAATCAGTCCCCGGCAACGGCGCCAAAAACTTGTTCGCTATTTTATTTACACGCCGCAAGTGTACGGGTGCAATTGTATATAGTGGCAAACAAGGTCGAATCCACAGAGACTGATGATTATCAATTCCTACTCTTAATTATTTTACTCTATCTGGATGAACGAAAATTAAAGTTTTGAATTTTTTGAAAACAAATTTAAATTTAAATAAGAAACACTAAAAGAAATCAAGCTGTGAAAATTGCGGAGTAACAGAAGAAAGAGAGTTTCCCAAGGCAAAGGTTTCAACAGATTCTCTTATCTAACACGTTTGATTCAATTAATGAGATAATTCCTAAGGCAATCTCAAGACTAGTCTATACCCACTCCCGTGGCATACAAACCGTTGATTACATGCAAGGCTACCGTCCCCGGATCACACTTCTAACATGTAACTCCTAAAAGTTCCTAGGATTAACGCCTTCACAATTATTAATTCCCTTTAGAATTAGAATAAATGTGTTCTATGTTCTTAGTTCAGGTTATAATTATCATCTCCCGATCTCAAATTAAAACCTATGATTATGCTAAATTGGTGATCAAGCAATAAAGCAAGCAATTAAATCAAGAACATAGAAAGGAATATAAATCTCAATTAATTAAATCAACAGTCAGAAAATTGAATCATGTTTACTCCCTAAACCCTGGGAAAAAGGGATTCTAGCCACACATAGACATATGACTAGAAATCAATATCTCAAAAATACTAATAAACATTCAGTAATGAAAAACCGTAGTAAAGTTGAAGATCTTCAATCTTGCTCTTGCTCCGTGTCTCTCAGCTCTCAGGAAAAGTAAAAATATGATAAAAGATGATAAAAGGTGATTAAAGGTCTCTGGGATAAGCTAAAAGATGGTATTTATAAGCCCTAGGTCGTCTAAGCCCGAAAATACTCCAAAATCGCGCTTTAAGTGAAAAAAACGGAAAAACTGGGCGAGAAAACGGCGTCTCGCGCGGCCGGGTCGCGCGGCCGCGCGCCGAGACCGCATGCCCTCGCGCGGCCTGATCGCGCGCCCGCGCGCTCCTCCAGCAGGTCTGTCTTCGTAGCGCGGCTGGGTCGCGCGGCCGCGCTCCTGGACCGCGCGACCTCGCGCGGCCTTGCGCAGTGATTTTGTTTTGGCTCGTTCTCTCTCGTCCGAACTCCAATTTACGAACTGTTTGCGCTCACGAACTCCTATCGAGACGAACTACAACTTGTATTTCAGCCACTTCTTCCAAATTCTGCTTCATTATTTCTGAAAATTCGTTCAAACACAAGCGAGTGACAAGTTCTTGACCAAAAACCAATATAAGCTCAAAATAAACCATCAAACACACAAAAACCTCATAACTAACCATCAAATATGACACACTAAGAGGTAAAAATGCATGTTTATCATAAATTAATAATAACCAAGAAACGATCGTCGGGCAAAGCGGAACGTTAATTCAGTTTAATATTCCTTCAATTGGTATCAAAGCCCAGGATTAATTTCTTGGCACTATTATTAATTTATGTACGATTAATAATGTGCGTTGTTTTTACTGCTGCTATTCTTCGTGGTCTGTTGATTCGTGGGATACGTCGTTTTGACGTTGTAATCGTTTTTCACCACGAGAAAATCCGTGGTAAGATTAGGATTTCAAATTGTATTTGTTTTCCGTTGTAATCTGTAATTGTTGAAAATCGAGACGAAGACGACGATGAATCAACATCGAATGAACGGAGGTTGGAGAGCCGGGAGGCGGCGGGCGCCGAGGGCACGAAGGGCTGCGCACTGCGCGAGCGCCGTGCGCCACGGCGCGCGCACAAACTCCCGAGCTGGATGGCTGCTGGTGGACCGAGGGCAGACGGGGCCGCTACTGCCGTTGCTGCTGTCCTCACGCCGGTTTTTGCCGAGGTTGCCGGGACCAGGAGCTGAGGTTGCCGTGCCGCTGCTGCTGTACTGCTGTTGCTGCGCGCCGGGAGGCTGCGGCTATACGTCGGGGGCTGCTGCTGCTGCACGCCGGGGCTGCGCGCCGGGAGGCTGCTGCTGCACGCCGGGAGGCTGCTGCTGTGCGCCGGGCTGCTGTGTCGGGCTGCTGCTGTGCAGCGCGCTGGGAGCTGTGGCGGTGCCGCCTAGGGGGTCCCAAACCCTAGGTAGGTGCGAGTTTCTACAAACCCTAGGGGGCCCAAACCCTAAATTCCAAAGACGGGCCTAAAGTGTTTCAGGCCGAGTTTACGTTTTTGAGTTTTATTTCTTTTCTTTTCTGTTCTTTCTAATAGATTAGAAATATGGGGTTCCACGAATGGGTCATGAAGAACTTTATTGTTTTAATTCTGTTCTTTGCATGTCGTGGTGTTAATCTTTCATGCTCTATGCATGCTGTTTTTTGTCTTTGCTTGTTAATATGTGTTTATTAACTGCGCTTAGACAAACATGCTAGGTTTATTGTTTTCTTAAGCATGTTTTAGAATTCTGCGAGCATGTTTTACATGTTGCGTTCTAGATGAGCATGTTTAGGATAATGTGTGGAGCATGATCAAACCTTTTGAAAGAAAAACGACTAAGCTTAATAATTTTATGGATGATTAAAAATTATTTAGATTTCCACAAGCGGTCTCTAGACAAAGTGATTAGCAATATGAGTAACGGTCCACCCCACGTGGCTTACTTCATGTTTGTTCTTTCATAAGTTTGTCAGATGAGGTTTCTATAAAAATATTTAAATCCATTAAAGTAGTGGGAGTTATGCAGTAACGGTCCACCTCACGTGGCTTACTCGTATAATTTTTCACGAGTACTTTAGATGATGGATTTAAATAAGATAACTAAGAAATTAAATTGAATGCGGCATGGTCCGAGTTAGTATGTCAAAATTCGAGAATTTAATTTCAAAGTTAAATTGTGGTTATTTTTAATTAATTTTATTCTTAAAATTATGTAGACCTCCACATGCGGTCTCTAGACAAAGTGTTTAGCAATATGAGTAACGGTCCACCCCACGTGGCTTACTTCGTATTTATTTCTCATAAGTTTGGCAGAAGAGGTTTTTATAAAAAATATTTAAACCATTAAAGTAGTGGGAGTTATGCAGTAACGGTCCACCCACGTGGCTTACTTGTGTAATTTTCACAAGTACTTTGGAGAATGGAATTAAATAAGATAACCAAGAAAATTAAATTGAAAGCGGCATGGTCCGAGTGAGTATGTCAATTTCGAGAATTTAATTTTCAAGGTTAAAATGTGGTCATTGCTTAGATATCATATCAAGTACAATGTACAACTCCCCCACGGAGTCCCTTCTTGATGATGATATGGTCTAGTCAAGGTGCCAACTATTAATTTCTTTTGTCAAAAGGTTAAGTTGACATGGAAATTAAATGACTAGGTGAATAGTCTGGTTGAGGAGTTTGTGTGTAACTGTCCACCCCACGTGGCTTACATATGGAATTCTTTGAGCCGTTGGAGGTTTCACTAATATTGTTTTATCAAAAGGTTACAATATTATTGTTACGAACTATATGCGTTCATGTTCTTACATGTTTAATTTGTTTACTTTCAGATATGTCTATGTCTCCTGTTTCGTTATTCTTGCACAAAGTCTTTTAACCGGTCCACATATATAAAATGGAAACACAGTTTTGGATTTTTATCTTTATCACAAACTAAACACAATTTTTGTGTTGCTTACTACTCCACGTTCTTATGGTCCGAACAAAAGTCAACTGATGAGAAAAAGGAATTACATAAATGGTGGCATAAGACGAATAATGTGGCTATATGCTATATTATGAGTATAATGTCACAAACCTTGTAGTTCCAACATCAGGGCATGGACGATGCTATTAGCATCATGCTGAATCTCAAGAAAGTGTTTGGAGAGTCGGACTGAGCTGCTCATTTAAATTTGATGAGAGTAATCTTGTTATTTTTATGAGTGAGCATAGCTCAGTGCACGAGCATGTCATGCAATTCTTGACGAACTTGACTTTCTCAGTGGGAGTATCGACGGTGAAGCAAAAGTCGATATTATCCTGAACTCTCTTCCCAAGTCTTTTAATTAAGAACTTCCGCCTCAACGCTGTTATGAGCAAGAAAGATAATACTCTTTTTGAGAGAGTCGGACTGAGCTGCTCATTTAAATTTGATGAGAGTAATCTTATTATTTTTATGAGTGAGCATAGCTCAGTGCACGAGCATGTCATGCAATTCTTGACGAACTTGACTTTCTCAGTGGGAGTATCGACGGTGAAGCAAAAGTCGATATTATCCTGAACTCTCTTCCCAAGTCTTTTAATTAAGAACTTCCGCCTCAACGCTGTTATGAGCAAGAAAGATAATACTCTTTTTGAGTTGTTGAATGCTCTAGTTACGGCTAAGAAAGTTGTGGAAAAGAGATGTGCAAGCACTTGTTATTGCCAAAGGAGAGCCATCTTCTTCGTCGAATGACGGGAAGAAGAAGGGTCCAAGGGGCAAGAAAGACAAGGGAAATAGTGGGAGTAGTGGTGTGATAAGATTGAGTATTGAAGATTTTTTTTTTCTTTCAATACTCAAGGCAAAGGGTTAAGGTACTTCACTTGCTATAGTAACTGAGACATATCAGCTCATTTTCTACTCAGTTGTGAGTAGTGGATAACGAGAGAAACTGATAATGATTGTTACACCTTGCATGGCTTTTTAAGCTGACAAGGAAGCTGAGAAGTGATGAGATGATTGTCTTCATAGGCAACGTGACTAGAGTCGCAGTTGTTGCAATTGAAGCCTTGTCTTTAAGTTCTAAAGACATAGTTTAGTTTTTGAGAGTTCCTTATCATGTTCCAAAATTTTAAATAGATGGATCTTATGTCATTTTTGATAGTGGTGTTTCTATCATAAGAAATGACAAAGTTGTCTATTCTGGTATTTTGAACATCTCTCTTCATACTATAAATTGTCTACAAAATACCTTTATATTGCATTTACATCATCGAACAAAAGAAAGAGAAAAGTTAAGGCTAATCTCTCATGAGGATCTTACACATATATTGATACCCTAGAAATAGGTCACATCTATCTTAATAGGATCCAAAGGCTCGTGTCTAAATAAGTACATTGGATTCAATCCAGGTTGTACTATTTCGAACCTGCGAATCCTGTATAGAGGAAAAGATGGAGACCAGGTCATTCATGACAAAGGGGATAAAGGGCCAATAATGTGTTAGGAATGATCTTTTCTGATTCATTGTCAGTGTTTGGGATTCCAACCCAGTTTAACCGTGTAATCCCTATATAAGATGGTGTGGTGGAGAGAAGAAATAGGTCACTCTTGGAAAAATATGTTCGATGATGAGTTATGTATCTTTGCAATTAGTTCTAATGAATCAGAAGGTGGTTATTAGTAATGACACACGATTCTTATAAGTGGACTATGGGAGTAATCACTAATCCAAGTCAGATAGTGTACTTCAAGAAATTGAAGACATTAGACAGGCGATTCCATCACCCAAGCCAAGTGTGCAAGAGTTTTGTACCACAAGACACTGCACGCACTGTTGACACACATGTGCCACCACAGATCCATTGTAGTGGGAGGGTTGTGGGACAACCCGATCGATTTATATTTTTGGGAAGATCTTTGGATTCAGTCCCTGGTAGTGAATATAAGAGAATCGACCCAGATATCTACTTGGAATTAGTGGGAGACGAGAATGGAGATTCTTGGCACACCTCAATGGCGCAATCCATTAAGAATATGGGTGTATACTAGAAAATCTTGCTACCAGGAGGCAGTAAAGCCTTAGGTTGTAAGTGAGTATACAAGATAATGACAGGCCCGAATGAGCAAGGTCGTAGCTTTCGAAGCTAGACTGGTGGCGAAAAGTTATGCCAGTGTAAGGGTATAGGTTATGATGATATTTTCGCCAGTGCCATGCTCAAAACATTCGGATCATTTTACCCATAGCAGCTCACTTAAACCATCGAGGTCTGGCAAATGGATGTCATATATATTACCTTGAAAAAGGTAAGGACATCCATGTGCAACAACCTGAAGGTTACGTGAGGGAGGGAGAGAAGCATCTCGTGTCAATCGCTCTCGTGTCATCGGTGATGTAGTTTTATCTTGCATTTTATGTAGATAATATCCTCATAATTGGCGACAATATGGAGCTATTGTCAAGACATAAAGTAATGGTTATCCGAATAGTCTCAGATGAAAGACTAAGGAGGTACAATATACATCTTTGTGATCAAGGTTATAAGGGATCACTAGAAAAAGATGTTGGGCTTATCTCGAGTGTCTTACATTGATACTGAGAATACTCGTTGTAGTATGAATACCGCCAAGAAAGGATTGCTACCTTTTAGATATGGCGTTCCTTTATCTAAAGACTATGTCTTAAGATGCCTATTAAGGTTGAGAAAATGAAGGTAGTATTCTACGTTTCCGCAGTAGATAGCTTCATGTATGGATTACTATGTACGAGGTCTTATATTTGCTATGCAGTTAGCATGGTTGTAAGATATCTGTATAGTCCTAGTTAAGGACACTGAACTGTGGTAAATTATATTTTCAAGTCCCTGACTAGAGAATAAGGATAATTTACCAGTTAGACAGTTTAGTTCCTTTTTGGATTATACGATTTCGGATTTCCAGGCTGACCGGAACAAAGAATAATTACCTCGAGCTATGTGTTTTCCTTGGGAGGTAAAACCTTTTGGTTTGACCACTACCTCCAGGATCTAAGGTGATTCCTAGTTTGCGTGAGAGCATCACCTTCGTGATACCTCAAGTGCAGTTGCAAACTCTAAGGAATCCAAGAACCACAAGGGGTCAAACACATGGAGAGTAAGTACCAAGTTATACGATTGTTCGTAAATCGAGTTTTTTTGTGCTCATAGAATAAATTCTCACATATTGGAGAAACCTACTAATCTTTTCACAAAAGGCTTATCGCAAATGGTCATTGAAAGATGGGAATGCGATTGATGCCACCCACTTAGGAAACTTTAAGTATAAGTGGGAGAAGTATTAGGCGATTGGTAAATAGACGCATTGTATACTAAAAGTTTGCTTTAGTATAAGTGGGAGATTGTTGGATTTGTATACTGAAAGCAACAATGTTTTATGCTTGTATACAATGTTTCCTAAGTTCACTATCTAATCTCCTATCTGATTGTGTTCATGATTGCATATGTATGTTCTTTATCTCTATATAAGTAGATTATATGGTGTGTTGTAGATCACAGAAGACCATACAATTGGATTAACCTTAAGAGATATAATATGATCACAACCGAGATGACTTTAGGACGAGTCATCGGTTTAGGCTGCGGTATAGATGGAAGTAGTTTGTCTTGACTACTTATATATACTGGTATGTCATAACGTATTGATAGGACCACAGTGAGATGTATTCTTCTATCTGACTTAAGTGAAGAATCAAGATCTCGGTGACTTATATGATCTTAATACTAATAAGATTTCAGATATATATGTTGATTCGCTTATCACTTTGATTTACTATGAGCGAGAGTTATATAGTAACTTGAGTACTCTGTATCTTGGGTGATAGCGGTTAATATATGATATTTGATTATCTGTATTAGTACTCGTATCCGGTATAGGATAATGACATCCCCTTAAGGAGCTCAATGATGTTTATTGCGTTAAACCCTGCAGGTTGATTAAGTTCAGGCGCAATAATAAGGTTTGAGTGGTACTGCTTAAGGATTATAAGAAATTAATTAATTAAGGCTGTCAGAGCTCTAATTAATTAATGGATGTCGGATATTTTAAATACGAGGATTTAATAAGTCTAAATACAAGCCCCGACTCAAATGCCGGCAATAAAGGGGTAAGTCAATATCGGTTCTCTAGTGGAATGAACTGATCTATATAAATTAATTATGGTCTGGGCTGACCATAGATAAATTAATTTATTTGAGGCCATCTTTATTCCTTGTATCTGGTCCCTGGACTGGCCCAATGTCTCATTGCCCTAGCAAAGAGAGAACACGCCTATCACAAGGATTCTGGCGTCCCACAGCTTATTTATTTATTTAAATACAGCTGTCAGCTCTCAGGAAACACACACTAATTAATTAGGGTTTTGAGAGAGCAAATTAGTGTGGCACCAGACGTGAAAGGCATAATTCTCTCTTGGGACTTTCACAGCTCGTTGTCCATCCAACGGTGAAAGCTGAGCGGGATACAGTTCAGAAGATCAGAGCTGGAGTCAAATTTTCGCAGGAAATCAAGTTCTGGCAGTTCAGGAGGACAGCCATAACTTCCTCCACAGAACTCCGATTCAGGCGAAACAGGCGGCCACGGAAAGCTCTTTCGAAAAGGAAGAAGTCGTATTTCTGGACAAAATACGATTAGAGGACGTTTGAGGCTTTAAACAAAGGCTTGAAGTTGGATGACCTGTTCAACGACGGATTGACGAATTCTTAGGAATTCTTCAGGTATTTTCTAACTCCAATGTGCAGCACTTAAATTCATAGATGCATGTTAGGGATTAATCGTTGTATGATAAATTAATAATAACCAAGAAACGATCGTCGGGCAAAGCGGAACGTTAATTCAGTTTAATATTCCTTCAATTGGTATCAAAGCCCATGATTAATTTCTTGGCTCTATTATTAATTTATGTACGATTAATAATGTGCGTTGTTTTTACTGCTGCTGTTCTTCGTGGTCTGTTGATTCGTGGGATATGTCGTTTTGACGTTGTAATCGTTTTTCACCACGAGAAAATCCGTTGTTAGATTAGGATTTCAAATTGTATTTGTTTTTCGTTGTAATCTGTAATTGTTGAAAATCGAGACGAAGACGACGACGAATCAACATCGACTGAACGGAGGTTGGAGAGCCGGGAGGCGGCGGGCGCCGAGGGCACGAAGGGCTGCGCACTGCGCGAGTGCCGTGCGCCACGGTGCGTGCACAAACTCCAAGGCTTGATGGCTGCTGGTGGACCGAGGGCAGACGGGGCCGCTGCTGCCGTTGCTGCTGTCCTCGCGCCAGTTTTTACCGGGTTGTCGGGACAAGGAGCGATGTTGCCGTGCCGCTGCTGCTGCTTAACTGCTGTGCTGTGCGCCGGGAGGCGCTGCTGAGCAAACGCCGGGCCGCGCCGGGAGGCTTGTCGGTTAGCACGCGCGGGGGCTGCTGCGCTGCACAACCGGGGCTGCTCCCGGGAGGCTGCTGCTGCACGCCGGGCTGCGCGCCGTGGATGCTGCTGCCTGCACGCCGGAGGGTGCTGTTTGTGCGCCTCCGGCTTGCCGTTTCGGGCCTGCTGTAGGCAGCGCGTTTGGAGCTGGGCGGCGCCGCCTAGGGGGTCCCAAACCCTAGGTAGGCGGCGAGTTTTCTACAAAACCCTAGGGGGTCCAAACCCTAAATTCCAAAGACGGGCCTAAGTGTTTCAGGCCGAGTTTACATTTTTTGAGTTTTATTTCTTTTTCTTTTCTGTTCTTTCTAATAGATTAGAAATATGGGGTTCCACGAATGGGTCACGAAGAACTTTATTGTTTTAATTATGTTCTTTGCATGTCGTGGTGTTAATCTTTCATGCTCTATGCATGCTGTTTTTTGTCTTTGCTTGTTAATATGTGTTTATTAACTGCGCTTAGACAAACATGCTAGGTTTATCGTTTTGTTAAGCATGTTTTAGAATTCTGCGAGCATGTTTTACATGTTGCGTTCTAGACGAGCATGTTTAGGATAATGTGTTGAGCATGATCAAACCTTTTGAAAGAAAAAAACTAAGCTTAATAATTTTATGGATGATTAAAAATTATTTAGATTTCCACAAGCGGTCTCTAGACAAAGTGATTAGCAATATGAGTAACGATCCACCCCACGTGGCTTACTTCATGTTTGTTCTTTCATAAGTTTGTCAGATGAGGTTTCTATAAAAATATTTAAATCCATTAAAGTAGTGGGAGTTATGCAGTAACGGTCCACCCCACGTGGCTTACTCGTATAATTTTTCACGAGTACTTTAGATGATGGATTTAAATAAGATAACTAAGAAATTAAATTGAATGCGGCATGGTCCGAGTGAGTATGTCAAAATTCGAGAATTTAATTTCAAAGTTAAATTGTGATTATTTCTAATTAATTTTATTCTTAAAATTATGTAGACCTCCACATGCGGTCTCTAGACAAAGTGTTTAGCAATATGAGTAACGGTCCACCCCACGTGGCTTACTTCGTATTTGTTTCTCATAAGTTTGTCAGAAGAGGTTTCTATAAAAAATATTTAAACCATTAAAGTAGTGTTGATGGAAATTAGCATTGTTGAAATCAATCTCTTCCTATGATTCATATGGATTTTGCTTGAGGACAAGCAAAAGGCTAAGTGTGGGGAGGGGGGTTGATTTATGCTTAATTGTTCTAAATTTTGGGGTTTGCATGAGCTTATTTTAAGATAATCTTCTGGAAGTTGGTGCGTTTTATGTGTTATTTTATGCTTTGCAGGAGATTTAGGTTTTATAGATGGAAGAGTGCAAATTTTGGAGATTTTGGGCTAAGAATCGTGTTTATGTGCATACTCTGGACTGCAGAGCTGAAAAGCTCGCTGTAGAGCTGAAAGCCCGCGCCAGAGTGTGAAGGCCCGCATTGCAAAGCAGAGCAGAGACGCTCGACAGATCAGAGCTGCAAAGATAGCTCTGTAGGAGAGCAGAGCCAACATGCAGAGCAAAGCTGAAATCTCCAGAGCAGAGCTAACTCGACAGAGCTAAAATACGCGCCAGAGTAAACCCGGAAGAGCAGAGTCAACTTTACAGAGCTGACTTTTCAGCTTTGCACTACTCACCAGAGTCAACTTTACAGAGCTGACTTTTCAGCTCTACACTACTCGCCAGAGTCAACTCTACAGAGCTAACTTTTCAGCTCTGCACTTATCGCCAAAGCTGAATTTTATGGAGCTAACTTATGCAGCTCTGAATGATAGAGTCAACTATGCAGAGCTGACTTTTCAGCTCTGCACTTCTCAGAGCGCTCTACTACAGAGCTGATTGTTTTAGCCCTGCCTTGCCGATGCAGAGCTGCGAACTTGGCCAGCTGGAGCTTATTGCATTTGGAGTTCTACTTTGCATGGCAACTTTCATGGTGATTAAGAGGAATTTGATGTCTATAAATAGGGTTTAATTTTCATTGTAAAATAATCTTTCGCCCTAATTTTTGACGCCTTTGAGATCTTCTTCCCTTGGCAGCCGAAACTTAGGATTTACTTGCTTTCATAGTGTTCGAATTTTCATTGTTCTTAGTTAGGTTTTGATTTAGTTTTGTTCAGTTTTTATTCTTGGCTTGTGATTGAGTGACACGATTACACGTTCAAGACGTTTACGGTATTTTATAATTCATTTCAATTTATTTTGTTTAAGCATGTTTATGTCTTTCGTTCATGCTTATGCTTTCTTTTTAATTATGCAATTTAAATTATGCACCTTAATTTCACGCCTAGATTAGTTGGTTTGTAATTTACAAGTATTTAATTTCATAAGTTAGGTTTAATTTAGGTAGTTTAAATTCTTGCCTAGGTTAAGTTTAAATTCAAATTAAGTTTAATTTAAGTTTAAGTTTTAATTCAAGTTTTTAGTTTTAAATCTTCTTTTATTGCTTTTTCTCCCGATACTACTGAAAGCCCTTTAAGACTTTCCTTGTGAGACGACTTGGGTTAGCTTACACGTTACAATAGATCACGTCCTATTGCGAGTCAATCTACAGTAGTGTTTAGGTTGAGTCAAATTTTGGCGCCGTTGCCGGGCTAGGTTTTAGGCGTTTTAGTTGTGTCGTTTTTATTTGCTTTATTTTGTTTTCCATTTTTCTTATTTTTATTGTTCTTCCCGCCGGTGCGTTTGATCCGTTCGTGTAGTGTTGTGTATGAAGGGACGCCATAGTCTTAAAGGCAAACTTGTGTCTCCGTTGCATAGCATGTACGATGGGATTTTCAGGAAGAACAGCTGCGAAGGAGTGTTTGCAGAAGACAGAGCAGACGACTCTGAGTCTGACTCTGCCAGAACTGACGAAGAATACTCTGACTCTGATCCTTCCAGAGCAGAACTGCTAGCGAACTCTGATCCTTCAGAGCATAACACGGACGCGGCAGAGCAGAACACACCCACGGCAGAATACACAGTAGAAAAGAGGGAGGAAGGCGCCAGCTCTGAATCTGACCAAGCAGAGCAGAATACCAACGAGGAGAATGAGGTTATGGAACAGAACATGGAGTATATGGGAGACTTCACCAGTCCGGTAATCGGAGATATCAACACGTCGACGATCGTGCTCCCCACCGCCGTGAGAAACTATAATCTCAAGCCAAATGATTCGAGTTTGTCGCCGGTGTTTCACGGGATGCCGAGTGAGGACGCGCAACAATTCATCCCGGATTTTGGCACACAAGTGCAAACAATTCCTTTGCTTAATCTCATAGAGGACCAACTCAAGCTCAAGTGTTTCCCCTATACACTTAAAGACCGAGCGAGAACGTGGATGCTATCTTTGCCGCCCAACTCTATCACTACTTGGGGAGATGCTTGTGAAAAATTCATGCTGAAATACTACCCAAGCCACAAGATACAGGAGCTTAGAACGAAAATAATGGAGTTCACCCAAGGAGCGGATGAGCCTTTACATGAAGCTTGGGAGAGATATGAAGAACACCTCCGCCAATGCCCTCAACATCAATTCACTAATCTGATGTTGATGCAATTCTTCTACGATGGGTTAGTGCAAACTGCCCAATTTATGGTAGATAACACGGCAGGAGGCAACATAGCTCGAAAGACGGCCACAGAGTTAAAAGGGATTTTCAAAACCTTAGCCGAGAGCTCCCAACAGAAGTCCGTCGGTGGAAGAAGAGTTGAGGCCAGTGCGGTGACGAATCAGTACGAGATGCAGCAACAATTGGCCTCGATCATGCGGGAAGTACAACAGTTGAAGATGGGAAAGATGGAAGACCCTCCCGTGCCGGTATAGAATTCAGCTCTGTAGAGTGCAGCTCTGCAGAATTCAGCTTTGCCGAACCTAGCTCTGCAGAATGTTGAACCTTGTGGGATTTGTGGTGATTTCAGCCATGGAACTAATGAGTGCCACAGAATGGGCGAGTTTACTCCGGAGGGACAAGCTGAGGTCTATGCGGCACAAGGATTTCAGAGCTACAATCAAGGGCCAAGCAGACCATACGGGCAGAATATGAATCAAGGTCAACAGAATGTCATTGGTGGTTGGAGAGGTCAGCCGAACGCTAGATGGGGAAATCAAAACTTTGAGGGGAATCAATTCCGTCGACCACCCCAAATGGGCTATCAACAACAACCACAATATTTCCCACTACAGCAGAGCTCTTCTCAACCGTATAGACCACAATACCAACAGCAGAAATCAATCCCGCAACAGAGTGCTCAGTCGATGCCACCACAAAAATCAACGCTCGAAGAAACGTTGCAAGCCTTTATGGAGATAAGCAAACAAAATATGGAGATTACCAAGCAGAATATGGAGTCTCAAGCATCTACCATAAAAGGCTTGAAACAACCGTTGGCCAACTCTCCGGCACTTTGAACCAAATTCAGCAACATTAGCAGCCCGGAAAGTTTCATGGCCAATAAAGTGGATGTGCCAGAGCAGACCATCTTACCGGAGCAGACCAGAATTTCAAAGCTACCGAAGTCAGCTCTGCCGAAGCCAGCTCTGCAGACTTCAGAGCTACCGAAGTCAGCTCTGCAGAATCTCGCCACGCAAGGGTCAGCTCTGCCAAGTTCCACTCTGATGAGCCCTCGTGAAGAAGAAAGATCATAGCAGAAGCAAAAGGAAGGAGAGAAGGAGAAGGAGAAGGAGGTCAAACTACACAAAGCTACTACACCCTATCGACCACCGGTTTCTTTTCTGAGCAGATTGAGGAATGAGAAGCAGGACCGACAGTTCGAGGATTTTTACAACATGTTGGCCAAGGTGAATGTGAATTTGCCTCTTCTTGACGTGATCATAAATGTACCAGCATATGTGAAATTCTTCAAGGAGTTGGCATCCAACAAAAGAAGGTTTGGCGACAATGAGAAGGTGTTGGTCTCTGAAGTAGCGAACTCAATCATGCAGCAATCCTTACCACCAAAGCATCGCGATCCAGGTAGTTTTGTGATTAATATTGCTTTGGGAAATGGTAAGGAAGCCACGGGTATGTTAGATTTGAGGGCGGGAATTAATTTGATGCCTTACTCTATTTTTCAACAATTAGAGTTAGGTAATTTGAAATCCACTCGCATGTGCCTCCAACTCGCTGATAGGTCCATTAGGTATCCCCGTGGCATAGTAGAGGACATTCTGGTTAGAGTCGGGGGTTTGATTGTGCCCGTTGATTTTGTTGTGCTTGAGATTGAGGATGTGCATGAGAATGGTAGAGACCACACTCTGCTATTAGGAAGACCCTTTATGGCGACCACTAACACGTTGATTGATGTTAAACATGGAACTATTAAAATGACAGTGTTAGGGGAATCAGTGTCTTTCTCGGTGACTGAAAATCGTGCAATGCCTTCTGCAAACCTTGTGAATGAATGCTCATATATAGATGCTATTAATGGCTTGGTCGAGAAGGTATTTGTACAGGAACATGAATGTGTGGAAGTCTGTGCTGGATCGGCAGACATGGAAGAGCTAGCTCGGGAAGCTGAAGAGTTCAGCTATGCACCCTTCAGCTCTGCACTCGCCAGCTCTGCACCTTTCAGCTCTGCACTGGACAGCTCTTCACTGCCTAGCTCTGCGCTTCCCAACTCAGAAAAGGCACGTCGTTCAGAGCTGCCGTTGGATGAACCGATGGGAGCCAGGAATCCAGCGCTTGAACTAAAGGAACTCCCTGCCAATCTCAAGTACATATTCTTAGAAGAAGGAGGGGAGAAGCCTGTGATCATATTGTCTACTCTGGCTATGGAGCAAGAAGCAGCGCTGATCGAGGTGTTGAAGAGAAACAAAGCAGCGCTAGGATGGAGCTTAGCAGATATATGTGGCATTAGCCCAGCCACATGCATGCACAAAATTAACCTAGAGAAGGGACCTGCACCCAAGCGAGACGCTCGGCGACGATTAAACCCTATTCTGATGGAGGTCGTGCGCAAGGAGATCCTCAAGCTGCTGGCCGAAGGGATCATTTACTCTGCCGCCGATAGTGAGTGGGTGAGCCCAGTGCATGTCGTGCCCAAGAAATGAGGGATGACGGTTGTGCGCAATGACAAAATGGAGTTGGTACCGACGCGTCCTATCACGGGGTGGCGGATGTGCGTTGACTATAGGAAACTCAATGCCGTCACCAAAAATGACCACTTCCCTCTCCCTTTTGTTGATCAAATGTTAGATCGTTTAGCAGGGCAGGATTTTTATTATTTTCTTGATGGCTTGCCATGATACTACCAAATCACGATCGCACCGGAAGATCAAGTCAAAACTGCCTTCACCACGTCTTTTAGGACGTTTACATGGAAGAGGATGCCATTCGGGTTTTGCAATGCACCCGGGACGTTTCAACGATGCATGATGTCCATATTCTCTGAAATGATCGGTAAATTCGTGGAAGTTTTTATGGACGATTTTTCGGTGTTTGGGCAGTCCTTTAATGATTGTTTGCATAAAATTGACATTGTGTTACAAAGGGGCATTGAAAGTGGCCTGACCTTGAGTTGGGAAAAGAGTCATTTCATGGTTACACGAGGTATTGTCCTAGGTCATGTGGTGTCTAAGCATGGGTTAGAGGTTGACCGAGCCAAGGTGGAGGTAATTCAAAAATTGCCACCTTCCATTGATGTGAAAGGAATTAGGAGTTTCTTAGGTCACGCAGGTTTTTACCGGTGTTTCATAAAAGATTTCTCTAAAATTAGTCAACCCCTATGTAAACTGTTAGCTCAGGACGTACCTTTTAACTTTGATGATTCTTGCATGCATGCCTTTGAATTATTAAAACTGAAGTTGAGCTCTGCCCCGGTTGTGATTGCGCCTGACTGGTCTCTACCATTTGAAATCATGTGTGATGCGTCTAACTCTGTAGTAGGAGCTGTGTTAGGTCAGCGCGTGGATAGGATGTTACGTATGATTTACTATGCTAGTTTAACTCTGAACAGTGCATAAGTAAATTACACCACTACCGAAAAAGAAATGCTTGCTGTGGTCTTTGCCTTAGATAAATTTCATGCTTACATCATTGGGTCTAAGGTTATTGTCCATAGTGACCATGCTGCGCTGAGATACTTGATGAATAAACCACAAGCTAAACCTCGTCTAATCCGTTGGGTTTTGTTGTTGCAAGAGTTTAATGTAGAGATAAGGGATAGGAAAGGGAGTGCGAATAATGTGGCTGATCATATCTCACGCATGGATAATCATCTAATAGAATCTGGCCCTAATTGCATCCCTGAATCATTTCCTTTTGAGCATGCATATGAATCAACCTTCCCCAAGTGCAGCGCTGCAGAGTCCAGTTCTACCGAGCTCAGCTCTGCCCTGACCAGCTCTACCGAGATCATCTCTGCCACAGTCAGCGCTGAGGAGCTCTGCTCTGCCGAGTCCAGCTCTGCCCAGATCAGCCCTGCCAGCACTGTACCGTGGTATGCTGATATTGTTAACTATTTAGTTTGTGGTGTTTTAAGTCCTGAGCTGACATCGCAGGAGAGGAAGAGATTCTTAGCTTTGTGCAGGCACTATTATTGGGAGACTCATCACATCTTCAAGCTTGGAAAGGATGAAGTCATTCGACGGTGTGCCGGCAGAGGAGCAGCAGCAAGTTCTCAAAATGTGCCATGAAGATCACTGTGGAGGACACTTTGGGGGGCAGAAGACAGCACATAAAGTCCTCCAATCAGGTTTATTCTGGCCCTCTATTTTCAAATATGCACACATGTTCACTCTTGCTTGTGATAGATGTCAGATGGTAGGAAATATCGGCCGAAGGAATGAGATGCCTCTCCAGAGTATACTAATTGTTGAAATTTTTGATGTGTGGGGCATTGATTTCATGGGGCCATTTCCTACGTCGCATGGATTTCAATACATTTTGCTTGCGGTAGATTATGTGTCCAAATGGGTTGAAGCTATTCCCACGCGGACATGTGATGCTAATGTTGTGCTCAAGTTAGTGCAAGAAAACATTCTTTCTAGGTTCGGATTCCCAAAGCTATTATTAGCGATGGAGGCAAACACTTTTGTAACAAGTTGTTTGCAAAGCTCATAAAGAAGAATAGGATCACGCACAAGGTGGCAACACCATATCACCCGCAGACCTCTGGACAAGCCGATACTAGTAATCGGCAGATCAAAGGAATTTTGGAGAAGACGGTGCATCCCTCGCGCAAGGATTGGTCTGCAAAGCTTAATGATGCTCTCTGGGCGTACAGAACTGCCTTCAAGGGCGTGCTTGGGATGAGTTCGTACCGTTTCGTCTATGGCAAGGCCTGCCATCTACCGGTGGAGATTGAGCACAAGGCATATTGGGAAATCAAGGCTGCCAACTATCACTTGAATTTTGCCGTGAAGCAGCGCATGCTACAAATGGAGGAGTTGGATGAGCTATGCAACGAGGCGTACGAGAATGCGAGGATCTACGAGGACAAAGTGAAGCGACTGCATGATCACCGTATTTGCCAAAAGAAGCTTTGCCCCGGAATGAAGGTGCTCTAGTTCAATTCTCGACTGAAGTTGTTCTCGGGTAAGCTGAAATCTCGATGGAGTGGTCCGTTTCTACTTAAAGAGGTGTTTGAGCATGGTGCTATCGAACTATTCAATGAAAACACGAAGGAGAGCTTCAGAGTGAACGGTCACCGAGTGAAGCCATATTACGAGCACCAGAGCTCGTCGATGGAGGTGGAGGCTCAAGCTCTGCACAATCCGAGCTAAAGTTCAGATCTGAAGTCGGGCTGGAGACTCTAACTCTAGCGCTTGGTGGGAGGCAACCCACCGTTGGTTTATTTTTTATGTTTTCATTTTTCTTGTTCTTCCTTGTATTTAGTTGGTGTTTTGTTTTTTTGTCCTAAGTTTCGGTTGCTATGCGGATACTATGATTCTGGAGGTGTTCATGTTTCTGCTTCAGCGCTGCAATCTTTACTCTGACCTTGCAGCGCAGCGCTGCCATTCCCTACTCTGCGGCAGCCAGTGCTACCACTCTCTACTCTGTACAGACTGTAATTCCCACTCTTTACCACCTCTCACGATGCTTCAGCTCTTCCATGCCATTAATCAGGGAAGTTTTCTAACACTCTTCTTAATTCTTTTATGCCCTGAGGACATGGCATGCTTTAAGTGTGTGGGGTGGGGGGTGTTTTGTTGCTTATATTTTCAAAAATTGGGTGAGATTAGTCTTTCTATGCTTAGCTTATGCTTAGATACTTGCTAATTTTATGAATTTGTGGAAGAGAACATGGTTTTCGATGAGAATTTTGGGTTGGTGAATGAATGGTGGTTATTCTTGTTTTACTTTTAATATGTGTCTCATGATTATGCAAAGAATTATGAGTTTTGTTGCAACACGATTGTAAGTAAGTAAAATATGATTTTTCCGGTAGATGCAAGAAGGAGTGTTGTCATTGTGATTGCCTACGATCATATCTTTATCTGTGAAAAACGCTGGAAACCAGCTCTAAAATATTTGGCGTGTTCTGAAATGTGCAGCTCTGAGTCTCTGCTCCTCTAGTCCAACTATGAGCATGGGAAACGACGTGAAAAGACTTTGGATTACATCCAAATGGTTTTTATTTCATGAATTATGGCTGTTGGGAACCTTGTGGAATATCCTAACCCTTGTTTTGATGATACCAAAATTCATAGGACTCAAATGTAATAGACTAGAATCGTTTTGAACTCAAGTGTTAGAGTTCGTTTATAGTTTAGTTGCGGTGTCAAAGACTAAAGACTGAAGAATGAAGACTGAAGACTGAAGACTGGAGTTACCAACTGAAGTGTTAGTTGAAGAATCAGTTGAAGACTGATTATTTAATGCGCGCCATAGACTGATACTAAAGTCAAGTATCAGTTGAACATTCCTCCTAGGACTGATCTTCCAACGTTCAGAGGAAGCCACGTACGCTCAAGTACAGCCGCATTAAATGCAGGGATATCTCAATATCTTATCTCTGCAGAGGTCATTCCTATCTGGTGGTTACTTTTCAGAGATGTCACATCTCCTGTCATTCAAAGAGAGCCGTTTCCACACAGACAAGGAACCTCGAAGGTTGAAGCCTCAGCCCAAATTCGAATTGCTCTCCAACGGAAGAAATCTTGAGGACGATTTACGCCAACAGATCTATTCAAGAGTTCTCCTACAAATAGCGCTCGAGGATCACTTCAATCTTCACCGATTCAACAACATAAGCTGAAGCTCTGCCGAAATAGCTACTCAGCCCAAAGCTTAACCGCTCAAAGCTTGAATCGAAGAAGAGAATTCCAAAGCCAAAAATCAGTCACTGCTGATTACATACATTCTCTTAGACCCTAGGCAAATATTCTGTATACCCAGAAGCCAAATGTCAAACTTGCTTCAAAGAACTTGTTCTTTGTAAGTATAGTTGGCACTCGTTTAAACCTCTCCCCCGTAAGAGTGTTTGAGTGATTCAGAGATTCAGGAAGGTACTCTGAACTCTGGAAGAGAAGTCTGAGCACGAGGTGTGCTTAGCAGGGAAATCCTACGCGAGTTGTGTAGGTGCTGAAATCCTATACGAGGTGTGTAGGTGGAGAAACCCTACGCGAGGTGTGTAGGTGCTGAAGAGAGTTTATCTTCAGTTCACGGTTTGCAGTGCACCAGGCAAGCACTTGCGAAGTGGATTGTTGGTCTGATCAACCAGCCGTGGATGTAGGAAAGGGTTTTTCCGAACCACGTAAAAGTCTCTGTGTTATTTACAGCTTTCAGTTTTACATTCTTAACTGTGCTATTTCTATTGATAAAACTGAACACTGACTAACTGCTAGAGAAACCTTAATCCAACTATCTGCTCCACCGAAGCTATTTGAAACTAAGTTTAATTTCCGCTGCGTGTGATATCAATCTGACTGAACTATCCTCTGATAGTAAGGAAGAGTGATATCATCCCTATCTTTGCAAACACGACTGAAGCCCTTACGTGGATCAGTTAAGTTCTTGTGACTTAACTGATAACTCTTTACTGAAGAGCTTTCAGTATCAGTCGTCAACCCTGTTGGTCAAAACTAATTTCGGTTAAACAAGTGTCTGGTTTGCTTGTAAAGTTTCTTTTCTATCTCTGACTGAGATCCCTCTGATTGAGGTTGGTAGATAGACCAAAAATAGCCTATAGGTGTATTCCACCCCCCCATACACCTATTCGAGACCCCCCCCCGGACCTAACAATTGGTATCAGAGCAGGTTGTTCGCAAGAACTATCTGTATCTGACTAGTTCCTACTTGAACTAGATCCTTTATTAAAGGTCTCGAAGAAGTTTTACTCTTTCTTATTTTTGTGCTTGCTATTTGCTCTATCTGCTGTTATATGTTCTCTCTTTTTTGATGGAGACTAACCACAGCAGATTATCTTCTCTACCTATGTTTAGTATTGAAAAATACGACATATGGAAGTTTCGGCTTGAAAGCTTCCTCACCGCCCAACATTGCAGAATGTGGGAAGTCATCACCAGCGGTCCGATCATCATCACCGAAACTGTAAAAAGGATTCCTACTGACATCCATCAGGAACCTTACGATGAGGACCAGCCCAAGTCCAAGGCAGACTTCACTACAGAAGAAAGGAAGCAAGATGAGTTAGACAACCTCGCCAAAAGCATCATCTCCGGCACCGTTCCTGACAAGTATGTCATGAAGATTATCAAGTGCAGAACAGCAAAGGAGATGTGGGACATTCTGGAAAGAATGTGCGTAGGTTCTGAGGAAATCAAGGAGAATAAGCTATCCATAGCTTGCCAGAAATTCGACTCCTTCCTCATGCTCAAGAATGAATCTGTCGAGGAAATGGAACAAAGATTCAACCTTATATTGAATGAAGTTCAATCCATTTCCAAAGACAAATACACTCAACGAGAAATTAACCTGAAGATTCTTCGAGCACTGCCACGTGGAGAATGGCAGATCTACTCAGTCGCTCATCAGCATAAGCCAGGATTCAGTCAGCTCCCGACAAACAAGCTATTCTCCGATCTCATGGCAAATGAGTTCGACCTTATGAGAAATCTTGGTAATAAGAAGGCTGGAGGATCAGACGAAGATGGTCCATCAACCTCAAGAGGAGTTGCACTGAAGGCCTCGATCAGAGAAGGCAAGAAGCAGATCAAGGAGCCAACGGAACTCAACCCTGAGGACTTCTTCAGTCATTATGCCCTATTGACTGACAGATTCAACAAGATGGAGTCCAAGTTCCGGAAGTACAGAAGGTTCCACAAGCAGCACTACAAGGGAAAAGAAAGAGAAGGGGACTCCAGACATTCCACAGATCGAAGCGGAGAAAGGAAGTCAGCCGCTTACGACATCAAAGAATTGGAATGCTTTGGATGTAGAAAGAAAGGGCACTTTCGAAATGAATGCCCTGAATTGACTCCAACTGAGCGCAGGGAACTGAAAGCAAAGAAAGATCGCAGATCTTTGAAGAAGAAAGCTATGGTTGCTGATGATGCTGATTCATCCAACGACACATCAGAATCATCCGACTTCGACAGTTCCAGCTCAGATGATGAGAGCCGAGCCCTGATGGCCAATGAATCAGAAAGTGTAGCCGACAACAGCTACGACAATGGAATGAATGGCCCAGAGGTAAAATCTCTCACAAAAACTCCATATACTGATAACTTCCTGATGCTTTCAGGAGATCACTCAGAATCTGGAGATAGCTCATCCATTGAAACTGACGAGTTTAATCAGCTCCTGACTGATCACTGTCAGCTGAGGAAAATGTTCGAAGATCTCCTCAAGCAAAATCAGAAAATGGATAAGGAGATCAATGATGAACGAGCTAAACATCAGACAGTCATCTACTTTCCGGATGAAACTTGTCTTGATCAGCTAATCATGGAGAACAGCCGACTGGAAGAAGAGCTCAGAGTCTCCAACTCAGAATGTGAAAGAGCATCTCATGAAATCAAGAGACTCAATCACAAACTGGAAGAAACAGTCAAAAGCTGCATGATGCAGTCTCCCATGATGAGCAACTTTCCATCGAAAGGACTGGTCAACAGCATCGGAGGAAAGGTTGCAGCTGCCAAAGGAAAGAAAATCATGATCATCTCTAAGAATGATCCTTCTGAAATCACAACCTCAGAAGAATCAAGAGACCATGATGTGGATGAAGTTCACAAGCGCAGACTGAAGGCCAGATCAAATGTTCCACCTCCACGAAGCTACAGACGAGCTAAGGAGGCTCCCAACCAGATCATCTTATTGAAAAGGCTGGAAAGCAGATTTCAGTCAAAGATCCGGGAAGGAACATCAGGAGTCAAGAAGAATCTTCCTCATCAATCCAGGGGGAAGAAAGGCCACATCAGTCAGAAACTGACATCCTCAGTTCAGTTTCAGAAGGAACAACATCCATGGAGATCAAGCATTGCTGAGTCCAGACGAGCTATGCCAATTCCTCAACGACAAGTCACTGGACGACAGACAAATCTCCATAAGTCTGCAAAGACTAAAGTATCTCAAGGAAGATACTTCACCGAGCAAAGAAGACCTCAACCACTCATCAGACAGAACTTCTACAAGAGTGAGGCCTTCAAAAAGTTTTCTCAACAGAAGAATGCTCAAGTGCCACCTGAAGCGCCAACGACATCGATCAGACATCCAACAAAGCGCAAAAGATCAGCCAGACCAATTCTGAAGCAGATTTGGGTTCCAAAGGGAACTCGAACTAACAATGTCAGGAAACATAAAAAGAAGGAAGAGGCCAAAACTTCAATCAGAACGTGGTATCTGGATAGTGGCTGTTCGAAGCATATGACGGGCTACAAAGAATATCTATCCCAGTATGTCGAGAAAGCTGGATCCAAAGTTGCATTCGGAGACAACTCGATTGGAGAAACAAAAGGCTACGGTGTGCTCAACATGGGTAACGCCAGTATCAGTAATGTTAGCTTTGTTTCTGGTCTTAAACATAATCTGTTGTCTGTGAGTCAATTTTGTGACAGTGGTTTCACAGTGAAAATAAAAAAGGATGAATTCACTGTTAGAAACAATCAGAAAAAGGTGGTTCTGAAGGGATTCAGACAAGGAAGTCTCTACGTCGTTTCTTGGGAAGACAGCCCACCAGAAACGTACCTCATCAGCAAGAGCAGCTCGGAGCTCAATTGGCTCTGGCACAAGAGACTCAACCATCTCAACTTCAAGACGATCAACAAACTTGCTAAACATTAACTGGTAGAAGGCCTTCCTTCTATTGTATTCCAGAAGAAGCAAGAATGTGAAGCATGCCTCAGAGGAAATGTAACACCCCGTACTTTTCCTCATGTTGTGAAATAGTGTCTTAACACTATTGAGAGTACTGAGATGTCGAAATACGAGACTATTTTTTTTATGAGCAGATAAGACAGATTGTCTTTTAAATAGAAATACGAGTGAATAAACCGATGATGGAATTAGAGTGATGAGATTTGAGAAATGAGTTGAGATAGAGATGCTGATTGAATTGAGCTGAGATTTTATTTTATTTCCAACTACCGGGAATAGAGTTACCGGATACCGAGTTATCAGAGATTGACTGTCCTATTAAGAAAATGGGAATAATGAGTTGGAAATAGAGTGGAGGAAGAAAGAGTGAGAAACCTTGATAAAAAGAGTCGGTCTGAGAGACGTTTAGTCTGTTTGTGTTTGCCGACTACTTTGATGTGATGATATGTGAATTTACGTGACTGATTGATTATGTGATTTTGTTACGTAAGTCATTTTAACCAAGTTATTATGATTTTTAATTGAGACTTTAGCATTTGGAATTTTTATTAAGTTTGCAAAGCAAGTGCAGTTTATTTTTACCGGAAATTCGAACGATGCCGGTTTATGGAAATTTTTCCAAGCATAAATTTTTTTAAATTATTTTTCCTATGATGAGGAATATTATAATTGAGTGAGTGCACTAATATTAGTGCTATAATTATTTTATTTTGGTCACATGAATAATTATACTATGGTACTTTATTAATGAGTAATATTTCCATAGTTTTTGTGGTTATTATTTAATCACCTTACTCACACTATTATTTTAATTTTCCTAAGCATGTGACTAATTCAATAAATTGCTAAGTGTAGAGATTGAGAGAGTAGAGATTAGAGAGAGTGTAGAGATTAGAGAGAGAGAGAGATCAAGGCATTAATTGCCAAATATTTCATAAGATTACAAATCTTTCCAAAGATTGCCAAATCTTCTATAAGATTACCAAATCCTCACAAATCTTACCAAGCAATTCTCTCTCACTCACTCACTCCATTCGACCAACACCCTCTCTCCCTCATCTCTCTACTTTCCACCATTGTCAACCATGGATGAGACCTCCGAAGCTTCACCAAAATATGCCAAACACATAAATCACCAACAAAATCCCACCTAAACACATCCTATCAACTTGAATTCAAGGAAATCCTTGAAGATTGATCTTCAAAGTTAGAGAGAGAAAGTTTGATATTTGGTGTAAACTTGGGTAAGTGATCTCCATATTCATAGACTAGACTTGTATGAGATTGTATGTGAGTATTCTTGAGAGTTTGAAGCAAGAAAATCACCCCCTTCATTTTTCTCTAAATTTTCGAAAATATGGGTCTCATACCCTTCAAAAAATTTTCTTTTTCTTTCCTTGAATTGGGGTGAGAAAAATGATTTATGATATGTTTGGTGATGATTGATATGTGTTTTGAAAAGCTATGTTTTGAGATTCAAATTTTGAATGAGTTTAGTTTACCCAAAATTGGGAGATTTGGAGTCAATGAGATAATATATAAATTGATGATGTAAATGAGTCTATGAGATGTATGTGATGATGATTGATGGAGTAATTTGAGTATATGATGTCCATTGGAGTTTTTGATGTGAGTTAGTTTACTAAAATTAGGGATATGTGTATATATGCCCTTATATGTAAATGATGGTTTTTATGTGAGATTAATTGGTTAAAAATGAAAGATATATGAATGGATTAAAGATTCATATGTGTTTATAAATTTCAACGAGTTAGTTTAGAAAAATTAGGACTTTTTGATCTATATGTCTATTAAGTGTTTTGGCTTAAAATATAGGTAATTGAACATGATGTTAGTGTTTTAATATGTTTGAATAAGTCTTTTCTAAGCTAAGTAAAATTTTGACTTGAGTTAGTTTATGAGAATTTTTGAGTTTTCATATCTTGAGAAGTCGATGATTGATAACATGAGGTCTAATTTGCTTTATGACCATTATGTGAAAGTTGTCATGTTTTTGTTGAGAGTTTATGTGGATATATGAGTTTTTATTAGAGTTTAGTTGGCATGATTATAGGGGATTTATTTGTGTAAAATGAGTTACATGAGGTATGAAGTCATTAATGAATGATTGAATGATTTTGAGCATGAGATTGAGAAGAGGATTAAATTGATGCGTTTGTAGAAACGTTTTCCTTGAGATTTGAGATTGAGTATGATGAGTATTTTAATGTTTTTGAATGTTTTTGAGTGTTATATGTGTTTAAAATGAGCTTTGATTGGTTTTCTTTGAAGGAATGTTGAATTGAGCATTTAAGAGTTTGAGATGAGTTTTTGGTGATTTTTCGTAGGCTACTGACCTACTGTGATCGACGGGTTGTCGATGTCTAATGGCTTTGAAAATTTTACAGCATTTCCCTACATGAGTCCTGAGCATACCGGTAAAAGTTCAAGTCATTTGGACTTGATTTACTATTTGTATAAAATGCAAAACCAAATCTGCACATTTCTACCGGGAATTTCAGAGAACAGGGGACAAAGTCATTCATTTCAGTAGCTTCCTATGTGATCTAGCTTTCCAACTTTTTATGGTATCAACCTTACTGTCTGGGCTAGATATCCACCAAATTTGAGCTCAATTTCGTGGAATCCCATTTCTAATCTATTACAATAAAACAATAGAAAAGAAAAATAAAAAGGGCAAAACCGCGGCCCAGCCGCCCAGGCCCGTTCAGCAACCCAAACTCGCAAAGAGAAGCCCAGGCCCGCATGGAGCAGCCCAGACCCGCGAACTGTACCCGAATCCGCGCCTCGGATCCGGGTCTTCACCCCTCTGACCCGCGCGACCTGCCAGGGTTTGGGGAATCAAGCGCCGCCTCCCTTGCACAGCCGCCGCACAGCGCCGCCCGGCGCTGCAGCAGCCTCGGCGTGCAGCAGCGACAGCAGCCGCCTTGCTCGCCCCCCCGGTGCACAGCAACGTCAGCAGCAGGCTCCGGCGTGGACTGGACAGCAGCAGCGACAGCGGCAGTGCGTCGCCTGCCGGGCATGCCGCGCGCACAGCGCGCAGGCACTGCCCCAGGCGCGCGCTGCCCCCATCGCTCGCCCTGACCCGCGCCAACAGCAGCAGACTCCGGCCCCCTCGGCGCGCAAGCAGCAGCTCGGCAGCAGCGGCCGTGCGACGCCGTCCAGGCACGCAGCGCGCGAAGCGCACACGCGCAGCCCTAGGCGCGCACCGCCCCCGCTCGCCCCAGCCCAGCCGCGCCTTGCCTGGACCTTGCCTAACTGAAACGCACGAGCAGCAGCAAGGGCGCACGACGCCAGCCCGGGCGCACGACGCACAGCGCGCAAGCGCTCGTGCGCGCGCGGCCCTCGGCGCCGACGGCCTTGCTCGCTCCGTGCCCGTTGGCCTCCGTTCCACCAAAACACCGTTCCTCGTTGTTGATTCGTCGTCATCCTCGTTTCGTTCCTCGGTTTTACAGATTTACAACGGAAAAACAAATACAATTGAAATCCTAATCTAACCACGGATTTTCTCGTGGTGAAAAACGATTACAACGTCAAACGACGTATCCCACGAATCAACAAGCCACGAAGAACAACAGCAGTAAAAACAACGCACATTATTAATCGTACATAAATTAATAATAGAGCCAAGAAATTAATCCTGGGCTCTGATACCAATTGAAGGAATATTAAACTGAATTAACGTTCCGCTTTGCCCGATGATCGTTTCTTGGATTATTATTAATTTATCATACAACGATTAATCCTAACATGCTCCTATGAATTTAACAGCTGCACGTTGGAGTTCAGAAATACCTGAAGAATTCCTAAGAATTCGTCAATCTGTCGCTGAACAGGTCAGCCAACTTCAACGCTCCGTTTGACCCCTCAAACGACCTCCAATCGTATTTTGTGCAGAAATACGACTTCTTCGTCTTCGAAAGAGCTTTCCGTGGCCGCCTGATTCGTCGGAATCGGAGTTCTGTGGAGGAAGTTATGGCCGTTTTACGGAGACTGCCAGAACTTGGTTTCCTGCGAAAATCTGACTCCAGCTCTGATCTTCTCGACTGTATCCCGCTCAATTCCCAACGTTGGATGGACAACGAGCTATGGAAATTCCCAAGACAGAATGGCCACACACGTTTCCTGCGCCTCCCTCTGCTCTCAAAAACCCTAATTTTTATCAGTCTTTTCCTGAGAGCTGACAGCTGTATTTAATAATACAGAAAAGGGGAGGAGGCGCCACAATCTTAGTGAGGGCCGAAAATTCTGTCTTCTTGGGCTAGGAGACATTGGGCCAGCCCAGGGACCAGATACAAGGAATAAAGATGGGCCTCAAATAAATTAATTCATCCATGGTCAGCCCAGACCATAATTAATTTATAAATATCAGTTCATTCCACTAGAGAACCGATACTGACTTACCCCTTTATTGCCGGTGATGAGTCGGGGCTTGTATTTAGACTTATTAAATCTCCGTATTTAAAATATCCGACATCCATTAATTAATTAGAGCTCTGACAGCTTAAATTAATTAATCTCTTTATAATCCTTAAGCAGTACCACTCAAACTTTATTATTACGCCTGAACTTAATCAACCTGCAGGGTTTAGCGTAATAAACCTTATTGAGCTCCTTAAGGGGATGTCATTATCCTATACCGGATACGGGTACTAATACAGATAATCAAATATCATATATCAACCGCTATCACCCAAGATACAGAGTACTCGAGTTAGTATATAACCTTCACCCATAGTAAGTCAAAGTGATATACGAGTTAACATATATATCTGAATACTTATTAGTATTAAGATTTATAAGTCACCGAGATCTTGATTCTTCACTTAAGTCAGATAGAAGAATACATCTCAAACTGTGGTCCTATCAATACGTAATGACGTACCAGTATAGACAAGTAGCCAAGACAAACTACTTCCATCTATACTGCAGCCTAAACCAATAACTTGTCCTAGAGTTATTTCGGCTGTGATCATATTATATCTCTTAAGGTTATTCCAATTATATGGTCTTCTGTGATCTACAACACACCATATAATCTACTTATATAGAGATAAAGAACATACATATGCAATCCTGAACACAATCAGATAGGAGATTAGATAGTGAACTTAGGAAACATTGTATACAAGCATAAAACGTTCTTGCTTTCAGTATACAAATCCAACAATCTCCCACTTATACTAAAGCAAACTTTTAGTATACAATGCGTCTATTTACCAATCACCTAACACTTCTCCCACTTATACTTAAAGTTTCCTAAGTGGGTGGCATCAATCTGGCATCAATCACATTCCCATCTTTCAATGACCATTTGCGATAAGCCTTTTGTGAAAGATCAGTAGGTTTCTCCAATATGTGAGAATTTATTCTTTGAGCACAAAAACCTCGATTTACGAATAATCGTATAACTTGGTACTTACTCTCCATGTGTTTAACCCCTTGTGGTTCTTGGATTCCTTAGAGTTCGCAACTGCACTTGAGGTATCACGAAGGTGATGCTCCCACGCAAACTAGGAATTACCCTTAGATCCTGGAGGTAGTGGTCAAACCAAAAGGTTTTACCTCCCAAGAAAAAACACATAGCTCGAGGTAATTATTCTTTGTTCCGGTCAGCCTGGAAATCCGAAATCGTATAATCCAAAAAGGGAACTAAACTGTCTAGCTAGTAAACTATCCTTATTCTCTAGTCATGGACTTGAGAATATAATTTACCACAGTTCAGTGTCTTAACTAGGACTATACTGATATCTTACAACCATGCTAATTGCATAGCAAATATAAGATCTCGTACATAGTAATCCATACATGAAGCTATCTACTGCGGAAACGTAGAATACTGTCTTCATTTCCTCAACCTCAACAGGTATCTTAAGACATAGTCTTTAGATAAAGGAACGCCATATCTAAAAGGTAGCAATCCTTTCTTGGCGGTATTCATACTAAAACGAGCATTCACAGTATCAATGTAAGACACTCGAGATAAGCCCAACATCCTTTTTCTAGTGATCCCTTATAACCTTGATCACAGAGACGTATACTGTACCTCCTTAGTCTTTCATCTGAGACTGTTCGGATAACCATTACTTTATGTCTTGATAATAGCTCCATATTGTCGCCAATTAGGAGGATATTATCTACATAAAATGCAAGATAAACCACATCACCGATGACACGAGAGCGATTGACACGAGATGTTTCTCTCCCTCCCTCACGTAACCTCGATGGTTTAAGTGAGCTGTTATGGGTAAAATGATCCGAATGTTCTGAGCATGGCACTGGCGAAAATATCATCATAACCTATACCTTCACACTGGGCATAACCTTTCGCCACCAGTCTAGCTTTAAAGGCTACGACCTTACTCATTCGGACTTATCATTCTCTTGTATACTCACTTGCAACCTATGGCTTTACGGCATTCTGGTAGCAAGATTTTCTTAGTATACAACCATATTCTTAATGGATTCCTCCATTGAGGCGTGCCAGAAGTCTACATTCTCGTCTTCCACTAATTTCAAGTAGATATCTGGGTCGATTCTCTTATATTCACTACCAGGGACTGAATCCAACGATTCTCCCAAGAACATAAATCGATCAGGTTGTCCCACAACCCTCCCACTACAATGGATCTGTGGTGGCACATGTGTGTCAACAGTGCGTGCAGTGTCTTGTGGTACAAAACTCTTGCACACTTGGCTTGGGTGATGGAATCGCCTGTCTAATGTCTTCAATTTCTTGAAGTACACTATCTGACTTGGATTAGTGATTACTCCCATAGTCCACTTCTAAGAATCGTGTATCATTGCTATTAACCACCTTCTGATTCTTTAGGGCTAATTGCAAAGATACATAACTCATCATTGAACATATTTTTTTCAAGAGTGACCTATTTCTTCTCTCCACCACACCATCTTATATAGGGATTACACGGTGTAGTAAACTGGGTTGGAATCCCAAACACTGACAATGATCCATAACTCATCATTGATGTTTGATTGTATTTTCTTATGTGCCTTATGTGTTTATGTTGCCTAAGTGTTTTAATGAGATTAGACGCTAATTGCAAAGATACATAACTCATCATTGATGTTTGATTGTATTTTCTTATGTGCCTTATGTGTTTATGTTGCCTAAGTGTTTTAATGAGATTAGACGAGTCTTATATGAGAGATAAATCGAGACTTAGAACCATGATTTTCTTGAAACCTATCCTTGGACTTAAGGATTTGAAATGAGTGAAGAAGTTTATGTAGAGTCGATTAAGAGATAGAATATAAGATAGAGCATGAGTTAAGGCATGAGTTTTTGTCGTTGAGTTCTAATCGAGATTCATTTTATGACATGAACCTTCGATGATGACGATGATCCCTGAAGACACGAGCAGAGCAGGGAAGTAAGTAACTCCGCTTTGACGGGAGTTTTTGAGTAAGGTCTTCAGGTGGGCAATATTTTGAGTATACGTATATCATTCGAGCTTTCTGAAATGATTTAATGATGTTATAAGCTTATCAAATTATTTGAGATAAATGATGTTGAGAAATGTTTGACTTGCCAATTTTTGATGTTGAGCTTGTATGTTACCCTCTACTGATGAGATGAGACGAATTCGGGTCCTGGGCAGTTGATAGCTATCCTGCCAGGGCTAGTGTACACTGAGGTGACTGTGAGCCGTTGAGCGAATCGGCCGGTCACGGTACTTGAGAGGGAGGCCTACTTCTCAGTACCTTTGATGATGATGAGTTGTAGATGTGGTACATACATGTTGAGATCTTTGACTGCAGTCGTTTACTTATGATGTCATGATTATGAAAACCACATGCACAGATTCATTTAATACTAACTTATTTCTGTGTATTGCTGAGATGTGGCAAGCTTCAAACTTATAGCTCTAAGAGCACCTTTCTCGTTTTTCGGCGTTTGCCCACTGAGTATTATGTACTCACGCCCTGCATGTATTTCTAAATGTGCAGGCTAAGCGAGGAGCGAGATTGGTCTGGTGCTGGCGGGGAATTGTTAAAGGATGTATTTACTTTATCGTATTTCCATTTTGACGATAAAGTCTTGATAATTGATATACTTTAACTTTTCTTTTGAAGTTAAGCAATGTACTCACGGTTATATGTCTTCATACATATAATCGATTCGCCTTTTGCTGCGATACTCTGCATATTATGATTCCTTACGAAAAATGAGCGATACCCGTTTTGTTTTTGATCTTGAAATTCCTGATAATTAAAAAGTTATAACGACGTTGACAATTTTACCCTTGGGGTCATTTATGATGATTTTCCTTAGTATGCTTTGATGCGAGCTTCCGCTTAATGTTCGACCTATTCTTCTTATCATTTATTCTTTTAAAAATAGTCGTGTCGATACTCGTACCCCACTATCACTAGTGTCGGGAATCGGGCTGCGACAGGGTGGTATCAGAGCAGGTCGTCTGCTCTGAGTCAATTGCTTGACTAAGTTGAACCCTTGATTGCTTCTACTCTTTTAAAATTGAGTACTAGTCTAAATTGAATTCTTAGACTAATTTGAGAGAGTTAGTTTGAAACGAAACTGTCACAGCCCACTATCCCAATGACGGGTTAACCGGGGTTATGACTTGGGTGAACAATAAGAAATAGAAATGGACAATTACTTAACATTAAAGTATATGGAAATGTCACTCATAGATAAAATGCTAGGATCATATATGATTATTTGGATACTTATAAAACATACACATAAATGAGAACTGATTAAGGTGGTTTACCCAATAACACGTGTAACAATTTCATAACATAAAGTTATCCTAATCAAAGTGTTTTGCAGCGGAAAACGTGTGAGATATACATATGAAGATGTATACTCAAGGTTACATTTCTTGAAATGTCAAAGTAACACCCGCTCAACATCATTCCATTCCATCAACTGCTCAACCTGCACATTTAGAAATACATGCAGGGCTGAGTATAAAAATACTCAGTGGGCATAGCCGAAAATACAACATGCATACATATATAAATTGAACTGCCATAACAGTAACACACAGGGGTTTTCTTGAAAGACCTGCGCTTACTAAAACATTTCTTTCATTTTCATAAAGTCGATCGGCCGATCATTTTCCTTCATATGATCCATATCTGTTCCTTTCTGTCACGCGCCGGGAAGGAGGCCTCCTTACCACGGACGCCAAGACCGGTCGCAAGCGACTCGCGGTCTCCATGAGTGTACACGTTAACCCTAGCTAGCGACCTTTGTCTAGCATAGGATCCCAATTGGATTTCCTTTAAAGTTGGCGAACCAACACAGATAGGATACATATAAAAACATAAACATTTTTGGCAGTCAATCATTTCATAAACATTTCATTTCATTTCATGAACATTTCATTTTCATTTCATAAGAGTCATTTATCATTTGGGCATAATAATAAACTGAAATTAACAGTTAAAATCATCTCATGCATATATTCGTATAAGAGGCCTACGACACGCAGGGGATCTCTATATACGTATAGTAAAAGTAATGCCCACCTGTATAGGCAAAGCCTGTCGTTTAACCTTATCTCTGAATCGGAATAGCAGTGCTAATCCTTCTGATGCTCGAAGCCTACAAGAAATCTATTCTCAATAGGTCTCCTTGTATCTAATCTTAAGTCATGGTGTAGTGCTTAACATTCTATGATTCACTTAGCCGGGTTTTCAAAATTTAATAAATAAATACTTGAAAATATTTCTCTTGAGTTAAGAACACCAACAATATTCTTACTCAATTTTCTTAAATAATTGGATTTATAAATAAAACCAATTAAATCATAAATACTTTTATTGCATGATGCAAATGCATACTTAGCATATGGTAAGTAATTACTTAAAATATGCACATAATAATGATATAATATTATTATACAAATCATCTCATGCTTAATCGTATATGCACATAATAATAATAATAATATTATTATGCAAATTATTCTTTAAATAAAAATTATTCAAACCTTGCTATAAGTCCAATTAATAAATAATGGGCAGCCCATTTAAAATAATTAAATCAAGGACCTCCCCCTTTTTCTTAAAAATTTTCGCAGCCCACTATAAAATGGGCAGCCCAAGTTAATTAAACAATAATAGGGCCATCTATTAAATAATTGAATTAAGGCCCAACATTTTCCTTAAAAAAAATCGGCCCAAGTGGTATTTAAATAAGGCCCATCTGTTTTAATAAAATAAAGGCCCAACTGAAAATTAAACAAAGAAAATCGGCCCACAACCAAGCCCGACAATCGGCCCAATTAAAGAGCCCAACTGAAATTAAAAGAAAAGGCCCAATTTTAAGCCCAATTTTAAGCCCAACCCCAAAACCCTTCTTCTTCACAGACGCCCCCCCCCCTTTCATTCTCAACTCTCTCTCTCTCTCGATTCGCCCCTCTCTCTCTCAGCCATAAGTTCCGCCGCAGCGGCTCCGTCTCCGGCGAAAGGCTGCCGGCTGGTCACCCCTCGCCTCCCCCAAATCACACGCACACACACACGCAACTGCAGATCTTACTCCCTCTCTCCCAAGACTCCGCCGCCGACTCCACCAACCCCGGCGACTCAGGGAAACGATGACGAGCGCCGTCGACTCTCCTCTCCCTCAACTGCTCTCCCTTCTCTCGCGCTAAAACGGACGCCCATCACTTCCCTCTCTCTCGCTGACAGTGGCCGAGCACAGCGGCACCTCCTCCCTCTCGATTCAGGTCGACAGCAGCGAGGACCGCCACTGACCGCCGCTGAGCCCTCCACCTCCATCGTTTCTCTCTCAAATCTCTCGCTTGTTCAGAGATCCGACGGCCGTAGCAGCGGGAGCTAACCACCACCGTCCGCCGACTCCGACGTCTCACCTCTCTGTCTCCGGCAGACGACAACAACGCCGCCCCTGTCTACCCTGCTCTCCCTCCGTCCGTGGCCGGACGACAGCGGCAGGGCCGCCGCGCCACGGCCTCCCTCTGCGAAATCTCAGCCTAGTCCAGCCACCACCCCGGCTCGACTCACACCCAAAAACAGCAACCCGACTCAACGTAGCAAGTTCAGAAATAAAGAATAAAAATTCAAGCTTTGTGGTTCTACTTCTCTTCTCAATCATGCTTCATATATGTATATATGTACACAGATTGTATGCAGTTTTAACATAAAGGGAAAATCATGCTTCAAGACTCATCTTTTATTGAAACATTGAGGCTTATGCAGTTCAAACTTGTATTTGTTGGTTTTCTAGTGTGATTTATAAAGCTAAAGTAAAACATAATTTAAGTTGGTAAACCTTGAATGAGAGGGCTGATCGTTTGCTGCTGCTGCTGAATTGTTGAAGGAGATGAGCTTGAAATATATATTTTGTATAGACTTATGAATTTGAGTTTCTTTCTTGCGAAGTGATATGTGGTGAGTGATCAATTAATTTGTGCCTAATGGAAAAAGGCAGAAACTTGGTTGATGTATAGTTGTATTGCAGATGAGGAGTCTGACTGTAAAGGCATGGCTTGATTGCCTGTAAAGGAGTAGATGTAGTGGGTGTATTGCAGTAGGGAAGTTGGTGATGTGCAGTAGAGGAGTTAGTGGTGGGAGTAGGTGTAGGAATAAAATAAATAAATAAGATAAATAAATAAAAGTCTTCCAGGTTGTACTATGAAAACTGTAATAATCGTTCAGTGTTTGCTTAAATAAAAGCTCGTAAAAAAAATGCTTTGAATGCTAAATTAAATAAATATGCGACGCACATAAATTTAATAACTAAATTTATAAATGTGTTTTTTTTTTTTTTAAACACTTTTGTTGGAATTAAAATAAACTCTTTTTCTCAATCCGGCGTGAATCATCTTAAATCTTAAGTTTAAAATAAATTCTAAATTTAGCTCGGGGAAACGGGGTATTACATTCCTCCCTCCTTATAAAAATTCCGTCCTCGGAATTGCATATCTGGTATTCTATCTTGTGATACTAGTCATTCGTTTCATTCATCTCTTTTGTGGCCTTTTCCATCCTGTGATGGTTCCACTACATGACGAGAACAATATTATTGCCTCGTAAAACTTGAATCTTGCGATCAAGTATCTGGACTGATTTCTCATCACAACTTAGGTCCTGGCTATGACTACTTTATCTTGCTTAATCACATGCTTTCTTAATTGCGAGGTGCTATACGTATTGTATACATCCACAATGCTTGGTGGCAGAGCCAACTTATAGGCTACAAAGACCTAACTTATCCGAAAGGTCTCAAAAGGTCCTATATAACGGGGTCGTAACTTGCCCCTCTTTCCGAAACGTATAACTCCCTTTGAGGGAGAGACTTTGAGGAAAACTCGATCCCCAACATTAAATTCTAATTCCAATCGGCGTTTATCGGCGTAAGACTTTTGTCTATCTTGAGTTTCTTTGATTCTTTGCTTGATGTGGTCGACTTTCTCAATCGCCTGTTGGACCAGTTCAGGACCTAACAACATTCTTGCACCCACTTCATCTTAGTAAAGTGGTGAACTACCTTAATTGTTTCCTTCGTCCTAAGTCACCTTCTCAGATTTGACTAGGGACTTCTAATATCAAACTTTTCTCATCATCTTGGTAACTTTCACTTAAAGATTAATGGCACTCCTTCTGCCATGTAAACTCATTTTCTCATTTTCAAATGATTATTTAATGGGGGTTTCTAAGTTTCTATTGTGGTGGCGTTCCAACTTTATTCTTGCTGTAGCTTCTGGCACTTTAGCCAAAGCATTCACTCTCTTAACTTGAGCCTACTAGCCTTGGGGTTGGGTTATACCTTAAGTTTAGTTCTAGCGCTTTCCTTCCATTTCCTTTTTCTTTACCTCCATCTTGAGGTGGTGTACATATCTTGTTTGTGCGTGAACTTTTTCCTTCTCCAATTTGTTGTAGTGACTCGGTGGTGAGAGTCTCGTTCATTGCTTGTTCCTTCATAATATCTCCCTAGTTTACTAGGGGAATTGAAAATCTCATGCCGCGATTTATTTACGAACTCCTTTACACATTTCTCATTATTCATTTATAAATGACTTAAATAAGCATTTTAAACTCCATTAAAAAGGAATTGATTTAAAACATTTTAATCCTTTTAAAATCCATGCTTATAAAGCCTTAACTCATGCTCTATCTCATATTCTATCTCTTTATTCATCTCTATATAAACTCTCCACTCATCTCAAATCCTTAAGTTCAAGGATAAGTTTCAAGAAAATCATGGTACTAAGTCTCGATTTATCTCTCATATAAGGCTCGTCTAATCTCATTCAACACATAGACAACACAATCACATAAGGCACATAAGAAAACACAATCAAACATTATCAAAACATGCTCTGTTTTTACACTGACTCAACTTCAAAATCTAACCTGTTCTTACTCCGACACCTCCTGGACTCGAGACTCATACCAAAAGAAAGGTCATCGAGTCTAATTTCATATATAAAAAAAAGTAGAGTCAAAAACTCGAAGTATTGTAGGAGATATGACTGTGTTACTACAGTCTACCATATTCGGCAGTTTTGAGCAATCGAAAACTTGGATTTTTGAAAAAAAAAATAGTAAATGTTGTCAAACTGGGCTCACATTTTGTGGATATCTAGCTAACACAATAAGGTTAATACCATAAAATTTTGGAAAGCTAGAGCACACAGGAAGCTACTGAAATGAATGACTCTTTCCCCTGCTCTCTGAAACTCTCGGTAGTAATGTGCAGTTTCGGTTTTGTATTTTATAAAAATAATAGACGAAGTCCAAATGACTTGAAATTTTACCGATGTTCTCAATACTCATGCAGAGACTTGGTATAAAATTTTCAAAGCTTTTTAACATTGAAAAACCGTCGATCACAGTAGGTCAGTAGGCCTACGAAATTCACCACAATCTCATCTCAAACTCTTAAAATACTCAACTCAACATTCCTTCAAGGAAACTCATCAAAGCTCATTTTAAACACATATAACACTCACAAACATTCAAGCACAATATAATGCTCATCATACTCAAATCTTGACTCTCTTCTTACATCATAACCTCAAATCTCTAGTAAAACGTTTCAATGAACGCATCATTAAAATTCTCTTTTCATTTTCATGCACAAAATTACTCAATTATTCAAACATGATCTCATTCATCATATAAATCATTATACACATATAGATTCCCTTTTATCATGTACTAAACTCTAATGAAACTTCATGTATCATCATAAAACTCTTAATAAAACATGACAAACTTTCACATAATGGTCATAAAGCAATTAAACCTCATTTATCAATCAGTCGACTTCTCAAAATATGAAAACTCAAAAACTCATATAAACTAAACTAAGTCAAAAATTTTCTTAGTCCAACAAAAGACTTACTCAAACATAATTATACACTAATATCATGCTCAAATACATATATCTTAAGCCAAAATCACTTTAATAACACATAGGCAAAAAGTCCTAATTTTTATTAAACTAAACTCTTTTGAAAATATCACTAATCATGTATAACCTATTGATCAAATCATAGATCTAACATCCTAGGTTACCAATTAGCACAATCAACATCATAAAACAAGATCACATATAGATACATATGTATGTCATCTTCTTCCTCAAACTAACACTTTTTCATTTTTCATTTCTCAACCTCAAACTTTAATCTCATCCATCATTAATCATCTAGATCATCTCATAAACTCAAATCCATCATCAATACATCAATTGATTCATAGGATCTCAACATCCCAATTTTAGGTAAACTAACCTAATAGAAAAATCTATATCTCATGGCTAATCATCAAGATATTCATATATATTAACTCAATAATCATCAATCATCATATAACTCAAGCCAATTCAAGAAAACAAACAACAAATTTCGTAGGGTTTCAAGCCCCTAATTTTCGAAAATTTCATAGAAATAAGTTGGGTGATTTTCTTGCTCAATCATGATCATATACTCATCATACAATCTAGATTTATAAAATAAGAATCACTTACCCAAGTTTCTCACCAAAACTCATATTTTCTCACTCTAGCTTGGAAGCCTTTCTTCAATGATTCTCTTGAATATAAGTAGCTAGGATGTGTTTATGGAAGATTTTAGAGTGGATTGAGGTGTTTTGTAATTTTTTTTTTTTTTTTATTATTATTATTATTTTTTTTTTTTTTGAAAGCTTCGAAGGTCTCTTCAGTGGAGGAAAATGGAGGAAAGTGAGAGAAAGAGGGAGAGAGGTGTTGGTCGAAAATGATGAGTGAGGAGTGAGAGAGGATTTTGCAAGATTGTAAATGATCTTGTGATCTTTAAAGAGGATTTTGTAATCTTAAGGAAATATTGGCAATTAATGCCTTGATCTCTCTAATCTCTACACTCTCTCTCTAATCTCTACACTCTCTCAATAATCTCTACACTTGGCAAATTGTGGTATTTAGTCACATGGTAGGGAAATTAAAGTAATAGTGTGAGAAGGGTGATCAAAAATAATTCACAAAAACTATGGAAATGTACTAATTAATAAAATACCAATACATAATTATTCATGTGACCACATAAAATAATTATAGCACTAATATTAGTGCACTCACTCAATTATAATATTCCTCTCATAGGAAAAATAATTTTGAAACAAAATATATGCTTGGAAATATTTTCATTAACCGGCATTCTTTGATTTCTCGGTAAAAATAAACTGTACTTGCTTTAGAAACTTAATTAAAATTCCAAGTGCTAATATCCTCAAATAAAAATCATAATAATTTGCTCACAATGATATACGTAACAAAACTCACATAATCAATCAGTCACGTAATTTCACATAATATCACGTCAAAGCAGTCGGCAAACACAGACAAACTAGACGTCTCTCTGACCGATTTTTTTTTTTTATCAAGGTTTTTCACTCTTTCTTTCTCGACTCTATTTCCAACTCATTATTCCTATTTTCTTAATAGGACAGTCAATCTCTCTGACATCTCAGTATTCTCAATAGTGTTAAGACACTATCTCACAACATAGGGAAAAGTACGGGGTGTTACATGTACTATCAAATTTAGATAAAATTCATGACTTCATGCATAATTTAAAATTCATGTGGCTCATATAAATACACTTAACTCACCAATTAAAACTTATGCACCACATTTATAAAAATTTTCCTTTAACTAAGCACATTAAAACACATATATAACGATTAAATCACATCAGATAAATCAAACCAATTTTTATTATAAATGGATGCCGAATCCTAATTATTAATAATTAAGCCCTTAATCAGGGATTAAAAGTCGGGGTATGACATACTATCCACTTTAAAAGAAGTTTCGTCACGAAATTTGTACCACAGAAAATAATTCTGGGTACTTCTCATTCATGCTAGAATCGAGTTCTCACATCGCCTTTTCTTGATCATAGTGCTTCCAAAGAACTATTACTAAGGGTATCGACTTATTCCTTAGTACTTTAACTTTCCGATCTAGAATAGATTCGGGTCTCTCCTCATATCAATTGGATTTCCTAATTCCAATTTATATACACGAGATTTACTTGAGAATAAGTTCCCTCGTCCTTTTTCGGCGGTTCATTTTGCTCCTACCTCATTCCTAGGGCTCATCTACGGGGTATTCGTTTTTTCCAAAGACTAAAATAGTCATCAACCCATTTCTTGTTACCTATCACATGAATAACACTTTCCTATGAATTTATCTTAAAACTATCATAGACCAATTAACTTAAGTCCTCGTACTCGAACACTATATTACGGTCTTAGCTTGGACTCTGAATTTCTATCATAATGAGTGGTCGATATCATTTATAGGACAAAAACTAATCTCAACCAATCACAATGAGACACAATTATATGAAGTCATAGTTTGGGTAGTATACTACATCGGTAGACTAACATTTCTTGGTCATATCAAACAAGGGGATCTATTATGACAACTCACGAGTTGCAAGGCTCAAACTCAACACAACATCAAAACAAGGTGTTGTAGAAATTGTTCAAGAGAATCAAAAGAATGACCAGAGGGTATGAAATGATTAACTACTAGGTCGAACAAAATGACCTCGAGTATGAACCCATCTGGCTTTTCAACCGAAAGTTGAAACACATGGGTTTTCAACCCAAAAGACGTCTACTGAGATTTGGATCATGTGGACTGGCCAGGTCCAACATCATCACCTCCCAGTCACACGGGAAACATCGTCCCGAACTTGGAGAGCCATGAACATACTATACATAACAAAGCATAAGTTCATCATGACAACTAAACTTATCTTAAGGTTCCTTATCCTATTGATCTCAAACCCCAAACCTCTCTTAAGACATATACACACAGACATACGTACACAGGCAAAACACACTATTCTTAAAATCTATCGTGTAGCAAAAGTCGATTCGATGTTCCGTCGCACTTGAACATTTGAACGTAGAGACTATGGTTCAACCTTTGATGCAACGTTTACCTTGAATTCGTCTCGTATTTTCATTCTGTGCTTTTCCTTTACCTCGTACATATCTTTTCATTCCTCTTTGTAGTTCAAAAGAACCATCATTTTCTTAAGGGAGCTGAGACGTTCTAAGTTCTCTTTCATTCTTCTAAATCATTACCTTAAGAATCTAGATTGTAGAGATATCCTACTAATCTAGTAGTCTATGTTCTTTTGAAATTGTGATCATGCATCTTATAGCAATCTATGTTCTCTGGGGAAACATATGTCACTTTTCTATCATTCATCTGATCATAACATCATAGACTGCGAAAATATGCCATGAAAGGCAAAACATTCAACATTTCATCATAACATGCTCTTCACATAAACATATTCATGAAGCATTTTAGAACATTAACATCTTTAAAACGTTGAAACTGCAGTTACCTTCTTTCCTTGATTGAGCACGATGCAATGGAGTGTTGAGCGGTGCCATATGAACCCATGTAAGTATAAAGAATCAAACTAGACTCGACTCTTTAGAATAAGGTTTCTAGGGTCAGAGCGAACGAACCGCTCTGATACCACTCTGTCACAGCCCACTATCCCAATGACGGGTTAACCGGGGTTATGACTTGGGTTGAACAATAAGAAATAGGAAATGGACAATTACTTAACATTAAAGTATATGGAAATGTCACTCATAGATAAAATGCTAGGATCATATATGATTATTTGGATACTTATAAAACATACACATAAATGAGAACTGATTAAGGTGGTTTACCCAATAACACGTGTAACAATTTCATAACATAAAGTTATCCTAATCAAAGTGTTTTGCAGCGGAAAACGTGTGAGATATACATATGAAGATGTATACTCAAGGTTACATTTCTTGAAATGTCAAAGTAACACCCGCTCAACATCATTCCATTCCATCAACTGCTCAACCTGCACATTTAGAAATACATGCAGGGCTGAGTATAAAAATACTCAGTGGGCATAGCCGAAAATACAACATGCATACATATATAAATTGAACTGCCATAACAGTAACACACAGGGGTTTTCTTGAAAGACCTGCGCTTACTAAAACATTTCTTTCATTTTCATAAAGTCGATCGGCCGATCATTTTCCTTCATATGATCCATATCTGTTCCTTTCTGTCACGCGCCGGGAAGGAGGCCTCCTTACCACGGACGCCAAGACCGGTCGCAAGCGACTCGCGGTCTCCATGAGTGTACACGTTAACCCTAGCTAGCGACCTTTGTCTAGCATAGGATCCCAATTGGATTTCCTTTAAAGTTGGCGAACCAACACAGATAGGATACATATAAAAACATAAACATTTTTGGCAGTCAATCATTTCATAAACATTTCATTTCATTTCATGAACATTTCATTTTCATTTCATAAGAGTCATTTATCATTTGGGCATAATAATAATACTGAAATTAACAGTTAAAATCATCTCATGCATATATTCGTATAAGAGGCCTACGACACGCAGGGGATCTCTATATACGTATAGTAAAAGTAATGCCCACCTGTATAGGCAAAGCCTGTCGTTTAACCTTATCTCTGAATCGGAATAGCAGTGCTAATCCTTCTGATGCTCGAAGCCTACAAGAAATCTATTCTCAATAGGTCTCCTTGTATCTAATCTTAAGTCATGGTGTAGTGCTTAACATTCTATGATTCACTTAGCCGGGTTTTCAAAATTTAATAAATAAATACTTGAAAATATTTCTCTTGAGTTAAGAACACCAACAATATTCTTACTCAATTTTCTTAAATAATTGGATTTATAAATAAAACCAATTAAATCATAAATACTTTTATTGCATGATGCAAATGCATACTTAGCATATGGTAAGTAATTACTTAAAATATGCACATAATAATGATATAATATTATTATACAAATCATCTCATGCTTAATCGTATATGCACATAATAATAATAATAATATTATTATGCAAATTATTCTTTAAATAAAAATTATTCAAACCTTGCTATAAGTCCAATTAATAAATAATGGGCAGCCCATTTAAAATAATTAAATCAAGGACCTCCCCCTTTTTCTTAAAAATTTTCGCAGCCCACTATAAAATGGGCAGCCCAAGTTAATTAAACAATAATAGGGCCATCTATTAAATAATTGAATTAAGGCCCAACATTTTCCTTAAAAAAAATCGGCCCAAGTGGTATTTAAATAAGGCCCATCTGTTTTAATAAAATAAAGGCCCAACTGAAAATTAAACAAAGAAAATCGGCCCACAACCAAGCCCGACAATCGGCCCAATTAAAGAGCCCAACTGAAATTAAAAGAAAAGGCCCAATTTTAAGCCCAATTTTAAGCCCAACCCCAAAACCCTTCTTCTTCACAGACGCCCCCCCCCTTTCATTCTCAACTCTCTCTCTCTCTCGATTCGCCCCTCTCTCTCTCAGCCATAAGTTCCGCCGCAGCGGCTCCGTCTCCGGCGAAAGGCTGCCGGCTGGTCACCCCTCGCCTCCCCCAAATCACACGCACACACACACGCAACTGCAGATCTTACTCCCTCTCTCCCAAGACTCCGCCGCCGACTCCACCAACCCCGGCGACTCAGGGAAACGATGACGAGCGCCGTCGACTCCACTCAACCCCGGCGACTCAGGGAAACGATGACGAGCGCCGTCGACTCTCCTCTCCCTCAACTGCTCTCCCTTCTCTCGCGCTAAAACGGACGCCCATCACTTCCCTCTCTCTCTCGCTGACAGTGGCCGAGCACAGCGGCACCTCCTCCCTCTCGATTCAGGTCGACAGCAGCGAGGACCGCCACTGACCGCCGCTGAGCCCTCCACCTCCATCGTTTCTCTCTCAAATCTCTCGCTTGTTCAGAGATCCGACGGCCGTAGCAGCGGGAGCTAACCACCACCGTCCGCCGACTCCGACGTCTCACCTCTCTGTCTCCGGCAGACGACAACAACGCCGCCCCTGTCTACCCTGCTCTCCCTCCGTCCGTGGCCGGACGACAGCGGCAGGGCCGCCGCGCCACGGCCTCCCTCTGCGAAATCTCAGCCTAGTCCAGCCACCACCCCGGCTCGACTCACACCCAAAAACAGCAACCCGACTCAACGTAGCAAGTTCAGAAATAAAGAATAAAAATTCAAGCTTTGTGGTTCTACTTCTCTTCTCAATCATGCTTCATATATGTATATATGTACACAGATTGTATGCAGTTTTAACATAAAGGGAAAATCATGCTTCAAGACTCATCTTTTATTGAAACATTGAGGCTTATGCAGTTCAAACTTGTATTTGTTGGTTTTCTAGTGTGATTTATAAAGCTAAAGTAAAACATAATTTAAGTTGGTAAACCTTGAATGAGAGGGCTGATCGTTTGCTGCTGCTGCTGAATTGTTGAAGGAGATGAGCTTGAAATATATATTTTGTATAGACTTATGAATTTGAGTTTCTTTCTTGCGAAGTGATATGTGGTGAGTGATCAATTAATTTGTGCCTAATGGAAAAAGGCAGAAACTTGGTTGATGTATAGTTGTATTGCAGATGAGGAGTCTGACTGTAAAGGCATGGCTTGATTGCCTGTAAAGGAGTAGATGTAGTGGGTGTATTGCAGTAGGGAAGTTGGTGATGTGCAGTAGAGGAGTTAGTGGTGGGAGTAGGTGTAGGAATAAAAATAAAATAAAATAAGATAAAATAAAATAAAAGTCTTCCAAGTTGTACTATGAAAACTGTAATAATCGTTCAGTGTTTGCTTAAATAAAAGCTCGTAAAAAAATGGTTTGAATGCTAAATTAAATAAATATGCGACGCACATAAATTTAATAACTAAATTTATAAATGTGTTTTTTTTTTTTAAACACTTTTGTTGGAATTAAAATAAACTCTTTTTCTCAATCCGGCGTGAATCATCTTAAATCTTAAGTTTAAAATAAATTCTAAATTTAGCTCGGGGAAACGGGGTATTACAGAAACCCCAGCACCCCATCTCCTCCGGCTTAACGAGGTAAGAGGTTGATGTTGTTTCTTGTTGCTTTCCTGTTGAGAGCTGAGTTTGATTCACTAATGAGTCATGTATTGTTTTAATAACGGAATTGTTTGAGATGATGAATTCCAATACGAGGCAGTTGATGTGGAATACGAGGAGAGATGTTGAGGCTAGTATAGCCGATGCCCTACAGTACCAAACGAGGATGAAGTCGAGAAGAGGCAGCGATACAGAGACGATATAGCGAGACGATGCGCCGTTGGTTCAGGACTAATGGACCAAGAGAGGGCGATACTCTTGGAGAATTTCTAGCGCATTACCACCGTCGTTGGTTGGAGGCTAGTATCCACAGGATTGACGAGTCTGAGGCCATCACTCACCTGATTCCACAGCTGCCACCCGAGTGGCATGATTGGGCGGCTCCGCTGGTGCCGCAACATATCTTGAGGACTGAGTTTAGGCATTTCGTGAGCGCCGACTTTCGTGGTTTCATCGCAACGTTGAGCCACCGCTACCTTGCTTATGGCGAGCCACCTTCACCGCCGTATGGAGAGTCTGAGGGACCAGCCCAGGGAAGGGAGCTTGTTGTTGTGCCCCCACTTCCCGAGGAGCCATTTCCGATTGCCCCTCTACCCCCAGCTGATCCGATTCTAGTTCCTTTTGAGCTGGATGTTTCAGAGCCGATGGTTTTCGAGGCGTACTCTCCAGTGGTATAGCATGACCCGTTTGCATTTCGATCCCTTATTCCTTTTCCCAGCGCTGAGTTACCGCCTTGGGATTTGACTCTGGCAACAGCACCTTTGCCATTGCCACCTGTTGAGTCGGCGTAGCCAATTGTTTCTATTGAGCCTCAGATACAGTATGTGCCCTTTGATCCTTATCCGAGGGTTGCCCCGTTGCTTGAGCCGGGCACTTTGGCTTTTCAGACGTATATACACTCGATTTTATATTCATCGTCCCGAGATGCCCAGGAGGGAAGGTCTCGGCCAGTACACCTGGACAGTGATGAGGAGGACCCGGATGAGGAAACTCCAGAGATGATGGTTGGCCACGGACGGACCCAGCCATTACAGCGTCATATTACTACCGACGGAGTCGAGACATGGGTACTTATTCCCGAGGTGCCGATTTATGGTCCGATGATGGACATCGATGTCGAGGATGAGCCGAGCGACGATAGTGTCTACCGACTGATCGACGAGTACGAGAGTCAGGAGTCGGAGCCGAGCGAGGAGACGGAGCCGAGTGAGGATATGGAGGTTGACGATGCGACGAGCAGGATTTCAGAAGACGACGACTAGCGATCACGTGTATCTAGTAGACACGTACATACGTATAGATGCATAGTCGATATATACGTATATGTATATATATAGGAAGAGAGGCATAGTATAGTGTGTATGTGCAGATAGTATATATCTATAGGTGCTTAGTACCTATGATGCTTGTATAGTTAGAGCATCATTATAGTGTTAGGACCTTTGTCCATAGGATCCTACTTTTGTAAAAGACCTCAAGAGAGAGGCAATTTTCCATATATATATATATATACCAGAGATGTTTATGACTAGAGAGTTTCACTATCTTTATCAGAGCTTTGAAAATGATGATGATGTTGATGCTTGATGAAAAATGAGAAATAAAGATTGATGAGAATTACGAACGATGATAGACGAGAAATAGACTGGATGAGAGTTTTGAGAACTTTGAGATCACAAATAAGATATAGAAGTGAAATGAGAAACGAGGATTTGTATTTTGTAACGACGAACGGTTAGTTTAGAAGTCGATAGTTATATAACTCTTTTTCCTTTATAGTATACCTCCGAGAAGAAGAGGGAACCGAAGGAACATAAACCGAGAAGAACATGAAGAAAAGGAACAGAGAAACCAACCGTTGAGATAATACGACGAGAGTTAGAGATTTCATCGCAATTTATAAACACGACCCTAATAGGACGAATGTATAATGGAGACCTCATAGGATGCATAGATACTACTGACCAATTGTACTTCGCAATAGAGGTACTTTCGTCGGGACCGCGCGTATTATCGCTAGAGTAGTCATGAGAGTAGACTTATTGAGTCCCTATCCCGCTTGGTCGAATTTAAATTTTTCTGCATCCATTTGAACTCCAACAGGAGATGAACTATTTGCTATTGAGAAAATTTTTCCAGATCCACTGTGTTTGAGCCTGAGCTGTTTGTGTTGGAAATCTTTACCCTTTGCTTTAACAGTGGACAATTTATTCATTCATTTTCCACTTAGTGGATTGGTTCTACTTCCAGTATTGATTTATTCCCATCATGTCATATCTCAGTTTTATTCTAGATTCTGTTCTAGCTTTTGATCTTACCTTGATTGTAACTTCTTCATTATCCTTGAGATAGCACTGGCTATTATGGAATCATTCCATTACTTGAGCTCGTCTTGTTCAATATCAGATATTTTTATTCATCACATCCTATTCCCTACCACATCCGACAAGAGTTAGGAACGTCTAGGTAACTAGGATGGTATAATAACAAGAGTGTTTGGAAGAAATACGAGTTACGGGAGCAGTCGTAGAATATAATTATTACGGGACGAGCACAACTTTTCGATTATGGATTTTCTTATATTAGTCAGGTATGCAACAAGCTAACCAATTCGAGGACGAGAAGAAGTGATGCTAAGCCAGAATAGGCAATAGCAGATTCAAGGGGATCGAGATGACAGATTAGAGCAGATAACGTTTTCGACGATAGCAGACTGGGATGATGACTAGTATAGAAGTAGCATCGTCGTAATAATAGGGGATGTTTTATTTCGTTATGCCCCACAATTAGTAAGAGTTCTCGAAAGAGAAGATTTTCTTATATATATGTCTATATGACGATGACCAGAGAGTCTCTATGCTTGATTAGAGTTTTGAGCTGATGATTGCGATGATAGACATGAGATATGTCCTTGACGATGAGTTATGAGAATTGAGAAAACAGTATGATGTTGAGTAAGGGTCTTAAGATTTGTGAGTTATGAGAATTAGTTCTAAGGTTGATATATGTTCCCTTAGACTTTCACCGAGAAAGAGAAACCGAATGAAGAAAGAAATAGAGCTGTTAATAGGAGATAAGGCAATAAAACCGTAGCTGAATACGAACGTCAGTTTCGCGACTTGGTCCGGTATGCCACATATCGAGAAGAGATGAACGAGAAGATGTCAGGATTGCTTCGATCATGATTGAGACAAGAGATTCGAGTCGATTTAACGAGTCAGAATGCGGTTATGTGTACTGAAGCATTAAATAGAGCAATTGATATAGAACTGGCAATGCAGCCAGAGAACATGATTTGAGTTTCAGCACCCAAACGAGTTAGAGCACACAAACGTGCAATCCATCCTTTTCTGGATGCGGGCAAAAAGGAAAGAGAGAATGGGACGACCGAAGTCAAGATCCCTAAGGAGCCGTGACAGAGTAAAAATGCGCCACCGCAATATCAGAACTGAGACGAACAGCCTTATGTTGACTCGACTGCCCAAGCAGCAGTTTTTCAAGGACCGCGAGGGTCATCGACTTGTCGAAGAGCAATAAATTACGTCTGAGAGAATGCAAGATGAGATAGAATAGCTGTTACCCCTGCGGAAGGGTCAGGCACTACTCGAACCAGTGTCCGAATCGTCAGCAAAGTGGAAGCGAAAGACGACCAATTTAGTTTCGACCGCAACTCGAAGTAATGAAGGGAATCCTATCGCTACCTCCACCACAGCGACAACAGCCAGCCTATCGACCACGTCAGTCAAGAAGGCAACCACCAGCCCCGCAGGCGAATCAACCGCATCATCAGAGACTGTTCACGCTTGAGCAGAAAGCACCAGACAAGAATAGAAGAATTTATCAGATATAGGCGAGTTGAATGATGTGCCCATAGTATTTTTGTTCGACACTGAACGTAGAGCTTGCTCCACAACCTCTAAAGAGTAGCCATACCCATAGGCAGAATTACTACGGTTTCATCCGTGTGACCTAACTTAGAATTTAAGTTAGAATCGATTAAGTTCGAGGCTAGAAACTTGAGATTGATGCCTATGTGGCACTTGGATATAATTTTGGAATGGACTGGTTACAGGAAAACCATGCGTAGATACAATGCAAGGAGAGACGAATATCTTTCAGCCACCTGGCCAAGAAACTACTTCCTTCATTGGCATTGAGAGAAAATGGAAGAAGACGCTGATCATCTCGGCGCTGCAAGCAAGAAATCTCTTGCGAGGAAAAGATACAACCGCGTATGATGTATATCTGAACCAGAGAGACGAATCCTAGGCAAATGTCGATGACGCGCCAGTCGTGTGAGATTACAAAGACGTTTTCCCTGAAACTTTACCGGGATTTCCCCAGACCGACAGCTTGAGTTTATGATCGATTTAGAGCCTGGCACGGCACCGACGTCGAAAGCGTCGTACAGGATGACCCCCACAGAGTTGCAAGAGTTAAAGCTGAAACTACAAGAACTTCTAGATATGGGTTTCATTCGACCCAGTGTTTTCCCGTGGAGAGCACCAGTTCTTTTTGTTAAAAGAAGGATGGAAGCTTGAGGTTGTGTTTCGATTATCGAAAGTTGAACAAAGTGACGTTAAAGAATAAATATCCGTTACCCCGGATCGATGATCTGTTCGATCAACTACAAGGAGCGAGCACTTTTTCAAAGTTTGACATGAGAACGGGATACCATCAGCTGAAGATACGATCGGAAGATATTTCCGAAGACGGCATCGCATATGCAATATAGCATTACTATAAACTCAATGATGTTTGGAAGATATGTCTTTCGGTTTGACAAATGCTCCGGCAATATTCATGGATCACATGAACCGCGTTTTTCGCGAATACCTAGACAAGTTCGTGTTAGTCTTCATAGACCATACTCTGATTTACTCGAAGAATAAACGAGAACACGAAGAGCATTAAGGATCGCGTTAGAGAGATTGCGAGCTGAAAAGCTTTATGCGAAGTTAGCAAATGTAAGTTTTGACTTGAAGAAGTCAATTTTCTCAGCCATATTGTTTTGCAAGAGAAATTGAAGTAGACCCAGCGAAAGTTCAAGCGGTATAGGAGCGGAGACCGCCGACCACACCGCACGAAATTCGTAGTTTTCTGGGATTAGCAGGGTATTATCGACGTTTTATTTACGGCTTTTCGAAAATCGCTAAGCCATTGACGCACCTGCTAAAGAAAGAAGTTAAGATCATTTGGACGGACGAATGCGAGCGAAGTTTTCAAAAGCTACAGAAGAGGCTTACTTTTGCCCCAGCGGATCAAGAGTATGCAGTTTATACTGATGCATCGTAAAATGGTCCAAGATGTGCACTGATGCAAGAGTGAAAAGTATAGCGCATGCTTCACGACAACTGAGACCACACGAGATGAGTTATCTAACGCATGATTTAGAATTAGCAGCCGTAGTGCATGCTTTGAAGATCTGGAGACACCTTTTCTATGGAGCACGATGTGAGATAAACACCGATCATAAAAGTCTCAAATATTTCTTGAGCAAAAAGATCTGAACATGCGACAAAGAAAATGATGAAAGTTAGTGAAGGACTACGATTGTGGAATAAATTATCACCCTGGAAAAGCTAACGTTGTAACCAACGCGTTAAGCAGAAAGAATCAGGGAGAGTTAGGATTTCTCCTTACTCGAGAAGTGAACCTAATCAGGGAATTCGAGAAGATGAATTAGGAGGTAGTAATACCACCACAAACGACAGAAATAATAATTTCTGCACTGAACGTTATACCTGACCTACGATCGAGAATAGTCACAGCATAGAGAGAGGATGAGAAGATGGAAAGGTTGCGAATAAAGATTCAAACCGAGAGAATAGAGAATTATCAAAAGGAGGCAGATAATGTTTAAGGAAAGAGACTGAGTGTGCCTGATAAGAAAAGCTGAAGAATGAATCATGAGCAAAGCTCATGATTCCTCTTACACCGCACCTGCGAAAAGTATAAAGATATGCCAAAACTGAAACGATGATAGAAACGATGATTATGTGAGTTTTTCCCTATCTCGGGGAGCATGTTATTTTCGAGTTAACAAGAACTCAAACCAAGATATATAGGATCGTATGATGTATTAGAGTAAGTAGGCCATGTAGCCTATAAATTAGCGTTGCCTCTGAGCTTCGCGAACGTCCATGACGTTTTCCATGTTTCTCAATTGAGAAAGTTCGTGTTTGATCCAAAACACGTCATCTATCAAGAAGAAGTGTCCCTGGAACCAGTTTTGAGCTACGAAGAGATAGACCTGATGCTATGCTGGACTGGAAGATCCAATAATTGAGGGACGAATCGATTCCTTTGATGAAAATCCAATGGAGATATCACAGTCAAGAAGAATCAACATGGGAAGTTGAAGAGAAGATGAAAGAGAAGTACCCAGAGCTTTTTCCCGAAGGTGAATAACTCAAATTTCGGGACGAAATTTTTTTTTAAGGGGGGTAGGATGAAACACCCCGTACTTTTCCTCATGTTGTGAAATAGTGTCTTAACGCTATTGAGAGGACTGAGATGTCGAAATACGAGACTATTTTTTTTATGAGCAGATAAGACAGATTGTCTTTTAAATAGAAATACGAGTGAATAAACCGATGATGGAATTAGAGTGATGAGATTTGAGAAATGAGTTGAGATAGAGATGCTGATTGAATTGAGCTGAGATTTTATTTTATTTCCAACTACCGGGAATAGAGTTACCGGATACCGAGTTATCAGAGATTGACTGTCCTATTAAGAAAATGGGAATAATGAGTTGGAAATAGAGTGGAGGAAGAAAGAGTGAGAAACCTTGATAAAAAGAGTCGGTCTGAGAGACGTTTAGTCTGTTTGTGTTTGCCGACTACTTTGATGTGATGATATGTGAATTTACGTGACTGATTGATTATGTGATTTTGTTACGTAAGTCATTTTAACCAAGTTATTATGATTTTTAATTGAGACTTTAGCACGTGGAATTTTTATTAAGTTTGCAAAGCAAGTGCAGTTTATTTTTACCGGAAATTCGAACGATGCCGGTTTATGGAAATTTTTCCAAGCATAAATTTTTTTAAATTATTTTTCCTATGATGAGGAATATTATAATTGAGTGAGTGCACTAATATTAGTGCTATAATTATTTTATTTTGGTCACATGAATAATTATACTATGGTACTTTATTAATGAGTAATATTTCCATAGTTTTTGTGGTTATTATTTAATCACCTTACTCACACTATTATTTTAATTTTCCTAAGCATGTCACTAATTCAATAAATTGCTAAGTGTAGAGATTGAGAGAGTAGAGATTAGAGAGAGTGTAGAGATTAGAGAGAGAGAGATCAAGGCATTAATTGCCAAATATTTCATAAGATTACAAATCTTTCCAAAGATTGCCAAATCTTCTATAAGATTACCAAATCCTCACAAATCTTACCAAGCAATTCTCTCTCACTCACTCACTCCATTCGACCAACACCCTCTCTCCCTCATCTCTCTACTTTCCACCATTGTCAACCATGGATGAGACCTCCGAAGCTTCACCAAAATATGCCAAACACATAAATCACCAACAAAATCCCACCTAAACACCTCCTATCAACTTGAATTCAAGGAAATCCTTGAAGATTGATCTTCAAAGTTAGAGAGAGAAAGTTTGATATTTGGTGTAAACTTGGGTAAGTGATCTCCATATTCATAGACTAGACTTGTATGAGATTGTATGTGAGTATTCTTGAGAGTTTGAAGCAAGAAAATCACCCCCTTCATTTTTCTCTAAATTTTCGAAAATATGGGTCTCATACCCTTCAAAAAATTTTCTTTTTCTTTCCTTGAATTGGGGTGAGAAAAATGATTTATGATATGTTTGGTGATGATTGATATGTGTTTTGAAAAGCTATGTTTTGAGATTCAAATTTTGAATGAGTTTAGTTTACCCAAAATTGGGAGATTTGGAGTCAATGAGATAATATATAAATTGATGATGTAAATGAGTCTATGAGATGTATGTGATGATGATTGATGGAGTAATTTGAGTATATGATGTCCATTGGAGTTTTTGATGTGAGTTAGTTTACTAAAATTAGGGATATGTGTATATATGCCCTTATATGTAAATGATGGTTTTTATGTGAGATTAATTGGTTAAAAATGAAAGATATATGAATGGATTAAAGATTCATATGTGTTTATAAATTTCAAGGAGTTAGTTTAGAAAAATTAGGACTTTTTTATCTATATGTCTATTAAGTGTTTTGGCTTAAAATATAGGTAATTGAACATGATGTTAGTGTTTTAATATGTTTGAATAAGTCTTTTCTAAGCTAAGTAAAATTTTGACTTGAGTTAGTTTATGAGAATTTTTGAGTTTTCATATCTTGAGAAGTCGATGATTGATAACATGAGGTCTAATTTGCTTTATGACCATTATGTGAAAGTTGTCATGTTTTTGTTGAGAGTTTATGTGGATATATGAGTTTTTATTAGAGTTTAGTTGGCATGATTATAGAGGATTTATTTGTGTAAAATGAGTTACATGAGGTATGAAGTCATTAATGAATGATTGAATGATTTTGAGCATGAGATTGAGAAGAGGATTAAATTGATGCATTTGTAGAAACGTTTTCCTTGAGATTTGAGATTGAGTATGATGAGTATTTTAATGTTTTTGAATGTTTTTGAGTGTTATATGTGTTTAAAATGAGCTTTGATTGGTTTTCTTTGAAGGAATGTTGAATTGAGCATTTAAGAGTTTGAGATGAGTTTTTGGTGATTTTGCGTAGGCTACTGACCTACTGTGATCGACGGGTTGTCGATGTCTAATGGCTTTGAAAATTGTACAGCATGTCCGTACATTCGTCTTGAGCATACCGGTAAAATTTCAAGTCATTTGGACTTGATTTACTATTTTTATAAAATGCAAAATCAAATCTGCACATTTCTACCGCGAATTTCAGAGAACAGGGGACAAAGTCATTCATTTGAGTAGCTTCCTATGTGATCTAGCTTTCCAAATTTTTATGGTATCACCCTTACTGTATGGGATAGATATCCACCAAATTTGAGCTCATTTTAACAACGTTTACTATTTTTCAAAAATCAATGTTTCCGATTGCTCAAAACTGCCGAATATGGTAGACCGTGATAAAAATGCCATATCTCCCAAACCACTTGGAGTTTCTGACTCTACTTTTTTTTAAATGAAACTAGACTCAAAAACCTTTCTTTTGGTATGAGTCTGGAGTCCAGGAGATGTCGGAGTCAGAACGTGTTAAATTTTGAAGTTGAGTCAGTGGGAAAACAGAACCTGATTTGTTGATGTTTGATTGTATTTTCTTATGTGCCTTATGTGTTTATGTTGCCTAAGTGTTTTAATGAGATTAGACGAGTCTTATATGAGAGATAAATCGAGACTTAGAACCATGATTTTCTTGAAACCTATCCTTGGACTTAAGGATTTGAAATGAGTGAAGAAGTTTATGTAGAGTCGATTAAGAGATAGAATATAAGATAGAGCATGAGTTAAGGCATGAGTTTTTGTCGTTGAGTTCTAATCGAGATTCATTTTATGACATGAACCTTCGATGATGACGATGATCCCTGAAGACATGAGCAGAGCAGGGAAGTAAGTAACTCCGCTTTGACGGGAGTTTTTGAGTAAGGTCTTCAGGTGGGCAATATTTTGAGTATACGTATATCATTCGAGCTTTCTGAAATGATTTAATGATGTTATAAGCTTATCAAATTATTTGAGATAAATGATGTTGAGAAATGTTTGACTTGCCAATTTTTGATGTTGAGCTTGTATGTTACCCTCTACTGATGAGATGAGACGAATTCGGGTCCTGGGCAGTTGATAGCTATCCTGCCAGGGCTAGTGTACACTGAGGTGACTGTGAGCCGTTGAGCGAATCGGCCGGTCACGGTACTTGAGAGGGAGGCCTACTTCTCAGTACCTTTGATGATGATGAGTTGTAGATGTGGTACATACATGTTGAGATCTTTGACTGCAGTCGTTTACTTATGATGTCATGATTATGAAAACCGCATGCACAGATTCATTTAATACTAACTTATTTCTGTGTATTGCTGAGATGTGGCAAGCTTCAAACTTATAGCTCTAAGAGCACCTTTCTCGTTTTTCGGCGTTTGCCCACTGAGTATTATGTACTCACGCCCTGCATGTATTTCTAAATGTGCAGGCTAAGCGAGGAGCAAGATTGGTCTGGTGCTGGCAGGGAATTGTTAAAGGATGTATTTACTTTATCGTATTTCCATTTTGACGATAAAGTCTTGATAATTGATATACTTTAACTTTTCTTTTGAAGTTAAGCAATGTACTCACGGTTATATGTCTTCATACATATAATCGATTCGCCTTTTGCTGCGATACTCTGCATATTATGATTCCTTACGAAAAATGAGCGATACCCGTTTTGTTTTTGATCTTGAAATTCCTGATAATTAAAAAGTTATAACGACGTTGACAATTTTACCCTTGGGGTCATTTATGATGATTTTCCTTAGTATGCTTTGATGCGAGCTTCCGCTTAATGTTCGACCTATTCTTCTTATCATTTATTCTTTTAAAAATAGTCGTATCGATACTCATACCCCACTATCACTAGTGTCGGGAATCGGGCTGCGACAGGAAAGCAGACGCGGACGTCATTCAAGTCAAAGACAGGACACTCATCTGAAAGAATTCTGCATCTACTTCACATGGATCTGTTTGGCCCGATCACTCCAGGAAGCTACAACGGTAGAAAGTACACCTTGGTAGTTGTGGATGATTACTCACGATATACTTGGGTTATCTTTCTCTTCAAAAAGAAGGAGACACTGGAGGAACTGCCAAAGCTGCTGAGAAGACTGAGCGTTGAAAAAGAAGTCAACATCATCCGCATCAGACAGATCATGGGACTGAGTTCCTCAATACTGTCATTCGTGAGTATTGTGATGAACAAGGAATCAGTCATCAAACTTCTGCAGCAAGAACTCCCCAGCAGAATGGAGTCGCAGAAAGAAGAAACCGGTCTCAAAAGGAAGCAGCCAGGACGATGCTAGCCGAGTCAAAACTTCCCTTAAAGTTTTGGGCCGAAGCAGTCAACAACGCATGCTACACGCAGAATCGCTCATTCCTCACTAAGAGACATGGAAGAACTCCATACGAGTTATGGAAGAACCAAAAGCCATCGATTGCCTACTTTCATGCTTTCGGTTCTAAGTGTTTCATACACAACAATGATAAGAAAAGATTGAACACCTTCGATAGCAAGGCTGATCCAGGAGTCTTCCTTGGATACTCTGAAACAGAACGTTCAAGCAAAGCCTATCGAGTGTTCAATACTCAAACTCTTTGTGTAGAAGAAACACCTCATGTGATCTTTGATGAGTCTACAGATGGTTTCAGGGAACAAGATGCTGAAAAGGTTGTTCAGATCGCTGAAGGTTCCAAAGCTGAAATTCACACTGTCGAGCCCTCTACTGTCTTGGTGTGGGGACCTGGCAAAGATGAAGATACTGAGATGCTTCAGTATCAGAAGATCAACCAACGGTCTGAAGTTCAGACTGGAGTCAATGCAGATGGCATCAGTCAAGGGGGAACTCCATTTGCTGAAGTTCAAGTTGAACGCGCAGAAGCCGCCCCAGCTCAACTCACCCCTGCTCCAGAAGGTGCTCAACATCCCAGAGCTATTCTGACCGAAGAAACTCCACCATCCCCTGAAGAGATCAAGAAGTATCGAAGATGGTTTGAACTCCACTCTAAGGAGAACATCATTGGAGAACCATCAGATGGCGTCAAGACTCGGAGATCAATGTGCAACCTCGTCTTCGACATCAACCAGAACTGCATCAACGAAGATAAGAATTTCAGCTGTTTCTTATCAACTACAGAGCCCAAGGATATTGAAGAAGCTCTAAAGTCCACTGAATGGGTCATCGCAATGCAAGAGGAACTCAATGAATTCAATCGGAATTCAGTTTGGGAGCTTGTGGATCGACCTGACGATGCAAAGGTGATTGGCTTGAAATGGATTTTCAAGAACAAGGAAGACAAAGAAGGAAACGTTGTGAGAAACAAAGCAAGGCTTGTGGCTAAAGGATACAGTCAAGAAGAAGGAATCGACTACGACGAGACATTCGCCCCAGTTGCCAGATTGGAAGCAGTCAGACTCTTCTTAGCCTTCGCAGCTCACAAAGGTTTCAAGGTACACCAAATGGATGTTAAGTGTGCATTTCTTAATGGAGTGCTCACAGATGAAGTCTATGTAGAACAACCTCCCGGATTTGAGGTTGCTGGACCAGAAAAGGTGTACAAGCTGAAGAAAGCGCTCTATGGATTGAAGCAAGCTCCAAGAGCGTGGTATGATACTCTCTCTGAGTATCTGATTGAACAAGGCTTCAAAAAGGGATCTGTGGACAGAACCTTGTTCACTCTCAAAGAAGGAGAAGATCTCTTGCTTGTTCAAATTTATGTCGATGACATAATCTTCGGATCCAAATCCGAACGCATGTGCAATAAGTTTGCTGACATCATGACGAACAAATTCCAAATGTCCATGATGGGAGAAATGAATTTCTTTCTCGGATTGCAAGTCTAGCAGACCAAAGAAGGAATACTGATCAGTCAGTCCAAGTATGCCAAGGAGCTGATAGCTAAGTTCGGTATTCAGCACATGAAATCAGTCAAGATCCCAATGAACACAAACTGGAAAGTCGATCCAGGTTCAGAAGGAAGCTCTGTCTCTTCGAAGAAGTACAGAGAAATCATTGGATCTTTGCTGTATTTGACTGCGAGCAGACCAGATATCGCATTTGCAGTCGGGGTTTGTGCAAGATATCAATCAGATCCTAAGGAAGCTCATTTGGATGCAGCTAAGCGGATTCTGAGATATCTCAAGGGCACACCCAATTTAGGATTGTGGTACCCAGCAGACGACGACATCAAGCTTACCGGATTTTCAGACTCTGACTTCGGTGGATGCAAGCTTGATCGCAAGTCAACCTCCGAAACTTGTCAATTCCTAGGCAACAAGCTCATCTCTTGGTTTTCAAAGAAGCAGACTTCAGTCGCCACCTCTACAACTGAAGCTGAATATGTTGCTGCCGGAAGCTGCTGCTCACAAATCCTGTGGTTAGTCCATCAACTAAAGGACTATGGGATCGAGAAAAATGAAGTTCCTATCTATTGCGACAGCTCCAGTGCTATTGCAATCTCCCAGAATCCAGTTCATCACAACAGAGTTAAACACATTGAGATTCGACATCACTTCATTCGTGATCATGTCGAAAAGAAGAATATCTCTGTTGAATAGATTCCCACTGCAATTCAGAGAGCGGACCTGCTGACCAAGGCTCTTCCAGAAGAGAGGTTCAATGATCTATGTGCAAAGATCGGCCTCATTAACCCTGAAGAGTGATGCTGTGTTTGAAGATTTTCTCAAACAGTCTTGCTGACTGGTGGTCAACCAACTGCTGCTTCTACGATCGCCGACGTGGAATGCAATAAAGTCCGAATACTCATCTGAAGAAGAAGTCATCCTGATGATTCAACCAGGATCACGTGGTATCAACTGACTACAATGTTCAGTTGATCAGTAAGTATTTTAAATGCTTACCTTTCAAAAATCAGTTATTTCAGTTTAGAGCTTTAAGTGTTTCGTTCAAAACCTTTTCTCTAACTGATCAGTTTTCTTCAAAAACTTTAACTGATTGTTGGAATTGTTGGAAAATGGAATATCCGAAAAGGACAAGATTTTTATAAAGAGAAAATCTGTTTTGATTGAACTTGTCCTGATCTTTTTGCCAAAAATCCTTCCAACCTTTTTGCCTCTACAATAAAATTTCTTGAAATACTCATTGACATGACATATGTAATGATGCTTTTCAAAGTCCCTCGCAGTGACGGCGGACGCGAAATTTTTTCTTCAATTGCAATTTAGGCACAGTTTTCGAAAAACATTTTCATCTTCTACATGGTTCACATCTTGTCTATTTATACACCATGTTGTCTTCACGATTTTTTCTGCATCAAACTAACAACTCTCCACAGCCTTCACTGTGAGAAAAAGTTTCAATTTCTTTCAAAGTTGCAGAGAAAATTGTTCCGACTAAAGGAGAAATCTATGACTGCAAAGTCAAGGAGTGGAAGAATGACACACATTGTCTTGGTCTTCACCGGACCCTTCCACTGGATCACAACGTCTCTCCGACGTCAAAGTTTGCGCTACCCTCACTTGTATCCAGCGAAACGAGCGTCTTCCAGTCTCATGTCTGGCGCCAAGAAGCTTCACCGCTTCTGGAGGAGATATACCATATCGCATATCTCGTGCTCCTCCCTGGCTTGCAACAAATAACGAGATCACTCTTGTTGTTGGCCGGCATCTTCAGCCGCACCGGGTCTATTCTTCACAGACTCTGGGTCGGCGAGTCAACGGTGTTAGTCTTCTCAGCTGCCACCGCTTCGATTCTTCCTTCTCACACCCTTCCCTCCTTTCTCTCCTTCTTTCCAATTCACCAATCTGATCCTTCTCCTCATAAGGCAGCCCTCTCTTTCTTCCAAGGCAGCCTTCTTCTATCTTCCGCCTTCTACGTTTTCTTGTCCTTCTCCACTTCTCCGTCTCCCTCATCTCCTCACCCCACAACCAACGTCCTCCTCTTCTGCTTATCCGGACTCACTATGTTCTCAAATCTTTTCACAAACTTCTGAGACTCGGAGTTGGGTACCGTCTGATCATAGCCTCCATCGTCATCTCTCTTTTTGATGTTGCCAAAAAGGGGGAAAGTTGGAAAAGTCAGAAGTCAGAGAGAAACCCTTTCTTGAGGTTGCTCCCTGTCCTCTAACTCTTGACTGATGATGGAACAACAAAGGATCACCAGAAGTTAAAAGGATGACGTTTCAGATAAGACCTCAATTCAACGGAAAACAAGTGAGAGTAGAACAAGCATAGGAACATGAAGACACGAAGATGATGAAGATCAAGAAGTTCAAGGCGTAGCCAAGCAGACTGCTGGAGTCCATGGTTTAACCATGATGTTTTTTGTTGTTTATCGTATTACTCCAATGTAAGTCTTGCTCTGTACCTCGACTGATGGCTTATCAGTCCGATTAATGAAATGAACTTCTTATTGATCTCACCCTGAAGACAATAACTCTTTGTCCAGGCTCTGATTTATGGTTTTTCTGTCTTCTTTAAGTTCTGTGTTTAGAACTGTTTTCGTTCTTGCTCTAAGTATAAGTTGTTTAGGTTCTATTGTTAAGGGGGAACTGTTTTCACCCCTCGTCTAGAACTTATACTGAGAGCTCAGTCTTTTTATTGTCTAGAACTGCTGTGTGGTTTTGGCATCATCAAAAAGGGGGAAATTGTTGGGAACCTTGTGGAATATCCTAACCCTTGTTTTGATGATACCAAAATTCATAGGACTCAAATGTAATAGACTAGAATCGTTTTGAACTCAAGTGTTAGAGTTCGTTTCTAGTTTAGTTGCGGTGTCAAAGACTGAAGACTGAAGAATGAAGACTGAAGACTGAAGACTGGAGTTACCAACTGAAGTGTCAGTTGAAGAATCAGTTGAAGACTGATTATTTAATGCGCGCCATAGACTGATACTAAAGTCAAGTATCAGTTGAACATTCCTCCTAGGACTGATCTTCCAACGTTCAAAGGAAGCCACGTACGCTCAAGTACAGCCGCATTAAATGCAGGGATATCTCAATATCTTATCTCTGCAGAGGTCATTCCTATCTGGTGGTTACTTTTCAGAGATGTCACATCTCCTGTCATTCAAAGAGAGTCGTTTCCACACAGACAAGGAACCTCGAAGGTTGAAGCCTCAGCCCAAATTCGAATTGCTCTCCAACGGAAGAAATCTTGAGGATGATTTACGCCAACGGATCTATTCAAGAGTTCTCCTACAAATAGCGCTCGAGGATCACTTCAATCTTCACCGATTCAACAACATAAGCTGAAGCTCTGCCGAAATAGCTACTCAGCCCAAAGCTTAACCGCTCAAAGCCTGAATCGAAGAAGAGAATTCCAAAGCCAAAAATCAGTCACTGCTGATTACATACATTCTCTTAGACCCTAGGCAAATATTCTGTATACCCAGAAGCCAAAGGTCAAACTTGCTTCAAAGAACTTGTTCTTTGTAAGTATAGTTGGCACTCGTTTAAACCTCTCCCCCATAAGAGTGTTTGAGTGATTCAGAGATTAAGGAAGGTACTCTGAACTCTGGAAGAGAAGTCTGAGCACGAGGTGTGCTTAGCAGGGAAATCCTACGCGAGTTGTGTAGGTGCTGAAATCCTATACGAGGTGTGTAGGTGGAGAAACCCTACGCGAGGTGTGTAGGTGCTGAAGAGAGTTTATCTTCAGTTCACGGTTTGCAGTGCACCAGGCAAGCACTTGCGGAGTGGATTGTTGGTCTGATCAACCAGCCGTGGATGTAGGAAAGGGTTTTTCCGAACCACGTAAAAGTCTTTGTGTTATTTACAGCTTTCAGTTTTACATTCTTAACTGTGCTATTTCTATTGATAAAACTGAACACTGATTAACTGCTAGAGAAACCTTAATCCAACTATCTGCTCCACCGAGGCTATTTGAAACTAAGTTTAATTTCCGCTGCGTGTGATATCAATCTGACTGAACTATCCTCTGATAGTAAGGAAGAGTGATATCATCCCTATCTTTGCAAACACGATTGAAGCCCTTACGTGGATCAGTTAAGTTCTTGTGACTTAACTGATAACTCTTTACTGAAGAGCTTTCAGTATCAGTCGTCAACCCTGTTGGTCAAAACTAATTTCGGTTAAACAGGTGTCTGGTTTGCTTGTAAAGTTTCTTTTCTATCTCTGACTGAGATCCCTCTGATTGAGGTTGGTAGATAGACTAAAACTAGCCTATAGGTGTATTCCCCCCCCATACACCTATTCGAGACCCCCCCCCGGACCTAACAATGGCTCAACTGTCCAAAAACTTGAGCACACAAAGTGTGAAAAATGATGATATTGATTATAAAGGCGATCACATTAGGGAATTCACTTCTAACGGAGAATTAGGTCTGATCGAATTGCTTACAATACGGTTTTGTTGCTTCTTAAAATTTAAGTTACTTGCATGATCGAGAGATGTGTGTTGTTGGTAAAATTTTGAATTGACTTTGTGAATGTTTTGATGGAAATTAGCATTGTTGAAATCAATCTCTTCCTAGGATTCATATGGATTTTGCTTGAGGACAAGCAAAAGGCTAAGTGTGGGGGGGTTGATTTATGCTTAATTGTTCTAAATTTTGGGGTTTGCATGAGCTTATTTTAAGATAATCTTCTGGAAATTTGTGCATTTTATGTGTTATTTTATGCTCTGCAGGAGATTTAGGTTTTATAGATGGAAGAGTGCAAATTTTGGAGATTTTGGGCTAAGAATCGTGTTTATGTGTATACTCTGGATTGCAGAGCTAAAATGCCCGCTGTAGAGCTGAAGGCCTGCGCCAGAGTGTGAAGGCCCGCATTGCAAAGCAGAGCAGAGATGCTCGACAGAGCAAAGCTACGAAGATAGCTCTGTAGCAGAGCAGAGCCAACATGCAGAGCAGAGGTGAAATCTCCAAAGCAGAGCTAACTCAACAGAGCTAAAATACACGCCAGAGTAAACCCGGAAGAGCAGAGTCAACTTTACAGAGCTGACTTTTCAGCTCTGCACTACTCGTCAAAGTCAACTCTACAGAGCTAACTTTTCAGCTCTGCACTTATCGCCAGAGCTGAATTTTACGGAGCTAACTTATGCAGCTCTGAATGACAGAGTCAACTATGCAGAGCTGACATTTCAGCTCTGCACTTCTCAGAGCGCGCTACTACAGAGCTGATTTTTTTTAGCTCTGCCTTGCCTATGCAGAGCTACGAATTTGGCCAGAGTAGGAGTGTTTTGCAGAGCGCGCATCCAGCTGTAGTTGCCTTATCTTACACGATTTTATTACCTTTAGAGTTCTACTTTGCATGGCAACTTTCATGGTGATCAAGAGGAATTTGATGTCTATAAATAGGGTTTAATTTTCATTGTAAAATAATCTTTTGCCCTAATTTTTTACGCCTTTGAGATCTTCTTCCCTTGACAGCCGAAACTTAGGATTTACTTGCATTCATAGTGTTCGAATTTTCATTGTTCTTAGTTAGGTTTTGATTTAGTTTTGTTCAGTTTTTATTCTTGGCTTGTGATTGAGTGACACGATTACACGTTCAAGACGTTTACGGTATTTTATAATTCAATTCAATTTATTTTGTTTAAGCATGTTTATGTCTTTCGTTCATGCTTATGGTTTCTTTTTAATTATGCAATTTAAATTATGTACTTTAGTTTCACGCCTAGATTAGTTGGTTTGTAATTTACAAGTATTTAATTTCATAAGTTAGGTTTAATTTAAGTTGTTTAAATTCTTGCCTAGGTTAAGTTTAAATTCAAATCAAGTTTAATTTAAGTTTAAGTTTTAATTCAAGTTTTAAGTTTTAAATCTTCTTTTATTGCTTTTTCTCCCGATACTACTGAAAGCCCTTTAAGACATTTCTTGTGAGACGACTTGGGTTAGCTTACACGTTACAATAGATCTCGTCCTATTGCGAGTCAATCTAGAGTAGTGTTTAGGTTGAGTCACTTTGTATAAAGATTAGGCATTTTTATTCATCATACCTTATTTCCTACCACACCCGACAAGAGTTAGGGATGTCTAGATAGCTAGGATGGCATAGCAGGAATGATGATTCGTAGAAAGATGATTTATGGGAGCAGTCATAGGATAAAAATATTACGGGACAAGCACAACTATCCGACCATGGATCCTCTCTTATTAGCCACCTGTGGAGAAGGCTAGCTAACCATTTCGAGGATGAGAAGAAGTGATGCTAAGCCAGAAGTAGGTAATAGCATATTCTGAGGAGGATCGAGATGACGGTTTGGAGTAGATGATGTGTTTCACGATAGCAGACTAAGATGATGACTAGTATAGATGTAGCATCGTAGTAGTATTAGGGGATGTTTTGCTATTTTTATGCCCCGCAATTTGTGAAAGTTCTCGAAAAAGGAAATTTTCTTACATATCTATATATGATGATGACCATCGGGTCTTTATGTTTGAGTAGAGCTTTGATTCATATTGATCCGATATTGCGATGATATGATGACCAGAGGGTCTTTATGTTTGAGTAGAGCTTTGATTCATAGTGATCTGATATTGCGATGATAGACATGAGCAATGTCTTTGGCATTAAGTTATGAGAATTTTGGAAATAGTATGATGTTGAGTAAGATTCCTATGATTTGTGAGTTATGAGGATTAGTTCTAAGGTTGACGTATGTTTCCTTAGATTGTCGCCGAGAAAGAGAAATAGAAACAGAAAGAACAAAGAAATGGAGTTTGTTAATTCGAAGCAAGGCAATAAAATTGTAGCTGAATACAATCATCAGTTTTGTGACTTGGCTCGATATGCCACATATCGAGTAGATATGAACGAGATGATGTCAGAATTGTTCCGTTCAGGATTGAAGTAAGAGATTCGAGTCGTTTTAGTGAGTTAGAGTGCGTTTATGTATACTGAACCATTAAATAGAGCGCTAGATATGGAACTGGCAATGCAGCCGGAGAAAACGATTCAAGCTTCGATACCCCAATCAAATTAGAACACTGAAATGCGAAATCCACCTTTTTCTGGACAAGGACAGAAAGGAAAGAGAAAATAGGACGATCGAAGCCAAGGTCCCAAGAAGCCGTGGCAGAGTCAAAATGCGCCACCTCATTATCAGAACAGAGATAAACGACCTTATGTTGGCCCAACTGCCCCAGCAACAGCTTCACAAGGTCCGCGAGGGATACCACCATGCCTGAAATGCAATAAACTACATTTGGGAGAGTGCAAGATGGGACAGAATAGCTGCTACACCTGTGGAAGAGTCCGACACTACTCAAATCAATGTCCAAACCGCCAGCAAAGTGGAAACGGAGGAAGACCGAGTCAAATTCAGTCGCAACTCAAAGCGATGGAGGGAATCCTACTGTTACCGCCACCACAACGACAACTGCCAGCCTATCGACTACGTCAGTCAGGAAGGCAGCCACCGGCCCCGCAGGCAAATCAACCGCATCATCAGAGAGTGTTCACCCTTGAGCAGAAAGCACCGGACAAGAATTAAGGAAATTTAGCAGGTATTGGAGAGTTGAAAGGTGTACCCATAGTGATATTGTTCGATACTGGAGCATCGCATTCTTTTATCTCCCATACTTGAGTCGATACATTGGAACTGAACATAGAGCCTGCTCCACAACATCTAAGAGTAACCACACCCATAGGTAGAACTACTATGTTTTCACACGTGTGCCCTAACTTAGGATTCGAGTTAGGATCGGTTAGGCTTAAGGCTAGAAACCTGAGATTGATGCCTATGTGGCACTTGAACATCATTTTGGGGATGGATTGGTTAGAGAAAAACCATGCGATGATACAATGCAACGAGATACGAATATCATTCCAACCTCCTGGCCAAAAACCTATCTCCTTCATTGGCATAGAGGGAAAATGGAAGAAGACACCAATAATCTCGGTAGTGCGAGCCAGGAAGCTTTTACAAAGAAAGGATGCAACCACTTATGTTGTATACCTGAATCAGAGTGAGGAGACCAAGGGAAACGTTGATGACGTGCCAGTCGTGCGAGAATACAAAGACATTTTTCCTGAAACATTACCTGGATTACCACCAGACCGGCAGCTCGAGTTTACGATTGATCTTGAGCCCGGAGCCGCACCGACGTCGAAAGCACCATACAGAATGGCCCGAGTAGAGTTGTAATAATTGAAGTTGCAACTCTAAGAACTTCTAGACATGAGCTTTATTCGACCTAGTGTTTCCTCATGGGGAGCACCAATTCTCTTTGTCAAAAAAAAGGATGGCAGTTTGAGATTATGTATCGACTATCGAGAGCTGAACAAGGTAACATTGAAGAATAAGTATTCGTTACCTCGAATCGATGATCTGTTTGATCAATTACAAGGAGCGAGCACTTTTTCAAAGATTGACTTGAGAATGGGGTACCATCAGCTGAAGATACGATCGAAAGATGTTCTGAAGATGACATTTAGTACGAGATACGGGCACTATGAATTTATAGTAATGCCTTTCGGATTAACAAATGCCCCTGCCATGTTCATAGATCTCATGAACCGAGTCTTTCATGAATACCTGGACAAGTTCGTGTTAGTTTTCATAGACGACATTTGATTTACTCGAGGAGTAAACGAGAACACGAAGAGCATTTAAGGATCGTGTTGGAGAAACTACGAGCTGAAAAGCTTTATGCTAAGTTCAGCAAATGCAAGTTTTGGCTTAAAGAAATAAATTTTCTTGGCCATATCATTTCTGCGAGAGGAATTGAAGTGGACCAAGCGAAAGTTCAAGCGGTACAAGAGTGGAGATCGCCGACTACACCGCACAAAATTCATAATTTTCTGTGATTAGCAGGGTATCACTGAAGATTCATTGAGGGCTTTTAAAAAATCGCTAAGCCATTGATGCACCTACTAAAGAAAGAAGTTAAGTTCAAATGGACGGACGAATGCGAGCGTAGTTTTCAACAGCTGAAAAAGAGACTTACCACTACCCCAAATAAAGAGTATGCAGTTTATACAGATGCATCGAAGAATGGTATGGGTTGTATACTGATTCAAGATGGAAGAGTTATCGCATATGCCTCACGACAATTCAGACCACATGAGATGAATTATCCAAATCATTATTTGGAATTAGCAGCCGTGGTACATGCTTTGAAGATTTGGAGAAAGCATCTCTACGGAGCTCGATGTGAGATATACACCGATCACAAAAGTCTCAAATATTTCTTTGAGCAAAAAGATCTGAACATGCGACAAAGAGGATGGTTAGAGTTGGTGAAAGATTACGATTATGGAATAAATTACCACCCCGGAAAGGCTAATGTTGTAACTGACACGTTGAGTAGAAAGAACCAATGAGAGTTGGGCTTTCTCCTTACTCGAGAAGATAACCTGATCAAGGAATTCGACAAAATGAATTGAGAGGTAGTAATTCCACCTAAAACGATGGAAATAGTGACTGCTGCACTAAGTATTGTTGGATTTGTATACTGAAAGCAAGAACGTTTTATGCTTGTATACAATGATTCATGTGTTCACTGTTTTATCTCCTATCTGATTGTGTTCATGATTGCATATGTATGTACTTTATCTCTATAGAAGTAGATTATATGGTGTGTTGTAGATCACAGAAGACCGTATAATTGGAATAATCTTAAGAGATATAATATAATCATAGCCGGAATAACTCTAGGACAAGTTATTGGTTTAGGTTGCGGTATAGATGGAAGTAGTTTGTCTTGACTACTTATCTATACTGGTACGTCATTACGTATTGATAGGACCACAATGAGATGTATTCTTCTATCTGACTTAAGTGAAGAATCAAGATCTCGGTGACTTATAAGATCTTAATAATAATAAGATTTCAAATATATATGTTGATTCGTTTATCACTTTGATTAACTATGAGCGAGAGTTATATAGTAACTTGAGTACTTTGTATCTTGGGTGATAACGGTTAATATATGATATTTGATTATCTGTATTAGTACTCATATCCGGTATAGGATAATGATATCCCCTTAAGGAGCTCAATAATGTTTATTGCGTTAAACCCTGCAGGTTGATTAAGTTCAGGCGCAATAATAAGGTTTGAGTGGTACTGCTTAAGGATTACAAGAAATTAATTAATTAAGGCTGTCAGAGCTCTAATTAATTAATGGATGTCAGATATTTTAAATACGAGGATTTAATAAGTCTAAATACAAGCCCCGACTCAAATGCCGACAATAAAGGGGTAAGTCAATATCGGTTCTCTAGTGGAATGAACTGATATTTATAAATTAATTATGGTCTGGGCTGACCATAGATAAATTAATTTATTTGAGGCCCATCTTTATTCCTTGTATCTGGTCCCTGGACTGGCCCACTGTCTCCTTGCCCAGAAAGGGCTAGAATCGCCCCACACACCAAAGTTGGCGCCCCTCTCTGTATTTCTCTTTAAATACAGCTGTCAGCTCTTAGGAAACACACACTTATAATTATTAGGGTTTTTGAGAGCTGAGGAGGCGCAGGAAACGTGTAGGGATTTCTAGCTTGGGAACTTTCACAGCTCGTTGTCCATCCAACGGTGAAAGCTGAGCGGGATACAGTTCAGAAGATCAGAACTGGAGTCTTTCGACACGATCATCAACAGCCTCTGCATCCGCTTTATAAGTAAGTAATTCCTAACACCTATGTGCAGCTGTTAAATTCATAGGAGCATGTTAGGATTAATCGTTGTATGATAAATTAATAATAACCAAGAAACGATGGTCGGGCAAAGCGGAACGTTAATTCAATTTAATATTCCTACAATTGGTATCAGAGCCCAGGATCAATTTCTTGGCTCTATTATTAATTTATGTACGATTAATAATGTGCGTTGTTTTTACTGTTGTTGTTCTTCGTGGCTTGTTGATTCGTGGGATACGTCGTTTGACATTGTAATCGTTTTTCACCACGAGAAAATCCGTGGTTAGATTAGGAGTTCAATTGTATTTGTTTTTCCTGTGTAATCTGTAAAACTAAGAACGGGACAAGAACGACGACGAATCAACAACGATGAACGGTGAAAGGAGGAGACGTGCTGATGGCGTACGGGACCGGGCACATGGGGCTGCGGGCGCCGAGGGGCTGCGCATGCGCGGGTGCTAGCACGCCGTGCGCAGCGCGCCCAGGCAGACGCCGCGCGGCCGCTTCTGCTCTCGGTTCTGGTCTGTGCGCTGGTGGCGAGGCGAGGCGGGCTGGGGCTGGGCGAGCGACGGGGAAGCAGCTGGCAGGGGCGGTGCGCGCCTGCATCCTGTGCGCGCTGCGCACCCGGCGGGCGACGCGCTGCCGCTGCTGTTGCCGCCTGCTGGAGCCGTCTGCCCAGGCTGCTGTCGCCGTGCGCTGGAGCTGCTGGAGAGCGCCGCTGCTGCTGGAGGCACCGAGGGGTGCTGCAGGACGCCAATGGAGAGCTGTCGACCGGGGGTTGCTGCTTGCGGGCTGGGGTGGCACGGCGAGCTGCTGCAGCGCCGGGCTGCTGCCGAGCGCCGGGGCGGCTGCTGTGGGAGGCGGCGGTGGCAGCTAGGGTTTCCAAACCCTAGCTGCGTGTCTCAAACCCTAGGGGGCCCAAACCCTAATTCCAACGACAGGCCTAAAGTGTTCGGGCCAAGTTTAGTTTTTGGGCTTTCTTTTCTATTTTAAATGCAATAGATTAGTTTTTTGGGATTCCACGAATGGGTCACGAAGAATTTAATTCTTTTATTCTGTTCTTTGCATGTTGTGGTGTTTATCCCTTATGCTCTTTACCTGCTTTTGTTCATCTCTGCTTGTTAATATGCTTTATTAACTGCGCTTAGACAAGCATGATAGTAGGTTTATCGTTTTCTTAAGTATGTTTTAGAATTCTGTAAGCATGTTTTACATGTTGCGTTCTAGATGAGCATGTTTAGGATTATGTGTTGGGCATGTTCAAACCTTTTGAAAGAAAAAGACTAAGCTTTTTCATAATTTTATAGATGATTAAAAATTATTTAGACCACCACAAACGATCTCAAGACAAAGTGATTGAGATATGAGTAATCCACACGATCGTGGCTTACTTCACATTCGATTTCACAAGTTTGTTGAGTTGAGATTTCTAAATCCATTGAAGTAGTGGGAGTTATGCGGTAAACGTCCACACGATCGTGGCTTACTCGTATAATTTTTCACAAGTACTTTAGAAAATGGAATTAAATAAGATAACTAAGAAATTAAATTGAATGCGACATGGTCCTCGTGTGTATGTCAAGATTCGAGAATTTAACTTCAAAGTTAGTTTGTGGTAATTGTTTAAAAGTTTTTATTCTTAATTTTATATAGACCTCCACATGCGGCCTCAAGACAAAGTGATTGAGGATGTGAGTAAACGTCCACACGATCATGGCTTACTTCATATTCAATTTCACAAGTTTGTTAAGTTGAGGTTTCTATTAAAAATATTTAAATCCATTTAAGTAGTGGGAGTTATGCGGTAAACGTCCACACGATCGTGGCTTACTCGCATGATTTTCATAAGTACTTTAGAGGATGGACTTTAAATAAGATAACCAAGAGGTTAAATTGAAAGCGGTATGGTTCTCGTGAGTATGCTAATTTCGAGAATTTAACTATCGAGGTTAAATTGTGGTCGCTGCTTAGATATCATTTCAAGTACAATGTACAACTCCCCATCGGAGTCCCTTCTTGAATATGATATGGTCTAGTTAAGGTCCAACTATTAATTTCCTTTGTCAAAAGGTTAAGTTGACATGGATGGAAATTAAACGACTAGGTAAATAGTCTGGTTGAGGGGTTCATGTGTAAACGTCCACACGATCGTGGCTTACCCGTGAGATTCCTTGGGCAGTTGGAGGTTTCATTAATATTGTTTTATCAAAAGGTTACAATATTATTGTTACGAATTATGTGCTTCATGTTCTTACATGTTTAATTGTTTACTTTCAGATATGTCTATGTCTCCGATAATTAATATTCTAGCAAACAATCCTCTCACCGGTCCTAATTATACCGAATGGAAACGCCACATAATGTATATTCTTGACGTTGATGAGTACAGTTTCGTGCTTACCACTCCACGTCCCGTGGCCTTAACTGATCAGTCAACTGATGCGGAACGTGAGGCGCATAGGAGGTGGCACAAGTCGAATAATATGGCCAAGTGCTATATAATGATGACTATGTCGCAAACTTTACAACTCCAGCATCAGGGCATGGACGATGCGACTACGATCATGTTAAATCTCTCTGAGGTTTATGGGGAGTCCGAAAGATCTGCCCGCTTTAACATAATGAGAGAAATCTTAGCATGTAGTATGAGCGAGGGCAGTTCTGTGCACGATCATGTCATGCATATGATAAATTTGTTTGACAGGCTTGATCTGCTAGGAGGGGGTATCGAAGGCGAAGCCAAAGTCGATATCATCCTCAACACCCTCCCCAAATCTTATGAGAACTTCCGTCTCAATGTCGTTATGAGCAAGGCTAACTATACTCTTAATGAGTTGTTAAATGCTCTAGTTACGGCGGAGGGAGTCATGGGCTCGCGGAAAGAGAAAGAGATCCTTGTTGCTGCCAAGGGATCTACTTCTTCGTCGAAAGGCGGGAAAAAGAAGTGGAAAGGTCGAAAGGGCAAGAATGACAACGAAGCTAGTGGGAGTGGCAAAGCCAAAGTGAACGGCCCTGCCGGCGGCGTGAAGAAGCCAACGGCAAAGGGAAAGTGCTTCAAGTGTAACAAGACTGAGCATTGGAAGAAAGATTGTCCGATGCTCAAGGCAAAGGGACAAGGTACGTCACAAGTTCTAGTAACTGAGACATGTTTAGCTTCGTTTTCTACTCATTCGTGGGTAGTGGATATGGGGGCAACTGATCATGATTGTTACACCTTGCAGGGCTTCAAGCCGACAAGGGAGCTGGGAAGTGATGAGATCACCATCTCCATGGGCAATGCGTCGAAGGTCGCAGCTGTTGCTATTGGAGAGTTATCTTTATGTTTTGGTGATGACATTTTAGTTTTGAGAGATGTTTTATATGTGCCGGAGTTTCGGCGGAACATTATTTCTATTTCAAAATTATTTATGGATGGATTTTCTGTTACTTTTGATAGAGGTGTCTCTATCATGAAAAATAACAAGATTATTTGTTCCGGAATTTTGAACAATTCTCTCTATACTATTACATGTCCTATTAATAACTCTGTCCATGTTGCATCTACATCACAAATCTGTCCAAATCCAAATAAAAGGAAATACTTCTCTCATGAACAATATACACATGCTTGGCATCTAAGGTTAGGCCACATCAATCTAAATAGGATCCAAAGGCTCGTGACGAATGGAATCTTGAATGATTTTCAAGCTGTTCCATTTAGAACCTGCGAATCCTGTATAGAGGGAAAGATGACGGCAAGGCCTTTTAAGGCAAAGGGAAATAGGGCCTCGCATGTGTTAGAATTGATTCATTCTGACTTGTGTGGACCGATGTCCACAAAAGCTCGTGGAGGATATGAGTATTTCGTCACTTTCATTGACGATCACTCAAGATATGGGTATATTTACTTACTTCAACACAAGTCTGAATGCTTTGAGAAATTCAAAGAATTCAAGGCGATTGTGGAGAAGAGATTGGGTAAATCTATCAAGTTATTGCGGTCTGATCGCGGTGGCGAATACCTTGGAAACGAGTTTAAGCAATACTTGTCAGATTCTGGGATTACATCCCAATTGACTGCACCAGGTACGCCCCAACAGAATGGTGTAGCGGAGTGAAGCAATAGGACTCTTTTGGAAATGGTACGATCAATGATGAGTTATGCATCGTTGCCTATTTCGTTATGGGGATATGCCTTGGAAACAGCAGCTTACTTGCTGAATCTAGTACCATCCAAGTCTGTGCCTAAGACGCCTACCGAGTAATGGACAGGGCGGAAGCCCAGCTTGCATCATATAAAGGTATGGGGTTGTCCTGCATACGTGCTTGACAAAGAGGCAAAGAAATTGGAGCCTAGATGCGAGTTAATTCTGTTTATAGGATATCCTAAGGAAACGAAAGGTGGTTATTTTTATAATCCTAAGGATCAGAAAGTGGTTGTTAGCACCAACGCACGATTCTTGGAACAGGATTATATAAATGAACACAAGTCAAGGTCCGAGATTGTCCTTCAAGAAATCGAAGGCAATGGACAGGCGATTCCATCAACCCAGCCAAGTGTGCAAGTGAATGCACCACAGGACACTGCACAAACCATTGTCACAGCTGTACCACCACCGCTTCGTCGTAGTGGGAGGGTTATCGTTCAGCCCGATCGATTTATGTTCTTGGGAGAATCTTCGGATCTTCTCCCTGGTGATGAACAAAAGGATATCGACCCTGATAACTTTAGACAAGCGATGAAAGATGTAGATGCAGATTCTTGGTATGACGCCATGGTTTCTGAAATAGAATCCATGACTGCTATGGATGTATACGAGAAAACCGAACTACCAGATGGCTTCTTACCTATAGGTAGTAGATGGGTATACAAGAGAAAGCGAGATTCGGATGGCGAAGTCGCAGCTTTTAAAGCTAGACTGGTGGCGAAAGGTTATACCCAGGAACAGGGTATAGATTATGATGAGACCTTTTCGCCGGTTGTCATGCTTAAATCTATCCGAATACTCCTTGCCATAGCAGCCCACATGAACCTTGAGGTTTGGCAAATGGATGTCAAAACTGCTTTTCTAAACGGTTTCCTTGAAGAAGGAAGGGACATCTATATGCAGCAACCCAAAGGGTTTGTGAAGAAGGGCGAAGAGCATCTTGTGTGGAAGCTGAAGAAGTCCATTTATGGACTTAAGCAAGCTTCGAGGTCATGGAACAAGCGTTTTGATGAGGTTATTAAATCCTATGGATTTACTCGTTGTGAAAACGAAAGTTGCGTGTACCGTTTAGATGCCGATGGTGACATGGTTTTCCTTGCACTTTATGTAGATGATATCCTCCTCATTGGCAACAATGTCGAGCTATTATCGGACATAAAGAAGTGGTTATCCGAACAGTTTCAAATGAAGGACTTAGGAGATGCAGCGTACATCCTGGGGATCAAGGTTGTCCGTGATCGCCAGAAAAGGATGTTGAGCTTATCTCAAGCATCCTACATTGATACTGTGATTGCTAGTTTTAGCATGCAAACTGCCAAGAAAGGCTTGCTACCTTTTAGACAAGGCATTCCTCTGTCTAAGGACATGTGTCCTAAGACGCCTAGTGACGTTGAGGAAATGAGGAAGGTACCATATGCTTCCGCAGTAGGTAGCCTCATGTATGCAATGCTTTGCACGAGACCTGATATTTGCTATGTCGTTAGCATGGTTGCTAGATATCAGTCGAACCCTGGACCAGGACACTAGACTGCGGTAAAGCACATTCTCAAGTACCTGAAAAGGACTCGAGATTATAGGCTAGTTTACCAGTCAGACAGTCTAATTCCTTTGGGTTACACCGATTTGGATTTCCAGGCTGACCAGGATGAGAAGAGATCTACCTCTGGCTATGTGTTTACCTTGGGAGGTGGAGCCGTATCATGGCGGAGTGCAAAGCAGAAGTGCATTGCGGACTCCACCATGGAAGCCGAATATGTAGCTGCTTCTGAAGCTGCTAAGAAGGCTGTATGGTTCCGGAACTACCTCTTGGATCTAGGATTGGTCCCTAATTTGCCTAAGAGTATCACAATTTATTGTGATAACTCGGGTGCAGTGGCAAATTCTAAGGAACCCAGGAGCCACAAGGCGACCAAACACATAGAGAGAAAGTACCACATCATACGAGAAATCGTAAGTAGAGGAGATGTGCTTGTTGAGAAGATTGATACATTGGAGAACTTAGCTGACCCTTTCACGAAGAGCTTGCCGCAAAAGGCCTACGAGAAGCATGCTCGAGGGATGGGATTGCGGTTGATGCTACCCACTTAGAGAAAAAACTTTCAGTATAAGTGGGAGAAGAAGTGAAGGTGTTTGTTGTAATAGCTAGTATTTAGACACATTGTATACTAAAAGTTTTGCTTTAGTATAAGTGGGAGATTGTTGGATTTGTATACTGAAAGCAAGAACGTTTTATGCTTGTATACAATGATTCTTGTGTTCACTGTTTTATCTCCTATCTGATTGTGTTCATGATTGCATATGTATGTTCTTTATCTCTATAAAAGTAGATTATATGGTGTGTTGTAGATCACAGAAGACCGTATAATTGGAATAACCTTAAGAGATATAATATAATCACAGCCGAAATAACTCTAGGACAAGTTATTGGTTTAGGCTGCGGTATAGATGGAAGTAGTTTGTCTTGACTACTTATCTATACTGGTACGTCATTACGTATTGATAGGACCACAGTGAGATGTATTCTTCTATCTGACTTAAGTGAAGAATCAAGATCTCGGTAACTTATAAGATCTTAATACTAATAAGATTTCAGATATATATGTTGATTCGTTTATCACTTTGATTTACTATGAGCGAGAGTTATATAGTAACTTGAGTACTTTGTATCTTGGGTGATAGCGGTTAATGTATGATATTTGATTATCTGTATTAGTACTCGTATCCGGTATAGGATAATGACATCCCCTTAAGGAGCTCAATAATGTTTATTGCGTTAAACCCTGCAGGTTGATTAAGTTCAGGCGCAATAATAAGGTTTGAGTGGTACTGCTTAAGGATTACAAGAAATTAATTAATTAAGGCTGTCAGAGCTCTAATTAATTAATGGATGTCGGATATTTTAAATACGAGGATTTAATAAGTCTAAATACAAGCCCCGACTCAAATGCCGGCAATAAAGGGGTAAGTCAATATCGGTTCTCTAGTGGAATGAACTGATATTTATAAATTAATTATGGTCTGGGTTGACCATAGATAAATTAATTTATTTGAGGCCCATCTTTATTCCTTGTATCTGGTCCCTGGACTGGCCCACTGTCTCCTAGCCTAGAAAGGGCTAGAAATCGCCCCACACACCAAAGCTGGCGCCCCTCTCTGTATTTCTCTTTAAATACAGCTGTCAGCTCTCAGGAAACACACACTGATAATTATTAGGGTTTTTCAGAGCTGAGGAGGCGTAGGAAACATGTAGGGATTTCTAGCTTGGGAACTTTCACAGCTCGTTGTCCATCCAACGGTGAAAGCTGAGCGGGATACAGTTCAAAAGATCAGAACTGGAGTCTTTCGACACGATCATCAACAGCCTCTGCATCCGCTTTACAAGTAAGTAATTCCTAACACCTATGTGCAGCTGTTAAATTCATAGGAGCATGTTAGGATTAATCGTTGTATGATAAATTAATAATAACCAAGAAACGATCGTCGGGCAAAGCGGAACGTTAATTCAATTTAATATTCCTACAAGTATCACACCTGACTTACGATCAAGGATAATAGCAACTCAAAGAGAGGATGAAAAGATGGAAAGGTTGAGAATGAAGATTCGAATCGAAAAGCTGGAGAACTATCAAGAAGCGGCAGATAACGCCATTTTGTTTGAAGAGAGACTGTGTGTGCCTGATAAAGAAGAGCTGAAGGATGAAATCATGAGTGAAACTCATGACACACCTTACATTGCACACCCAGGAAGTACAAAGATGGGCAAGACTTGAAAATGAAGTTTTGGTGGGAAGGAATGAAGCGAGAGATAGCATCTTTCGTTGTAAGATGTTTGGCATGCCTGCAAGTGAAAGCACTGCACCAACAACCTTATGGCAAGTTACACCCATTAGAAATTCCCAAGTGGAAATGGGATTATATAGCCATGGACTTTGTGTCTGGATTGCCAAAGTCAAGGAGAGGAAACATAACTATTTGGGTGATCAACGATCGATTGACGAAGAGTGCACATTTTATACCAATTCTGATTACCTATGGATCTGACAAGCTAGCTCAGATTTATATCCGTGAGATAGTGCGATTGCACGGAGTACCGGTGATGATTACATCCGGTCGGGATTCTAAATTTACTTCACTTTTCTAGATGAGCATGCAGAAAGACTTGGATACTAAACTGAACTTTAGTACAGCCTTTCATCCGCAGAAGGATGGACAGTCCGAGAGGACTACACAAGCTTTAGAAGATATGATCCGAACTGTCGTGCTAGGTAGAGGAAGTCAATGGGAGCAAGTTTTGCCCCTGATTGAGTTCGCTTATAATAATAGTTTCCAGCCTACTATCAGTATGGCTCCATACGAAGCCTTATATAGAAGAAAGTGTAGATCCCCGCTTTATTAGGACGAAGTTGGAGAGAGAAAAGTGCTTAGACCTGAAGCCATAGAATAGATTATTACCATCGTGCGACAAATTCGACACAGAACTAAAGAAGCGCAAGATCGCGAAAAATCATATGCAGACACCAGAAGGATAGAGATTTAATTTGAAGTGGGAGACAAGGTTTTTTTGAAAGTTTCCCCATCCAGAGGAGTACACCGTTATGGAGTCAAACGAAAACTCAAACCGAGATATATCGGACCCCACGATATACTGGAGAAAGTAAGTCCCGTCGCCTATAGACTTGCGTTGCCGCCGAGCTTCGCAAACGTCCATGACGTTTTCCATGTGTCTCAATGATGTATCTTCAACTTTTGGGCCATTTGGCCCTAATTGTTTCTCTTCTTTGTGTTTGTTTGAGTCTTCTAGGAGAGAAAACAGGTATTCAGGAGGAGGAAGCTCGAAAAAAGGCATATGCACGAAATATTGTCAGAATGGGCATTACCGGAACAAAACTATCCAAGCTTCCAGAAGTGAAACTTACCAGCAAGAGAGCTCGACGAAGTACCCCTCAGAACCATTCGAGGCGCGGGAATCTCCAAAGTGTACCACCTGGTACGAGGCTAACCGAAGGAAGTAGTTGGCAAGGCCATAACAGCCGTCGCAGTCAGCACAAATGGGTTATATATGAACCAGGAAGAGAGCTCGACGAAGTACCCCTCAGAACCATTCGAGGTGCGGGAACGTTCGAAGTGTACCACCTGGTATGAGGCCAACCGAAGAAAGAAGCAGTCAGCAACAGGAGCTATATATGGAAAGACGTGTGGAGGAGATTGCCCGAAAGATTCTGGCAAATTCACGCAATGGAAGGATCTGGAATAATGTGGAATCAACCCCAAATCCACTGGAGATCCGTTATCTATCAAATCAAAGCAAGGATCAAGCTAAATATGGAAGAAAATAATCGGCCAGATTTGGTCTGCCGGCTAAGGTTTGACTGCTACCTAACTACTATTTAAAGACCAACATGTGTGGCTGCGAAAAGAGGGATAAACGAATTTTTACACTTACACATCAGTTTTTAGTGCTCTACCAGGCTTAGACTTTTGTTAGTTCACCAAGAAATAATTTATTTTCAGTTCTTTTACATTTTTCGCACCAAACGATTTAGTTTCTTTTTGTATTTCAATTCCATTGTGACGAACAAAGCCAAGGTTGTTGCCTTAGGTATTTTTATATTAAGTATTTTAAATTTCCTTTCATTCATGTGTTCATTCTATTTTCGCTTTTATGTTTTTCAATATGTGTGAGTAGTCCCCTTGGTGAGGTTTAAGGGGTGGAAATAATTATTGTCAATATGTAAACATTCGTGAGGCATTTGTTCTTTCGATTGAGTCTCGTGGTTCCAGACGGATCTTTGCCACGCCATGGACAATAGGGGCCTAACGGGTGATCTTCATTCTGTAAAATGCTGTTCGTGTCAAGCAAAGGCCAGGGTATACCAGGGCGTGACAATCGATAAACCCACGACCGAGTAGCTGAGCAGCGTCAACAAAAGGCATTGTAGATCCGGAAGGTGAGGAAAGGATTTATGGGATACACTGTCCTTCCTCAGTCTTGGGCTTCTCTAGAGACTACCCATCAATTGTGACGAGGCATAAAGCCATGGTTATCAAACGAGGAAGGTAACTTCTGCACCGTAGCATGTCTATGACTGGTCGGCTGACAAGCCGGAAATGGTTGTGTCCAGGAGGCATGTGTCACTCAAAGTGCAGAGTTGGGGACCTCGGGAGAGAAGGTTGGTGAGGGTCATACTTGGTGAGTAACGGGTATGACTACTATCTAAGGAGAAGTGAAGCATTGCCTTGTGACCGAGGATTGTGTGACCTTCGGACCAAGTGATCGCAATGGACTCAACCATCCTAAGTGTGAAGTATAGCCTCTTGAAACGCCCCAATGTCTTTGGGCCACGCCTTGAGTTTATACGGATCATGGACGGATCATCAGTATGCCTATGACCGAAATAAATATTGACAACAGTTATAACCTAACCGTAAACCTTACCCCTTGTTATATTTGATCTTTGTTTAAGTTTACTTGTGCAGATAAGCAGGTTAAGACCGTGACAACTCAATTTGTGCACCCGAAGAGTAAAGTAGTTTCTCACTCTCCGTGGGATCGACCCCATACTCGCTGCTAAGGCTGTTCTTTGGTTGCGAGAAATAGGAGCGTGTACTGTCCGTCCAAGGCATACACAAATTATTTTGGTATCGCGCGCCAGACAATGGGCGCGCGCATCCATCAAATTGGCGCCGTTGCCGGGGAGTGACGCACAACAATTTTACTCTTCAGTTTTCATCTTCCGCTTACTGTGTGTTATGCAGTACGACGAGACGCGGGATGGAAGCTACTGCCCCGCAGGCCATACATCAACTACCATACCCGGCTGACCTGAACTTGAAGCCCAACCTGATCCAACTCATGTAGGGATGGGCAACGTCGAGTTCAAGACAATAAACAAGAGCGCTGACTAGGAGGCAACCCAGAATAAGGTCGCAGGTATGACCATTACTTCTTTAGTTTCATGTTTCTTTTATTTTTCTTGTGTTTTGTGTTTCTCGGAGGACTAACCATGCAGCTGAGTTGAGCTGGATTCTATGCATAGTAGATCAAAACCTACTTTGCGAAGCAAAATGTGTAGGTGGAGCCGGTGGAGATATAGTAGGTGGTCAAGTGATTACCACATCAGCAGTATGATTGGTCAGGGTCTGCCTCACTGGCAAGACCTTTGCATTTTGAAGGATCGGGAAATTCATTCGCCCACTCTCCACCACTCCATAGCTACTACATATGATCTCAACGCCATACTGATGTCAAGGTAATTTTGTTGGACATTTGGGATGCATTCCACCGAGTCTTCACACTCCACGAATAACTTTTCTCTCCCTAGTTTGGTCTTGTTTTTCTTTTTGAGTCTTGAGTTAGAGTCTGTCTGCACATGTTGTTGGTATTGGTGATTCATGCATGCTATTTGGTTTGACTGGTTCGTTGGTATGATGAGCATGATCACATGATAGCAGTAGAGAGCATACTGAATATTCTCACATGTGAGATCTGAGCAAAAATTACATTTATTTTCTGTGTGACTATGCTGCTTGGTAACCCTAGAACTTGTTTATGGATTTTAGCTAGTTAGTATAATTTACATTAGGGCAATTTTCTTCAATCTAGAGCCCCAGATTTATCTCCTTGTGCATTAAATGATAAACCTTAGCTAAACCACTTTGAGCCGAGTGAAATTCTTTTGGAAGCCCTTGAATTGAAATGGATGAAAAGGTGTGCCTTCCACACCATACAAAAGATAAAGGGAAGTTTATTGCTCTAAGTGAAAAAGTATAACATGAGAAAGGAAGGTCTCGGCACAAAAATGAAACAAATAATTTGCTTGAATTGAAGAAGTTAAATCAATCCCTACTGAAAATAAAGGGAGAAGATGAAGTGGGTGTGCCAGTACTGAAGAAGATAGGTCGGTATGACTGGAACCAAGTTTTAAGCTACTTATCCAGAATTCCTTACCTCCACTCCGTATGCCCCACTACAACCTTTAAAAGACCCTTTGATGAATTATACCAATTTGAACACTTGTTATGAATCCGTGATCAAGCCTATAGGTGAGCTAATGCAGCATAGTATGGGAGTATACACTTAGACATACACTTGAGTGTGTGAGAGAAATTGCTATCTCTACATGTGATTTTTCTACTCACTGGTTTGTGGTATGATATTAGGGATGATGCATGCATGTTTGATTTGAACTGATAACTGTGCAGTTTCATGTCTTGGTTCTTTATTTCTTTTCTTTCTTCTCTTTTCGTTGGTGTCTTTTGTGAATCCAACTACATACTTGAGGGCAAGTATGGTTTAAGTGTGTAGGTGTGATGTGTCTTCGACTTTTGGGCCATTTGGCACTAGTTTTTTCTCTTCTTTGTGATTGTTTGAGTCATCTAGGAGAGAAAATAGGTATTCAGGAGGAGGAAGCTCGGAAAAGGGCATATACACGAAATATGGTCAGAATGGGCATTACCGGAACAAAACTATCCAAGCTTCCAGAAGTGAAACTTACCAGGTAGAGAGCTCAGTGAAGTACCCCTCAGAACCATTTGAGGTGCCGGAATCTCCGAAGTGTACCACCTGGAATGAGGCTAATCGAAGGAAGCAGTTGGTAAGGCCATAACAGCAGTCGCAATCAGCACAGATGGGTTATATATGAACTAGGAAGAGAGCTCGACGAAGTACCCCTCAGAACCATTGCATGCGCAGGAACATTCGAAGTGTACCACCTGGTATAAGGCCAACCGAAGAAAGAAGCTAGTACGACCATGCCCGTCAACAGCATTCAGCAACTGGAGCTATATATGGAAAGACGTGTGGAGGAGATTACCCAGAAGATTCTGGCGAATTCTGGCAATGGAAGGATCTGGAATAATGTGGAATCAACCCCAAATCCGCTGGAGATCCATTATCTATCAAATCAAAGCAAGGATCAAGCTAAATATGGAAGGAAATAATCTGCCAGAATTGGTCTGTCGGCTAGGGTTTGACTGCTACCGAACTACTATTTAAAGACCAACATGTGTGGCTGCCAAAAGGGGGATAAACGAATTTTTACACTTACACATCAGTTTTTAGTGCTCTTCTAGGCTTAGACTTTTGTTAGGTCACCCAGAAATAATTTATTTTCAGTTCTTTTACATTTTTCGCACCAAACGATTTAGTTTGTTTTGTATTTCAATTCCGTTGTGACGAACAAAGCCAAGGTTGTTGCCTTAGGTATTTTTATATTAAGTATTTTAAATTCTCTTTCATTCATATGTTCATTCTATTTTCCCTTTTATGTTTTTCAATATGTGTGAGTAGTCCCCTCGGTGAGGTTTAAGGGGTGGAAATAATTACTGTCAATATGTAAACATTCGTGAGGCATTTGTTCTTTCGGTTGAGTCTTGTGGTTCCAGACGGATCTGTGCCACACCATGGACAATAGGGGCCTAACGGGTGATCTCCGTTCGGTAAAATATTGTCCGTGTCAAGCAAAGGCCAGGGTATACCAGGGCGTGATAACCGATAAACCCACGACCGAGTAGTTGAGCAGTGTCAACAAAAAGCGTTGTAGATCCGGAAGGTGAGGAAAGGATTGATGGGATACACTGTCCTTCCTCAGACTTGGGCTTATCTAGAGACTACCCATCAACTGTGACGAGGCATAAAGCCATGGTTATCAAACGAGGAAGGTAACTTCAGCACCGTAGCATGTCTATGACTGGTCGGCTGACACGCCGGAAATGGTTGTGTCCAGAAGGCATGTGTCACTCAAAGTGCAGTGTATCCCATCAATTCTTTCCCCACCTTCCGGTTCTACAACGCCTTTTGTTGACGTTGCTCAGCTACTCGATCTTGGGTATACCGGTTGTTACGCCCTGGTATATCCTGGCCTTTGCTTGACATGGACAGCTTTTTACCGAATGGAGATCACCCGTTAGGCCCCTACTGTCCATGGTTTCGAACAGATCCTTCCGGAACCACGAGACTCAACCGAAAGAACAAATGCCTCACGAATGTTTACATGTTGACAACAATTATTTCCACCCCTAAAACCTCACCGAATGAACTACTCACACATAGGAGAAATCATAAATGCAAAATGAATTAAACACATCATATAACAAAAGGGAAATACTTGAATAAAATGAATAGTACCTAAGGCCACGAGCCTTAATCTTGTTCGAATTGAAAAATGGGAAAATGATAATGTACGGGAAATGTAAATTATTTTGAATGCCACACTCGGCAGGATTTAGAGTAATAAACTAAATAATATAAAAGTTCAGTCGGGCAAAAGCTTCTTCACACAGGTCGTCTTGACACTTTTATACTGCAGAATGGTGGAGGGCTAACCCTAGCTGCGCCGACTTCATATCTTCATCGAGATCTTCTTTCCTTCTTTAGCTCAATCCTTGATTGATCCGATTGGAGATATCTTCCAGCTGCATGCTGTAGTCAGCCTTCCCATTTTTTAGATTCTTCCAGTTCCTTCTGCATTCTTCTGCGTCCTTCCATCAAATCTTCGGGATCCACTTTCCTTACTTGGCCTCGGCTGTCTGCTTCTCCTTGTAGTGGCCAGACGGATTGCTTCTTTCAGTTTGACTCATACCAGGTGGGTTGCTTCGGGTTCCCATACCCAAAGTTAGACTTGAGAGGTACTGCGCCTAGGCTCTATGCTAGTAAACATGACATTGCAATCTGGGCGTTGGTAATACCCATTCCGACCACATTTCTTCCGTTTCCGCTCCACTGGATTCTCATTCCTTAACAACAAGATCTTTCCCCGGACGGACCTGAACTGACACAAATAAAGAGAAAAACAGGGCCAAATGGCCCAAAAGTCGAAGATGCATCACGCGCGTCCATCACTCAACTGAGAAAGTACGTGTTTGATCCAAAACACGTCATCCATCAAGAAGAAATGTCCCTGGAACCAGATTTGAGCTACGAGGAGAGACCTGATGCTATTCTGGACCAAAAGATCCAACAATTGAGAAACAAGTCGATTCATTTGGTAAAGATCCAATGGAGACATCACGGACAAGAAGAAGCAACATGGTAACTCGAAGAGAAGATGAAAGAAAAGTATCCTGAGCTTTTTCCCGTAGGAGAGTAACTCAAATTTCGGGATGAATTTTTTTTAAGGGGAGTATGATGAAACACCCCATACTTTTTTTTATTAGCAATAGTGTCGAGACACTACTGAGAGTATTGCGATAGTGATACATTAGATTTTTTATTATTTTAGATGAGACGGAGTTTCTATATAGATGGAGATATGAGTTTATTAGAAGCTGATGATGAAACTAGAAAGTGAACAGCTTTGAGAGAACGAGTTGAGTTAGAGATGCTGATTGAATTGTGAAGAGATTATATTTTATTTCGATGATGGATATCGAGCTATCTGCAAGATTGATAGTCTTAATGTTCGTGGGAACATTTGGTTAGAAATAGAGTTAAGGAAAATGAGTGAGAATCCCTATACAAAAGAGTCGATTTGAGAAATTATCTGTTTGACGATGAATGTGGTTTGTCTTGATGTGATTTTAGGGGACAAAGCATTAAAAGCTAATATTCTTAAGATCTAAGGGATCAAAATAAAATTCTCTCTCTCACTCCCTCACCCTCTCCCTCACGCCACTCTCTCTCTCTCTCTCATCTCTCTCTTTCTCCTTCCATGAATCACCATTAGAGAAACCTTCAAGCTTCCTAAATCAATTCTATTTGAGTAACCTTCATTAAATCAAGCCCTAAAACACCTTATACACTTCAATCAAGAGATCTTGGAAGGATCTGAGCTTGAAGTCTAGAGTGAAGAAATTATATTTCTCTTAAAATTCTTGAGTAAGTGTTAGATATCTCTAGATCTAATCGTATTTGAGTTATTTATGTACATATATGAATGATTGAAGCAAGAAAAACATCTTTCTCTTTCTTCTCTAAATTTTTGAAAAAATTGAGGTATTCCACTTCAAAAAAATTTCTGTTTCTTTTTTTAAATTGAAGTGAGATTCATGCTTATTGATGTATATTGAGATTAGTTGGTTGGGCTTACATGCCTCTTTTACTTTTTAGTAGTATTAGATTTAGGTCAACTTAATAGTTAAGAGATATATATAACGCATGATATATTAGCGACATGCGCATACTCACATGAACTTGGACGCATTGATCAAGCAGAAGTCTAAGGACCTGAATTTTCTTAAGCAATCAAATTCTTTTTCTTTCTTTCTTTTTCGTTATTTATTTTCTTTATTTTATTTTATTAAGAGTTCTAATTAATTTTTTTTTATTTCGATAACGATTAAGGAAGCACTAGCAAATTTATTCTGTAAGATCTAATTTGTTCTTATACTTTATTTTATGCTTGCATCTGTGATTCTCTTTGTTTATCGATATTAATTATTTTAATCCATTAGATAGTGCGCAATATTTAGTGGGTTGGAATTAATTATACAGTCAATTGCATCAGCCATACGTAATCGTGATTTAGATTTGGTTAGGGGTAAATTGGCACATCAGGGTCAAGGGAAGAGCAGTCTTAATTCAATAATCCTGCGTCAGAGTTTATTGGTTTTAAATCGGGTTTCTCTATATATTAATGATGTCGTCTCATTAAACCTACAGAGCGTCTCTTACGGTTGTCAGTCGATTAGGGAAGCAATTAGTGAAGCGTCTTCCTAATTACCGAATAATTAAGGAGAAATAATATCACGTCAGAAGCGTCTTCGGTGGTTATAACTGGTTTGCTTGCACGAATTGAAGTTATATTTGCATTAATGATCGAAATAATTAAGGTAGGGTGGACTTAATTGATTGTTGGTATTCTTTATTAGTTGTTGGAATTTTCTATTTATTTATTTAGGATTAGAACCATTGCAATTCTTTTGGATTTTTTATTTATTTATTTTTAGATTTAGTATTTTATCATATTTTCTCAATAATTTTGTTTCTTGAGTTTCTTTGCAGGATGAATTTTAGGAGAATTCTCACCGATCCCATGGGAGATGATTTATTGATCTAGAGTTGAAGCTGAAATGTCTGGCGATGGGGACGATGACAGTGATGATATTCTGCGACCACCACCATTGATAAGAGATTTGGGTCGCCACAGGAGAAATCATCCACTTTGTATTGTGTTGCCCACGATTAATCAAAATGATGAAATCAAGCCCGACTTCATTAAAGTTCTTCCAAAATTCGGCAATTTGCTTGGAGAGAGTGCACATAAACATCTCGCTGAATTTGATTTAGTTTATACTACTTTACACCCTCAAGGTTTTACTGAAGATCATTTAAGATTACTAACTTTTCCTCATACATTGCAGGGTAGAGCTCGAGATTAGTTGTTTGATCTATCACCTAGCTCAATCAGAACTTGGAACGACTTAAAGGAGCAGTTCTTGTATAAATTCTTTCCAAAATCAAAGGCTTCAAATCTAGGAATAGCTATTAGTAGAGGCAAAGAGAGTGTTTGTTTGATTATTGGGAGAGATTTCAACAATTATGTCATAGAGGTCCTAACCACGAATTTTATGATTATCAGTTGCTCATTAATTATTTTTATCGTGGCATGTCTTCTTTTGATAGGAGGATTGTTAATGCTTCTTATGGAGGAAGTTTGACCAACAAGACCTTGGTTACCTAAAAAGCAAAGTGTTACACTCTTTGTGGACGTCCAATCGGGTAATTTTGTTACACTATTGATGGACGGAGAGAGTATTACTCAGATCTGTTGAACCTTGATTGTAGTTGCTTCAAATCTGCCTAACATGATTTTAAACTTGAGACAGTATTAGAAGAATACGACTATAACATATTATTTGGAGTCGTGCACGGGCTTGTATACTTGGACCTTGGATAAGCTTCGTACATTTTATTTGGATTTTTCTTATAAAAAGAGATCCCTAATTCCGTCCTCATCACTATTTAATAAATATTTAATAACTTAGCCTTTATTACTAGTATGATTGTTTTTTTTTAATAATATATCATTATTTAACAAAAAATTGCAACCCCTATCGAAAATGTATGGTTTCGCCCCTGATCATAGTATTGAGAATGGACATTTTAATTCCCATTTCATTTTTGCATATCATCTATATCCTAATTGTTGTCTAAAAATATGACCTATAGTTTTTTGGTTAAATTCTCATTGTTGCGCTCCTCTCTAATATGCGACTTTTAAACTTGCTGGTGCAAACAAAATATAATTTAATTAGTAAAATGCTTCCTTTAATTAGTAGGTTAAAGCTCAAGTCACTATAAGGTAAAATGAGAAACTATCACTACTGTAGTAACCATATTTTACGTATAGTCCATGTGCCCAAGATTCATTTCGGATATTAAATGAATACATATAAAAATCATAATCCTATGACAAGAGAAAAGAATATTACTTGCATATCCAGCAGTAATCGACTGTAGAGTTAATCTTTCGACTTGTTCCCACGGCAAGACTCGTCGTTGGATGGCAACAACTTCGAGTCCTCTCCCTTGTGATAACCGTCGATCTGCCCTTCTCTCTGCTCTCACAGGTTTCTCAATTTTCTGTCTTACGTAATGTCATAACTAATTAGAATTAGGGTTTCCTTATTACTTGTACTAGGTATTAATTATACCTAAATAATAAGTTCATCATCTAATTAAACTAAGACAAAGCCCAAAGGCTTAAGCTGAGATTGAGAAGGGGCGGCCAGCCCACTTAGAGCAAGGCCTTTATTGGGCCAAGAGGGGATCTACTAGCTCGAATAAAGTTGGGTCACCCAGTGCTCAATTTTCTTATTCAGTCCAGAATATAAATCGAGTCACATATATTAATTTATTCCAATAGAAAATTAATACTGAATTGCCTCTTTATTCTTTAGGTGAGTCGGGGCTAGCATTAGACTTTATTAATCCTCTTGTTTAAGATATCGAATATCCATTAATTAATTAATTCTTCTAACGATCAATTAATTAAATTAATTAATTAGCCGTTTGATTATAAACGACATCTCGAGTGCTACCACTTAAACTTATTATCGTATCGAAATTAATTTCACCTGCAGAGTTTAATATGATAAACTTATTAAGGTCCTCGAGAGGATATTATCATCCCGTTATTAGCAGGACACGAATCCTTATTGCAATGTAATCGTATATGAAATAATAATTGCTATCGCCCAAAATATCGAGTATATTGAGCTTCAACAGAACTCTCACCCTTGATAAATCAAAGCAATAGTTAATTAATTATTCACACTGATTAATTCAATTAAGGTCAATGCTATTTAGATCACAGAGATCTTGATTCTTAATTAGTCAGAATATAAGAATTCATCTCACTGTGATCTTGTTCAATACACAAGTGCACTAGCACAAATAAATAGCCAAGACAAACTATTTATCCATTTATGCTACAATCTAAACCGACAACTCGTCCGAAGTTATCTCGATTGTGAACTCAATTTATATCTCAACTTTTCCGATTATATGATCTTCTGTGATCTACAAGACTACAACACACCATATAATTTATAATGTGAGATAAATTGGACAATAATAAAATTATGCAATAACAATATTAATTCAAATAAAATAATCATAGTGAATTAAGAAATCAATATATATAAATGTAAAAGGCTTACTTTTAGTATACAACTCTTCAACAACTCCTTTTTTTCTCTCCTTCGAGAAAAAAGTAAAAAAAAAAAAGTTGATGGTCTCTTTTATTCTTCATATATATCCCAAATTTATGGCGATTGATAGTACTTCAAGTTACTTACCAATAAGGGCACCATATCAAAGTAACCAATTAATCGATAAGTTTGTGATGTTTGATTTTATGCGTGCATTTATTTCGGTCAAACTTGTGCATTAGATATTCTTTTGATTACGTAAAATCACTATTTTCCAGAAAAAGGAGTCCGTAGACAAACTTTCAGTAAAGGTACTAATAAATTTCGTGGAGCCCGACAACAAAAGAAAAACAAATAAATTAATAAATAAATATAGATAGAAAACTACTAAAACTATTAATATTTAAAGTAACAACAAAAAATAATTAACAGTATCAGTTATCACATAATTCAAAATCAATAGTTTATTACAACTGTGTCAATATTTTATTCGCTAAAATATTAGCACACATACCATAAGTATACAAATGTAATTGCATAATAGAGAGGAAGGTCAAACAACAAATTAACGCAAATTCTTGTGTGCTCCATGGAGCACCGTCGGTGTTCCACGACACTAACACTTACATTAAATGACACTAACATGATAGTGTAATTCGCGACAGTGTTATTTATATAACATGATAATGCCATTTGTAAAACAAAATAGTGTTAGTGTCATTTCAAGCAGTGTTATTTATAGTGTTAGTGTCATTTCAAGCAGTGTTATTTATATAACATGATAGTGTCATTTGTAAAACAAAATAGTGTTTGTGTCATTTCAAGATAGTGTTAGTGTTAGTTTCATTTAATGCAACTGTTAGTGTCATGGAGCACGATGCTCCATAGAGCACACAGGACTGCCTCACAAATTAATGCTAAAGCATTCACGGTGGGAGGCGGCAAGGAGAGGCGCTAATTGGTAGTTTTCACCTTAGCGTTTTCCCTTCACATTATTTTGACTCTATAAGAGGTGCTAAAATTTTCATTTTCATTTAATTCCAATTTTAGTCCTCCATTTTAAAATGTTGAGCTACATACGCTCGAAATTCTACTGGAGCTCCGCTGCGAGGACGATATGCGGTTGAGCTGCTTGAAGCTTCTTGGTGACGTCTTCTGCCCATTCCAATGCGTGCTTTCCTTCGTCGGGGATGATCATATTGTGCAAAATGATGCTGTTCCACTCCTTCTTCTTCCAAAGATGCGTTGGTGCGTTGATAATTGCCCAACGAGTATGAAGCACGTCGTAAGCTCGTTCAATGTCCTTGCGAGCCGCTTCCTGCATCAACTTGAATTCTCGTACTCCTGTTGTCCGACGGAAATGAAGGACTCTTAACGAAAGCAGGCCAATTGGGGTAGATGTCATCGGTAAAGTAGTACCCACTCGTGTCATGTGAGTTGTTGACTTGATATGTGATCGGTGGAACCCTTCCTTCCAGTCGATCGTTAAATAACGTCGATGCATTGAGCACGTTGATGTCGTTGTTCAAACCAGGAGTCCCAAGAAACGTGTGCCAAATCCACAGATCGTGGGATACAACAGCTATGAGGATAATGGTTAGCTTTTCCTGATCACCTCGAGTGTATGTTGCTTGCTACGCCACCAGACAATTCTTCAACGCCCAGTGCATACAATCGACGCTCCTTAGCATCTTCGGGAACCCATGCTTTTCCTCGTGCAGTGCAAGAAGCCTTTGGCAGTCGGTGGACATCAGCCTCCTCAAGTATTATGCACCGAAGAGTTGAATGATGACTCGACAGAAGCTGCTCAAGCACTACAGCGAGGTCGACTCTGAAATCCGGAGGTACTCATCGTACTTGTCAGTTGCACCTCCATTTGCAAGTTGATGAATAGCAACCATGCATTTCTGCAGGGGTGTGAAGTTGGGTCGGCCAAGTGCGTCCATACGTTGTTAGAAGTAAGGATCGGACTGCACGGCGTTGACGATACGCAAAAATAATGCACGGCGCATATAGAAATGGCACCGAAAAATGGAATTGGTGTAGACCAGATTTTCTGCAAAATAATCCTCGTACAGACGTTGTGCTCCGACTTCACAATCCCGATAAATGTAAGCTTTCTTCCTCGACCTCCTTCGCTTATGAGGGCTTTCCGGCGGACCAATGACCTCAACAATTTCGTAAAATTGTGACACAAGTTGATTGAAATCTTGAGCTAGTCGCTCGTCGCTGCTTGATAAAGAAGACGACGATCATGAAGAAAACATTTTTTTAGAGGGAATTCTTAAAATAGATAAGAGGAAATATGAGATTTGTGTTAATGTTGAATGGGGTATATATAGATGCTGAAAAAAACAAAAAAAGACGTTGGTAACGGTGGGAAAAGAGGAAAACATAAAAGAAATTTTAGAATTTTAACCATTTTCAAACGGTAAGTTATTTTAAAAAAATCTTTATTATTTTTTTTAATGAGACGATTTCCTCACACGCGCCTTACCTCTTTTCCTTTCGTGCCCGACACCAGAAGCAACACCCGAGACGCGCCTTCCCAGCACGCCAGCGCGCGAGGCGCGTTCTTTGGCGGCTCAGTTCGTGCCTCAGAGTGCTGCGCTGCGGATGCTTTAATAAATAAATTTTTATGAAACAATATACTCGCATAGCCATTTGAAAGAAAAAAAACACAATATTTGGCCACTAATTGAAAAAATACAAAATCGGGCCATTTTTTACGTTTTAGGACTGTTCTGCCCTTAATTAGAGCGGATCAAATTCGAGTTTGCACGCGGGTTAGGCACACATGGCACTATTAGTGTCATTAGTTCCATATACTCAATGTTGCACGAATGGTACTTATGGCCATATTAGTGTCATACAAATGATATTTATGGCCATATTAGTGCCATATACCTGTGTGCTGATATTATTTAGATGGGTACAGTTATATGACCATTTTGAACACTTCCTCGTAGGGTTTAGATTATCCATTTAGGGTTTAGATTCCCCATTTAGGGTTTAGATTCTCCATTTAGTATGATGCACGAATGGTACTTATGGCCATATTAGTGCCATTAGTGCCATATACTCTCTTATGTAGTGTTGCACGAATGGTACTTATTGCCATATTTGTGCCATTAGTGTCATATACTTAAATTTTATTTATTTATTTTTCGGTTGGCACAAACCCGCGCGCAAACCCGAATCCGATCTAAATCTGATCTGCCCCAATTAAGGGCAAAACAGTCTTAATATGTAAATCAAATTTTATGTTTTTTCAATTAGTGGCCAAATATTGTGTTTCCTTCTTCAAAATGATTATTTCAAAAGCGCTCTAAATTTTTTATTATCTAAACCATGGAATTGAGATTGTAAACTAATTCTAAAGCAATGATAAAACTTCTATTAAAATCTCACTGTCAAAAAAATAATTTTATGTTTAGGAATTTAATTTAATTTCATAGCTAATCAAACTTATAGTAAACTACAGTTAATCAAGCACATAAAAAGATTTAACTTTTCTTATGTAGCTATTTTCTCAACCATATTTAGTGCCTGTGCACGTATGTTTTAACATCTAACATATTCTTTATGCAGTGATTATAGAATATGCAGTGCTATTTTTTAACAATACCAAACTGATGAAACAAAAAACTACATCCTAATTAAAAACAATAAGTAACACCTGGATTTACGTGGTTCGGCCATTAAGGCCTACATCCACGGGATATCTTCGGAGTTTTTCACTATATCTCAGGAGAGTGTACATTGTACAAGTGAACTCAAAATCCCCTCATTCTCATGACAGAACTCCTATTTATAGTTTACAAATAAACTCTAATTCCAAAGGCTCACCCATTACTCAGTTAGGCCCAAAACCCACTACACTAGTCTTAATCTCGGAACTGCATTATCATGCGTCTCCCGCGCTGACTGTTGACCGAGCTGTTGACTAGTAACTGCGCAAGTAGGCTTCTCTGGCTGCGTGGGTAAGCATCTTGACTGCGCGGCTGCGCGGGTAAACTTCTTGGCTGCGTGGCTGCATGGGCAAGGCATCTTGGTTGCGCGGCTACGCGGGTAAGCTTCTCGGCTGCGCGGGAAGGCATCTTGGCTACGCGCGCGGGTAGGCATCTTGGCTGCATGGGAAGGCATCTTGGGCAATAATTCTTCATTCCATCTACTTAGATAGATTTCTTACTCTTTATCTAAGATATTCGATTGTACCTGCGCTGGTAAATTCTATAATATATAATAATAATAGTAATTGAGAGAGATATTTCAGTGTTATTAAGTACATCGTTGATGAGTATTTTAGCCCTCATCACAAACTTTTCAATCTACAGTGCTATCTATTACTTCATCCATCTCATTTTGAGTGGCTTAAAACTTTTCGGAATGAGAATTAAGAAGAAGAAGGTATAAATTAGTTAAAAATAGTATGGCCTACACTTTTTTCAAGGTTAAATTTATCCATTTGTGCAAACAGGGCACTTATAGTGAGACGTCCCAAAATGGAATAAATGTCACTTATAGTAGAACGGATGGAGTATAATTTATGTAGAGGTAGTTTATTTTAAGATAAGCATATATCTATAGACACAACATACGATCTTCGAGTGTGCGTGTGTTGACCTAGCGGTAGGTGGTTAATGCTCAAGACGTGAGGTTTTTGATTTGAGTTCACCGTCATGCTGTCTTTATTTTTTTATTTATTTATGTATTTTGTCAAAGTATATAGGGGAGGGCTAGAATAAAAACACTCTTAAGTGTATAAAATATAAATGATTTTCAGCCCTTAGATCGTCAAGATCTACGGTTCATTCGTAACCCTGTTGGATGAATTCGTGGTCCTGAGTTCGAATCTCAAAGGTAACAAAAATTTATTTTTCGCAATTCGTAATTCTATTGGATAAATTCATACATGTTCTACATAAAATTCGTACATTAAGAAACGTTTATATTTTATACACTCTATTCTAGCCCATCCCTATAAATATATACACACACGATATTCGAAATGTAATGCTATTAATATGGCACATATAGTTTTATTCAAAGAAGTCTAGTGTGGATCAATGTATTAATATTTAAACAAAATCAAATGCTATTGAATTCAATATATATTATCCTTCCGACACCTCCGACAATGTGCACCCAACCTTTTTTTTTTTTTTGAGAATTGTGTACCCAACTTTAAATTCATTATTTCTCAACAATAAATTCACTGAGTTTTACAGAAAATTTATCATATATTCATATTTTGTACGTAATTTTTATTTTAAGTTGGGTTTATAGTAATCCTAGACGTGATTGTATACATATAAGCAACAGATATGTGTTAGTAAATGTATGGGCCAATTTTATCAGATGGGATCCTCTGTCCCACAATATTGTGTGTACCACGTGTACCACTTCATTTCTTTGTTTTATAAATTATTTTTTATAAAAATAAAAATTATTATTATATTATAAATTCTAATTAGTATTTATCATTGAAAAATTAAAATTAAAAAAATTATATACCCTAACTTTGAATTAATGAACCCAAATCATCTATTATTAATTCAAATAAATATAAAAAAAATAATTATAAACCCTAAACGGATGAGTGAACCCTTGTTAATTATCTTTATATTGTATAAAAGCATAATAAATAAAAATTGAATAAAAAATAATTTAAAAATATAAAGAAATGAAGAGTGGTACACGTGGTACACACTATATTTTGGGACAGAGGATCCCATTTGCAATTTTATTACCACTAAATTTCCAATTGTAACACTCCGTACTTTTCCTTATTAAAAATAGTGCCAAGACACTATTGAGATTACTGAGATATTGAGATGTTAGATTTTTGATTATTTTAGATGAGACAGAGTTTCTTTTAAATAGAGATATGAGTTGTTAGAACCAATGATGGAGTTAGAAAGTGAATAGCTTTGAGAAAACGAGTTGAGTTAGAGATGCTAATTGAAATGAGCAAAGATTATATTTTATTTCCGGTACTGGATATAGAGTTATCGGAGAGACTGACTATCCTATTAAGTTAATAGGAATAATGAGTTAGAAATAGAGTTGAGGAAAAGAGTGAGAACCCCTGTAGAGAAGAGTCGATATGAGAGACGTTTCGTTTGTCAGTGAATGACGATTTAGTTTGAAGTGACGTTATGTGAGACTAATTATTTGATTGATTATGTGACTATTTGTTACGTGCACATTTATGAGTGAGTTATTATGATTTTTTTGAGAATGATAGCACGCGAGTTTTATTTTGAGTTTTCAAAACAAACGAGATTTATTTTCATCGAGAAATCGAAAAGTGCCTATTTATAAATTTTTCCAACAAAATATTTTTCAAATTATTTTTCCTAAGATGATGTCATTATAAATTGAGTAAGTGCACTAATTATTAGTGTTACTATTATTTTTTTTAATTTTGGCCACATGAGTGCATTATGTATGATTTTGATTTAATTAGTGTAGCATAATACATGGTTTATTTTTCACCACACATTCCTTCACTCTCACTTGATTATTTTAATACTTTTACCATGTGCTTATTTTTTTGTCAAGTGGCAAGTGGATTAGAGTGTAGAGATTTTGGAGACAAAGCATTAATTGCTAATATTCTTATGATCAAAACAAAATTTCTCTCTCACTCCTGTCACCCCTCACCTCACGCCACTCTCTCGATCTCTCTCATCTTTCTCTTTCTCCTCCATTGATCACAACTGACGAGACCTTCAAGCTTCCTAAATCACTTATATGTTAGAAATCTTTCATTAAATCAAGCCCTACAACACCTTATGCACTTAAATCAAGAGATCTTAGAAGGCTTTGAGCTTGAAGTTTAGAGAGAAGAAATTCTACTTTTCTTAAAGTTCTTGAGTAAGTGTTGAATATTTATAGATCTAATCATATTTGAGTTAGATATGTGTGTATATGCATGGTTGAAGCAAGAAAACACCCCCTCACCCCTTTTGTGAGATTTTCGAAAATAGGGAGTTTTTACCATTCAATTTTTTTTTCTTTCCTTAAATTGGGGTGAGAAATGTGTTCTATGTGATGTTTGGTGATGATTGATATGTGTTTTGTGAGGCTATGTCTTGTGATGCAAAGTTTTTGCATAGTTTAGTTTGACTAAAAATTGGGAGATCTTTGAGTTTATGGTTTGAATAATAAATTGATGATGAGTATGAGCTTATGAGATGATTAACATGATAATTGATGGATTGGATTGATGATTGGAAGTGGATGTGATGTTAATTGATGACTTTGATGTGAGTTAGTTGATGAAAAATTAGGTATATGTGTAGCTATGCCTAAATTGTTAATTGATGGTTTATATGTGTGATTAAGTCGCTTGAATTGATAGATCTAAGGTTGGATTGATGTTTCATTTGCATTTGTGAAGTTTCAAAAAGTTTAGCTTATCAAAAATCGGGACTTTCATGTCTTTTGTGCTTTGGTTTAAGAAAAATGTTTTGAGGCAGCTCAGGCCTCCGAGCTGACTATTCTGCTCTGCTCTGCGAGCTATGTCTGTTTTGCTCTGCCGAGCTATTCTACTCTGCTCTGCCGAGTCATTCTGCTCTGCTCTGTCGAGCTTTTCTGCTCTGCTCTGTCGAGTTATTCTTCTCTGCTCTGCCGAGCTATTCTGCTCTGGCGTCCAAGCTGAATCTGCTCTGTATGTTGAACTCACACTACTCTGGCTACCGAGTAATCTCTGCTCTGGCCACCGAGCTGAGTCTAATGAGTCAAATGTTTGTTTGTATGTTGAATGTGGAGTCGTATTGCAACTCTTTTGTACCTACTGTTTCGTGAGGTTATTGTTACCCAAATACCATGAAAATTTTATGAGAAGTATATATGAGAGTCTTGAGCATACTGGTTAAATTTCAAGCCTTGTCGGCAATGTTTACTATTTTTTTTCAAAAATTGAAACTTTCAAATGCTCAAAACTGCCAAATATGGTAGACTGTAGAAAAACAGTCATAACTCCTAAACTACTTAGGGTTTTTCATCCTACTTTTTTTTGAATGAAACTAGACTCAAAGAGGTTTCTAATGGTATAATTTTCGAATCCAATGGAGTTTTGTACCGAGTCTGGTGAGGTCTTTAATTTGTGAAAAATGCAGAATGATGTTTATTTGTGACATGTCTATGTGTGAACTTGTATGCTTATTGTGCTTATGCATGTTTATGTGCTTGATTGCTATTAGTCTAGTTCTTTTTGAATGATAAGTCGAGAGTAGGATTTGTGATATAAGTATATACTTAGGAGATTAAAATAAGAGAAGTATATAGAAGATGAGTGACGGGATAACTTTGAGATAGGAATGGAGTCTTTAGTAAGCGAGTTACTAACTAAGGGTTATTTTATCGCATGAACCTTCGATTCGGATGATGTTATCTGAAGACAAGAGCAGAGGAAAGAAGTAAGTTGTCTCCATTCTATCAAGAGCTTGAGCTAAGTTTTCCAGGTGGGCATTATTTTGAGTATACGTATCGTACGAGCTTTCTAAACTGTTTTTATGATGATGTTATGAGTTTGATAAATGATTTGAGTTAAATGATGTTTTAAACTGTTTGACTTGCCAAGTTTTAATGATAAGTTGTATGTTACCCTCTACTATTGAGATGAGACTAATTCGGTCCTGCCACAAGCGGGATTTTGTGCACAGAGGTGACTGTGAGCCGTCGATCGGGTCGGCCGGTCACGGTACTTGAGAGGGAGGCCTACTTCTCAGTACCTTTAATGATGAGTTATAAATGTGATACATACATGATGAGTATTTTGATAGCGCTATCATTTATTTATGATTTGCGAATTTACTTGCACAGGTTCGTTTATTCTAAAATCCCTATGTGATGCTCATGTTGTGGCAAGTTCAATCTATAGCTTTAAAAGCAACTTTCTTGTTTTTTCGGCGTTTGCCCATAGTATTCTGTACTCACGCCCTGCATGTATTTCTAAATGTGCAGGATAAGCGAGGAGTGAGATCGGTCTGGTGCTGGTGGGAAACTGTTTCAATCGATGTATTTACTTACCGTATTTCCTTCTTGTTGATAGAGTCTTGATGTTGAGATACTTTGTTTACTTTTGGAATCAAGCAATTTACTCGCGGTTATATGTCTTCATACATATAATCGATTCACCTTTTGCTGCGATACTCTGAATAACATATTTCCTTGTGAATATTAATTAGCTATACCCGCTTTGTATTTGTCTTTGAGAATCTTGTTATTTTTGGAGTTATGATGATGATGACAATTGTACTTTGAGTTGATATTATGATGTTTTGCCTTAGCTTGTTTTTATGTGAGCTTACACTAGATGTTCGATCTATTCTTCTTGTCTTTACCCATTCTTTTATTTAGTCGTATCGATACTTGGTCTACGCTATCACTGGCGCTGGGACCGGGCTGCGACACCAATACACTCGGGTGTACGTACGGTACATTCGGATCGTACCCGACTCGAATCTAATCCAACTGAACTATCCTACTTAAATATCAAGTGTTAGTGTAATTTCAATATAGTGTCATTTGTAAAATAAAATAGTTTTAGTGTTATTTTTGAAATAGTGTCATTTATAAAACGAAATAGTGTTAGTGTCATTTCAAGATCGTGTTAGTGTTAGTGTTAATATTATTTTTAAAAAAATGGGTCAAAATAGTCCAATTAAATCAGAATCCGAATCAAATACAATTCGAATGTGCAATACACGTTGTTGGGAACCTTGTGGAATATCCTAACCCTTGTTTTGAAGATACCAAAATTCATAGGACTTAAATGTAATAGACTAGAATCGTTTTGAACTCAAGTGTTAGAGTTCGTTTCTAGTTTAGTTGCGGTGCTGAAGACTGAAGACTGAAGACTGAAGAATGAAGACTGAAGACTGAAGACTGGAGTTACCAACTGAAGTGTCAGTTGAAGAATCAGTTGAAGACTGATTATTTAATGCGCGCCATAGACTGATACTAAAGTCAAGTATCAGTTGAACATTCCTCCTAGGACTGATCTTCCAACGTTCAGAGGAAGCCACGTACGCTCAAAGTACAGCCGCATTAAATGCAGAGATATCTCAATATCTTATCTCTGCAGAGGTCATTCCTATCTGGTGGTTACTTTTCAGAGATGTCACATCTCCTGTCCTTCAAAGAGAGCCGTTTCCACACAGACAAGGAACCTTGAAGATTGAAGCCTCAGCCCAAATTCGAATTGCTCTCCAACGGAAGAAATCTTGAGGACGATTTACGCCAACGGATCTATTCAAGAGTTCTCCTACAAATAGCGCTCGAGGATCACTTCAATCTTCATCGATTCAACAACATATGCTGAAGCTCTGCCGAAATAGCTACTCAGCCCAAAGCTTAACCGCTCAAAGCTTGAATCGAAGAAGAGAATTCCAAAGCCAAAATCAGTCACTGCTGATTACATACATTCTCTTAGACCCTAGGCATATATTCTGTGTACCCAGAAGCCAAAGGTCAAACTTGCTTCAAAGAACTTGTTCTTTGTAAGTATAGTTGGCACTTGTTTAAACCTCTCCCCCATAAGAGTGTTTGAGTGACTCGGAGTTCAGGAAGGTACTCTGAACTCTAAAAGGGAAGTCTGAGCACGAGGTGTGCTTAGCAGGGAAATCCTACGCGAGCTGTGTAGGTGCTAAAATCCTACGCGAGGTGTGTAGGTGGGGAAACCCTACGCGAGGTGTGTAGGTGCTGAAGAGAGTTTATCTTCAGTTTACGGTTTGCAGTGCACCAGACAAGCACTTGCGGAGTGGATTGTTGGTCTGATCAACCAGCCGTGGATGTAGGAAAGAGTTTTTCCGAACCACGTAAAAGTCTCTGTGTTATTTACAGCTTTCAGTTTTACATTCATAATTGTGCTATTTCAATTGATAAAACTGAACACTGACTAACAGCAAGAGAAACCCTAATCCAACTATCTGCTCCACCAAGGGTATTCGAAACTAAGTTTAATTTCCGCTGCGTGTGATATCAATCTGACTTAACTATCATCTGATAGTAAGGAAGAGAGATATCATCTCTATCGTTGCAAACACGACCGAAGCCCTTACGTGCATCAGTTAAGTTCTAGTGACTTAACTGATAACTCTTTACTGAAGAGCTTTCAGTATCAGTCATCAACCCTGTTGGTCAAAACTAATTTCGGTTAAACAGGTGTCTGGTTTGCAAGTAAAGTTTCTTTTCTATCTCTGACTGAGATCCCTCTGATTGAGGTTGGTAGATAGCTAAAAATAGCCTATAGGTGTATTCTCCCCCCCATACACCTATTCGAGACCCCCCGGACCTAACAATTGGTATCAGAGCAGGTTGTTCGCAAGAACTATCTGTCTCTGACTAGTTCCTACTTGAACTAGATCCTTTCTTAAGGGTCTCGAAGAAGTTTTACTCTTTCTTATTTTTGTGCTTGCTATTTACTCTATCTGCTGTTATCTGTTCTCTCTTTTTTGATGGAGACTAACCACAGCAGATTATCTTCTCTACCTATGTTTAGTATTGAAAAATACGACATATGGAAGTTTCGGCTTGAAAGCTTCCTCACCGCCCAACATTGCAGAATGTGGGAAGTCATCACCAGCGGTCCGATCATCATCCCCGAAATTGTAAAAAGGGTTCCTAATGACATCCATCAGGAACCTTACGATGAGGACCTGCCCAAGTCAAAGGCAGACTTCACCACAGAAGAAAGGAAGCAAGATGAGTTAGACAACCTCGCCAAAAGCATCATCTCCGACACCGTTCCCGACAAGCATGTCATGAAGATCATCAAGTGCAGAACAGCAAAGGAGATGTGGGACATTCTGGAAAGAATGTGCGTAGGTTCTGAGGAAATCAAGGAGAATAAGCTATCCATAGCTTGCCAGAAATTCGACTCCTTCCACATGCTCAAGAATGAATCTGTTGAGGAAATGGAACAAAGATTCAATCTTATATTGAATGAAGTTCAATCCATTTCCAAAGACAAATAAACTCAACGAGAAATCAACCTGAAGATTCTTCGAGCACTGCCATGTGGAGAATGGCAGATCTACTCAGTCGCTCATCAGCATAAGCCAGGATTCAGTCAGCTCCCGACAAACAAGCTTTTCTCCGAGCTCATGGCAAATGAGTTCGACCTTATGAGAAATCTTGGTAACAAGAAGGCTGGAGGATCAGATGAAGATGGTCCATCAACCTCAAGAGGAGTTGCACTAAAGGCCTCGACCACAGAAGGCAAGAAGCAGATCAAGGAGCCAACGGAACTCAACCCTGAGGACTACTTCAGTCAATATGCCTTGTTGACTGACAGATTCAACAAGATGGAGTCCAAGTTCCGGAAGTACAGAAGGTTCCACAAGCAGCACTACAAGGGAAAAGAAAAAGAAGGGGACTCCAGACATTCCACAGATCGAAGCGGAGAAAGGAAGTCAGCCGCTTACGACATCAAAGAATTGGAATGTTTTGGATGCAGAAAGAAAGGGCACTTTCGACATGAATGCCCTGATTTGACTTCAGCTGAGCGCAGGGAACTGAAAGCGAAGAAAGATCGCAGATCTTCGAAGAAGAAAGTGATGGTTGCTGATGATGCTGATTCTTCCAACGACACATCAGAATCATCCGACTTCGACAGTTCCAGCTCAGATGATGAGAGCCGAGCCCTGATGGCCAACGAATCAGAAAGTGTAGCTGACAACAGCTACGACAATGGAATGAATGGCCCAGAGGTAAAATCTCTCACAAAAACTCCATATACTGATAACTTCCTGATGCTTTCAGGAGACCACTCAGAATCTAGAGATAGCTCATCCTTTGAAATTGACGAGTTTGATTAGCTCCTGACTGATCACTGTCAGCTGAGGAAAATGTTCGAAGATCTCCTCAAGCAGAATCAGAAAATGGACAAGGAGATCAATGATGAACGAGCTAAACATCAGACAATCATCTACTTTCTGGATGAAACTTGTCTTGATCAGCTAATCATGGAGAACAGCCGACTGGAAGAAGAGCTCAGAGTCTCCAACTCAGAATGTGAAAGAGCATCTCATGAAATCAAGAGGCTCAATCACAAGCTGGAAGAAACAGTCAAGAGCTGCATGATGCAGTCTCCCATGATGAGCAACTTTCCCTCGAAAAGACTGGTCAACAGCATCGGAGGAAAGGTTGCAGCTGCCAAAGGAAAGGATATCATGATCATCTCTAAGAATGATCCTTCTGAAATCATAACCTCAGAAGAATCAAGAGACCATGATATGGATGAAGTTCACAAGCGCAGACTGATGGTCAGATCAAATGTTCCACCTCCACGAAGCTACAGACGAGCTAAGGAGGCTCCCAACCAGATCATCTTATTGAAAAGGCTGGAAAGCAGATTTCAGTCAAAGATCCGGGAAGGAACATCAGGAGCCAAGAAGAATCTTCCTCATCAATCCAGGGAGAAGAAAGGCCACATCAGTCAGAAACTGACATCCTCAGTTCAGTTTCAGAAGGAACAACATCCATGGAGATCAAGCAATGCTGAGTCCAGTCGAGCCATGCCACTTCCTCGACGACAAGCCACTGGACGTCAGACAAATCTCCATAAGTCTGCAAAGACTAAAGTATCTCAAGGAAGATACTTCGCCGAGCAAAGAAGACCTCAACCACTCATCAGACAGAACTGCTATATGAGTGAGGCCTTCAAAAGGATTTCTCAACAGAAGAATGCTCACGTGCCACCTGAAGCGCCAACGACATCGATCAGACATCCAACAATGCGCAAAAGATCAACCAGACCAATTCTGAAGCAGATTTGGGTTCCAAAGGGAACTCGAACTAACATTGAAGGACCCAAAGTTTGATTGGGTGCTTGAAGCAACTCTTCCTTGCAGGTCAATGTCAGGAAACATAAAAAGAAGGAAGAGGCCAAAGCTTCAATCAGAACGTGGTATTTGGACAGTGGCTGTTCGAAGCATATGACGGGCTACAAAGAATATCTATCCCAGTATGTTGAGAAAGCTGGATCCAAAGTTGCATTCGGAGATAACTCGATTGGAGAAACAAAAGGCTACGGTGTGCTCAACATGGGTAACGCCAGTATCAGTAATGTTAGCTTTGTTTCTGGTCTTAAACATAATCTGTTGTCTGTGAGTCAATTTTGTGACAGTGGTTTCACAGTGAAAATCAAAAAGGATGAATTCACTGTTAGAAACAATCAGAAGAAGGTGGTTCTGAAGGGATTCAGACAAGGGAGTCTCTACATCGTTTCTTGGGAAGACAGCCCACCAGAAACGTGCCTCATCAGCAAGAGCAGCTCGGAGCTCAATTGGCTATGGCACAAGAGACTCAACCATCTCAACTTCAAGACGATCAACAAACTTGCTAAACATCAACTGGTAGAAGGTCTTCCTTCTATTGTATTCCAGAAGAAGCAAGAATGTGAAGCATGCCTCAGAGCAAAGCAGACGCGGACGTCATTCAAGTCAAAGACAGGACACTCCTCTGGAAGGATTCTGCATCTACTTCACATGGATCTGTTTGGCCCGATCACTCCAAGAAGCTACAACGGTAGGAAGTACACCTTGGTAGTTGTGGATGATTATTCACGATATACTTGGGTTATCTTTCTCTTCAAAAAGAAGGAGACACTGGAGGAACTGCCAAAACTGCTGAGAAGACTGAGCGTTTAAAAGGAAGTCAACATCATCAGCATCAGATCAGATCGTGGGACTGAGTTCCTCAATACTGTCATTCGTGAGTATTGTGATGAACAAGGAATCAGTCATCAAACTTCTGCAGCAAGAACTCCACAGCAGAATGGAGTTGCAGAAAGAAGAAACCGGTCTCTAAAGGAAGCAGCCAGGACGATGCTAACCGAGTCAGAACTCCCCTTGAAGTTTTGGGCTGAAGCAGTCAACAACGTATGCTACACGCAGAATCGCTCCTTCCTCACTCAGAGACATGGAAGAACTCCATACGAGTTATGGAAGAACAGAAAGCCATCGATTGCCTACTTTCATGCTTTCGGTTCTAAGTGTTTCATACACAACAATGATAAGAAGAGGTTGAACACCTTCGATAGCAAGGCTGATCCAGGAGTCTTCCTTGGATACTCTGCACAGAACGTTCAAGCAAAGCCTATCGAGTGTTCAATACTCAAACTCTTTGTGTAGAAGAAACACTTCATGTGATCTTTGATGAGTCTACAGATGGTTTCAGGGAACAAGATGCTGAAAAGGATGTTCAGATCGCTGAAGGTTCCAAAGCTGAAATCCACACTGTCGAGCCCTCTACTGTCTTGGTGTGGGGACCTGGCAAAGATGAAGATACTGAGATGCTTCAGTATCAGAAGATCAACCAACGGTCTGAAGTCCAGACTGGAGCCAATACAAATGGCATCAGTCAAGGGGGAACTCCAGTTGCTGAAGTTCAAGTTGAACGCGCAGAAGCCACCCCTGCTTCAGAAGGTACTCAACATCCCAGAGCTATTCTGACCGAAGAAGCTCCACCATCCCCTGAAGAAATCAAGAAGTATCGAAGATGGTTTGAACTCCACTCTAAGGAGAACATCACTGGAGAACCATCAGATGGCGTCAAGACTCGGAGATCAATGTGCAACCTCATCTTCGACATCAACCAGAACTGCATCAACGAAGATAAGAATTTCAGCTGTTTCTTATCAACTACAGAGCCCAAGGATATTGAAGAAGCTCTGAAGTCCACTGAATGGGTCATCGCAATGCTAGAGGAACTCAATAAATTCAACCGGAATTCAGTTTGGGAGCTTGTGGATCGACCAGACGATGCAAAGGTGATTGGCTTGAAATGGATTTTCAAGAACAAGGAAGACGAAGAAGGAAACGTTGTGAGAAACAAAGCAAGGCTTGTGGCTAAAGGATACAGTCAAGAAGAAGGAATCGACTACGACGAGACATTCGCTCCAGTTGCCAGATTGGAAGCAGTCAGACTCTTCTTAGCCTTCGCAGCTCACAAAGGTTTCAAGGTACACCAAATGGATGTCAAGTGTGCATTTCTTAATGGAGTGCTCACAGATGAAGTCTATGTAGAACAACCTCCTGGATTTGAGGTTACTGGACCAGAAAAGGTGTACAAGCTGAAGAAAGCGCTCTATGGGTTGAAGCAAGCACCAAGAGCGTGGTATGATACTCTCTCAGAGTATCTGGTTGAAAAAGGTTTCAAAAAGGGATCTGTGGACAGAACTTTGTTCACTCTCAAAGAAGGAGAAGATCTCTTGCTTGTTCAAATTTATGTCGATGACATAATCTTCGGATCCAAATCCGAACGCATGTGCAATAAGTTTGCTGACATCATGACGAACAAATTCCAAATGTCCATGATGGGAGAAATGAATTTCTTTCTCGGATTGCAAGTCAAGCAGACCAAAGAAGGAATACTGATCAGCCAGTCCAAGTATGCCAAGGAGCTGATAGCTAAGTTCGGTATTCATCACATGAAATCAGTCAAGATCCCAATGAACACAAACTGGAAAGTTGATCCAGGTTCAGAAGGAAGCTCTGTCTCTTCGAAGAAGTACAGAGAAATTATTGGATCGTTGCTGTACTTGACTGCGAGCATACCAGATATCGCATTTGCAGTCGGGGTTTGTGCAAGATATCAATCAGATCCTAAGGAAGCTCATCTGGACGCAGCTAAGCGGATTTTGAGATATCTCAAGGGCACACCCAATTTAGGATTGTGGTACCCAGCAGACGACGACATCAAGCTCACCGGATTTTCAGACTCCGACTTCGGTGGATGCAAGCTTGATCGCAAGTCAACCTCCGGAACATGTCAATTCCTAGGCAACAACCTCATCTCTTGGTTTTCTAAGAAGCAGACTTCAGTCGCCACCTCTACAACTGAAGCTGAATATGTTGCTGCCGGAAGCTGCTGCTCACAAATCCTGTGGTTAGTCCATCAACTAAAGGACTATGGGATCGAGGAAAAGGAAGTTCCTATCTATTGCGACAACTCTAGTGCTATTGCAATCTCCCAGAATCCAGTTCATCACACCAGAGTCAAACATATTGAAATTCGACATCACTTCATTCGTGATCATGTCGAAAAGAAGAATATCTCTGTGGAATGGATTCCCACTGCTATTCAGAGAGCGGACCTGCTGACCAAGGCTCTTCCAGAAGAGAGGTTCAATGATCTATGTGCAAAGATCAGCCTCATCAACCCTGAAGAGTGATGCTGTGTTTGAAGATTTTCTCAAACAGTCATGCTGACTGGTGGTCAACCAACTGCTGCTTCTACGATCGCCGACAGCAATGAAGTCCAAATGCTCATCTGAAGAAGAAGTCATCCTGATGATTCAACCAGGATCACGTGGTATCAACTGACTACTATGTTCAGTTGATCAGTAAGTATTTTAAATGCTTACCTTTTCAAAAATCAGTTATTTCAGTTTAGAGCTTTAAGTGTTTAGTTCAAAACCTTTTCTCTAACTGATCAGTTTCTTTCAAAAACTTTAACTGATTGTTGGAATTGTTGGAAAATGGAATATCCGATAAGGACAAGATTTTTATAAAGAGAAAATCTGTTTTGATTGAACTTGTCCTGATCTTTTTGCCAAAAATCCTTCCAACCTTTTTGCCTCTGCAATAAAATCTCTTGAAACGCTCATTGACATGACATATGTAATGATGCCTTTCAAAGTCCCTCGCTGTGACGGCGGACGTGAAATTTTTTCTTCAATTGCATTTTAGGCACAGTTTTCGAAAAACCTTTTCATCTTCTACATGGTTCACATCTTGTCTATTTATACACCATGCTGTCTTCATGATTTTTCTGCATCAACTAACAACTCTCCACAGCCTTCACTGTGAGAAAAATTTTCAATTGTTTCCAAAAGTTGCAGAGAAAATTTGTTCCGACTAAAGGAGAAATCTATGACTGCAAAGTCATGGAGTGGAAGAATGACATTCATAGTCTTGGTCTTCACCGGACCCTTCCACTAGATCTCAACGTCTCTCCGGCGTCAAAGTTTGCTCTACCATCACTTGTATCCAGCGAAGCGAGTGTCTTCCATCCTCATGCCCGGCACATGGATTGGAAGTTCCTGTCTAGAATATGGACAGACTTCACCTGTTTCTCAGGAAGCTTTTCACCTTTTGGTAAAGCCTCCATGTGGTGCAACAGCAATGCGCAGAAGCTCATTGCCATCCGACGCAAAATCGACAGTGCTAGTCCTCACGACTGCCACTGATTCGATTCTCCATCTTCACATCTTCTTCTCTCCCATGTACGACGGGGCGCGTTCTGATCCAATTATTTCATAACCGCCTCGCCATGCATTTCCTTCGTTTCTCCTCCCCTCCTCTCGCACTTCTATAATTCTTCTATCCTCGTCTGTCTCCTCGTTCTTCGGATAGTATGTATAGTTGCATCTCATGATTATCTCTAACGATGCTATGCATACTTTCCTTTCCTTCACACTGCTTTCCATCATTCCTCTGTCTCCCCGCCTTCTCCGTCATCTCTTTTTCATCCCTCTCCACCCACTCCTGACGTTCTCTCCTTCTGCACTCTCGGGACCTCTCCTCTTCTCAAGACGTTACCACAACTTGAGAATTGGAGTTGTTGTCTCATTTGATTTCAGCTTCCATGGTCATCTCTCTCTTTTTGATGTTGCCAAAAAGGGGGAAAGTTGGGAAAGAAAGAGTCAGTGAGTAATCTTTTTGAGAAGGTTACTCATGTTCCTATTTCTTGACTGTAGATGGGATAGTTATGGATCACCAGAAGGATGACGTTTCAGAAGAGACCTCAATTCAACGGAAAACAAGTGAGAGTGGAACAAGCTTAGGAACATTGAAGACACGAAGACAGAAGATGAAGATCAAGAAGTTCAAGGCGCAGCCAAGCAGACTGCTGGAGTCCATGGTTTATCCATGATGTTTTTGTTTTTCTTTTCTACTCCAATGTAAGTCTTGCTCTGTACCTCGACTGATGGCTTATCAGTCTTATTAATGAAATGAACTTCTTATTGATCTCACCCTGAAGACAATGACTCTTTGTCCAGGCTCTGATTTATGGTTTTCTGTCTTCTTTAAGTTCTGTTTTTAGAACTGTTTTCGTTCTTGCTCTAAGTACAAGTTGTTTAGGTTCTATTGTTAAGGGGGAACTGCTTTCACCCCTTGTTTAGAACTTGTACTATGAGTTCAGTCTTTTTGTTGTCTAGAACTACTGTGTGGTTTTGGCATCATCAAAATGGGGGAAATTGTTGGGAACCTTGTGGAATATCCTAACCCTTGTTTTGATGATACCAAAATTCATAGGACTTAAATGTAATAGACTAGAATCGTTTTAAACTCAAGTGTTAGAGTTCGTTTCTAGTTTAGTTGCGGTGCTGAAGACTGAAGACTGAAGACTGAAGAATGAAGACTGAAGACTGGAGTTACCAACTGAAGTGCCAGTTGAAGAATCAGTTGAAGACTGATTATTTAATGCGCGCCATAGACTGATACTAAAGTCAAGTATCAGTTGAACATTCCTCCTAGGACTGATCTACCAACATTCATAGGAAGCCACGTACGCTCAAAGTACAGCCGCATTAAATGCAGAGATATCTCAATATCTTATCTCTGCAGAGGTCATTCCTATCTGGTGGTTACTTTTCAGAGATGTCACATCTCCTGTCCTTCAAAGAGAGCCGTTTCCACACAGACAAGGAACCTCGAAGATTGAAGCCTCAGCCCAAATTCGAATTCCTCTCCAACGGAAGAAATCTTGAGGACGATTTACGCCAACGGATCTATTTAAGAGTTCTCCTACAAATAGCGCTCGAGGATCACTTCAATCTTCACCGATTCAACAACATAAGCTGAAGCTCTGCCGAAATAGCTACTCAGCCCAAAGCTTAACCGCTAAAAGCTTGAATCGAAGAAGAGAATTCCAAAGCCAAAATCAGTCACTGCTGATTACATACATTCTCTTAGACCCTAGGCATATATTCTGTGTACCCAGAAGCCAAAGGTCAAACTTGCTTCAAAGAACTTGTTCTTTGTAAGTATAGTTGGCACTCGTTTAAACCTCTCCCCCATAAGAGTGTTTGAGTGACTCGGAGTTCAGGAAGGTACTCTGAACTCTAAAAGGGAAGTCTGAGCACGAGGTGTGCTTAGCAGGGAAATCCTACGCGAGCTGTGTAGGTGCTGAAATCCTACGCGAGGTGTGTAGGTGGGGAAACCCTACGCGAGGTGTGTAGGTGCTGAAGAGAGTTTATCTTCAGTTTACGGTTTGCAGTGCACCAGGCAAGCACTTGCGGAGTGGATTGTTGGTCTGATCAACCAGCCGTGGATGTATGAAAGAGTTTTTCCGAACCACGTAAAAGTCTCTGTGTTATTTACAGCTTTCAGTTTTACATTCATAATTGTGCTATTTCAATTGATAAAACTGAACACTGACTAACAGCAAGAGAAACCCTAATCCAACTATCTGCTCCACCAAGGGTATTCGAAACTAAGTTTAATTTCCGCTGCGTGTGATATCAAACTGACTTAACTATCATCTGATAGTAAGGAAGAGAGATATCATCTCTATCGTTGCAAACACGACTGAAGCCCTTACGTGCATCAGTTAAGTTCTAGTGACTTAACTGATAACTCTTTACTGAAGAGCTTTCAGTATCAGTCGTCAACCCTGTTGGTCAAAACTAATTTCGGTTAAACAGGTGTCTGGTTTGCAAGTAAAGTTTCTTTTCTATCTCTGACTGAGATCCCTCTGATTGAGGTTGGTAGATAGCTAAAAATAGCTTATAGGTGTATTCCCCCCCCCCCATACACCTATTCGAGACCCCCCGGACCTAACACACGTGAATGTACATGAGACCACGTCTTTGGTTACATGTACACACTTTAGTACAAGTACCCATACATCAGGAATATAGGAAGTGGGACTTCTACCATCCTCATTTATTTGAAACAACACCACCGTTTATTTATTATTGCATTCATGATCATTAATTGGTATATACGTCTTTTCTCATTAAAAGCAGTCGACAGAAAGGAAAAGAAAATTGTTCCATATAAAAGCATCTTATTTTCAAGATTTAAAAGGACTAGGTATGAAGTATATATATGCACGCTTCAAAAATAAGAAATAACCAGTGAAAATAACACGTTAATAAATCTTATATGTAATTAGTAAGATTTAATAAAGGAGATATTCCCATCGGCCCATGAAATTAGTCCCTTATTTTATTTTGAGATGTCCCAAAAAGACAATTCACTTCTTTAATTAATATTATATAAAAAATATTATTTTACTAAATTGGGCTTATTTAATGTTTCACTTAAATGTGAAAATAATGTGTGAAAATAATAAATAAGGGTATAGAAATGAAAACATAAAAGTTAATATTTTTTTAAAGGAGATTACATGCATTTTCTTAATATGTGTGAAAAGTGAAAGAGGATTAAATTAGTGGGACAGAGGGAATACTATCTTATTATATATTGTGTGACAGGTCAACATTCTGGCAGAATGATTATGCTTGGAATATAGTAATTTTTTCGGTCAGAAATAAAAAAATTAATAGGGATAAATAATTTTCCTTTATATCATGGTCTATGTTCATATATGTACTTTTGGCTAACATTTAAAATATTTCAAATAAATTTCAAATCTTTGAATTTTTTCAATATTATCTAAATTCCTATTATCTAAATTTTTATTCGAACAACAAATATCAAACTTTGGTGGCTAGAGTAAAGGAACATTTAACTGTTTAAGTATATGGGTTAACTGCTGAAATCGAAATTTTATTGAAAAAATGAGAAAGAAAATCTAAACCCATGAGAGCACAAGCGCAACTGAAGGTAAATCCTCTTTAAAACCTCTTTAAGGTAAATCCAAATGGAGAACCCTTAAAGAGGGAAAAGAGTGCCCGTCTAAGAAAAACGAAAGACGAAATGGAAAAAGGAACTGGCAGAGAGCAGAAGTAGAACCACATCAGAGGCTCCGGCCAAACCATCGCCCCTAGGAGTCCCGGCTCAGCAAGACCAGTGACAAAGCAAAACAGCAACGAGAAAATAGAAAAACAGCCAAACAAAAAAGAAACAGCCCCAGAGGAAACAACCGGGTAGGGCAGGGACCAACGCAACGAAACCAGCAAAAAAGAGAATCACGGACCAGCGCAGCGTCAAGAAGACCAAGGCCCACGAGCCACCTACAAAACCAACAAGACACCAAAGAGCAAGCCGGAACCGAAACACAAAAAAAGCATAGAGCAAACACCACCACACACCAAAAACACCCAAAGGCCGAGCAGCTAAGCGGCCATCCCCTAAACATGATCAAAAGCCAGAAGTTTGCTTTTTTATTTATTTAAATAAGGGCGAAGGTGCAGATTAGCCCCTGAACTACACCCCCTAGAGCCTTTAGCCCCCCATACTCGGTCAAAGCGCGTTGACCTCCCTGAACTCCCGAAAGAAGGGTGCAAATAAGTCCCTTCGTTAAATGGCGCCTAAACGACGTTTTCTTTAAAAAAAAATTAATTTCTAGTGGGTCCCACTGCTCTCTCTCTCTCATCCACCGCCATTGTCATCTCTTACGGGATCTCCGGTTAAGATGTCGCCCTTGTCTGCATCCTTCACAATCCAAATAAACTTCTGCTCACTCTTCTCCAACCCTTCACCATCAACCGCCACAGAAACGTTGCCTGGGATTCCATAGCTTCGGAACTTCAAAAGAGGACATCGGAGACGGTGGACACAGAGGCTTGCTGCTAACTGACTCAACCTAAACACTACGCTAGATTGACTCGCAATAGGACGAGATCTATTGTAACGTGTAAGCTAACCCAAGTCGTCTCTCAAGGAAGATCTTAAAGGGCTTTTAATTATATCGCAAGAAAGCAGTAAAGGTTGGATTTAAAACTGTAAACTTAAACTTAAAACTTAAACGTGAAAAGTAGACTTAAACATAAACTAAAACTTGTAAATTTAACTAGGCAAGAAACTAATAAATCCTAGACAAGAATTAAACGCTTAAAATAAATGCAACTTAAGAATTTAAATACTTGTAAATTAAAAGCTTCTAATCTAGGCATGAAACTAAAGTGCATAATTGAAATTAAAGCATAAACGTAAAGGAAAATCATAACCATGATGAAACAAAAGAAATTGAATTAAATACGAAATATCGTAAACTTCTTGAACGTGCAATCACTGTCACTCAATCATAATCCAAGAAGAAACTAAAAATAAAACCAAATTGAAATCTAACTAGAACAATAAATTTGAAAAGTTGAAGAAACTAAGAAAGCTTGAAAAACGCCTAAGTCTCGGCTGCCTTGCGGAAACTAAAGATTAGGGCAAAAGGAATGAATATTACAATGTATAATAGACCCTATTTATAGACTTCATTCCAACCCTAATTACCATCTAAATCGCCTTGCAAAACTAGACTCTTAAGGAAATAGAATCGTGCATCCAAAGGTAAGTCAAGCTGGATCGTGCTCTGCAAGTCATCTTAGCTCTGGCGAGAATTGGCTTACTCTGGAAATTTGGCTCTGGAAAGGTTTGACAGAGCTAAAAGTCAGCTCTGTAAAGTTCAAATCTGGCGAGAAAGGCAGAGCTGAAAGTCAGCTCTGTATATGTTGACTCTGGCAAAATATGTTGACTCTGTCGATCTTTAGCTCTGCTCTGTCAAGTTTACTCTGGCGCGTAAGTCAGCTCTGTCGAGTTTAGCTCTGCTCTGACAAATTTGTTCTGCTCTGGAGATTTCAACTCTGGGAGATGTAAGTTCAGCTTTGGAGATAGAAGTTCTGGTCTGACGATGTGAGCTCAGCTCTGTCATGCGCCTTTTCAGCTCTGGACACCAGATTGCGCCTACAAACGCCATTCTAACCCAGAAATCTCCAAAATCACACTCTTTCATCTATAAAATCTAAATCTCCTGCAAAGCATAAAACAAACCCATAACTGCACCAATTTTTAGAATATTTAACTCAAAACAAGCGCATGCAAACCCCTAAAATACGAATAATTAGGCATAAATCAACCCCCCCCACACTTGGCCTTTTGCTTGTCCTCAAGCAAAATCAGTATGAATTTTAGGAAGAGATTGATTTCAACGATGCTTATTTCCATCAAAACATTCAACAAAGTCAATTCAAAATTTTCCAATCAACACACATCTCTCGATCATTGTAACACCCCGTGTTTTGAGAAGCTATTTGTGCCCTAGCTCGAATTTAAATTGAGTTTTAAATAGTAGCTAGAGGAATTATGCACGTGGGCGAATAAATGAGATAAGAAATTTTTAGAGTTTAATAGGAGGCGATATTATTTTCTCGAGTCTTATAAATTCTCTTATTGAGAAACCTATCTTCGCCCTATATTTTTATTAAAATGTCTATGTGATATAAATATTTTACTTGGTAGAATATTCACATATGATTTATTGATGCATTGTTATTATGATGTTAGATATATCATAATAGAGATAATTTTTCCTCACATGAATAAATATATTTTCATGAGATATATTTTTCCCACATACTAAATAAGAGTTATAATTATTCAAGTATATATATATATATAGATATATATATATATATATACACACCTATCTCTCTTTCTCTCTCACTCTCTCTATCTCTCTCAATCTCTCTCACTCTTTCTCTCTCACTCTATCACCCTTACGCAGCACTAGCTCCCTCCCCACTCTCCCACATTATTCTTCTCTTTCCCATCAATGGAAATCACATGCACCATTAAAGAGCCCCTAAAAAGCTAATCTAACTAGCCAACTCATTCCTCCACACTTTAAGCTCACAAGCACATGCACACCTCTCTCTCATCTCCCTCCCTCTCTTATTCTTCTTTATTTTCAGCAGCCCTCCTCCTCCTCCTCACTCCACCACACTTCTTTTTCTTGTTCCACCAAATATAGTAAGAACTAAGGTTTCTTAAAGTGTTCATCTTCAAGCTCAAGCTCCAAGCATACTACGCATCATCTTCTACTCCACCTCCATTGATCTTGTTGGTAGCAACCTCAATCCTCCTCTTATGTTATATATATATTTTCTTGTGGTATAAGCATGTATATTGATGCATAATTGAAGCATGATGAGTTATTAGTGTGAAAATGCATGAGAATGGTGATGAAAGTATAGATCTATGATGATATGTGTATATGTTGTTGTTTCAACCATTTTGAGAAGTTTTCTTACGTTCTGGACTGATCAGTCGACGAGGTTTCCCTCGTCCAAAACTCTTCAAAATTTTACAGTGTGTCGATATATGTGTCTTGAGGACGCTGGTAAAATTTCAAGTCATTTGGACTTCTTTTACTACCTTTTTAAAATGCAAAACTTTTACTGCGCATGTCCACCGGAAATTTAGAAAGGCAGTCCCTAGAGTCACACTTTTCAGTAACTTTCAAAAACATTCAGCCTCCCAAATTTTTATGGTAGAAAGATACATGTATTATACTGATTTACACCAAATTTCAAACCATTTGGCCAATGTTTACTATTTTTCAAAAATCATAGCTTCCAGTCGTGCAAAACTGCCGAATCTGGTAGACTGTGGGAAAACACCCATATCTCGTAAACCACTTGGAGTTTTTCACTCTACTTTTTTTTAAATAAAACTAGACGCAGAAAGGTTTTCAACAGTGTAAGTCTCGAATCTAGGAGATTTCTGAGTCAAAACAGTTTATTCGTTAAAGTTGAGGCAGAGCAGAATGATAAACTGTAGGAGTCTGAAAATTTCTACTTTGTAATTGTTTTGAGGATTTTAAAGTTTTGGTGGATTAATACACCATGTTATGTCATGAAAATACTACTAGAAAATTTTATATTTATTTCCAAGCTTACGTGAATATTTGGGAATTTACTTACAAGGAAAAAGATTTCGAGTTCATAGGATTATTTTTTTTAAGTCATTTGACTATTGTGATAAATCGTGAAAATGTATTATGTGGAAATTGATTATTGCAAAGTATGAATGACTATTTGATGTTTATGAATGCTATTTACCTAGGATTGAGAGTCTTTTAATTGGATAAGATATCTAATTAAATTGAGAGGTCCAATTGGGTAAATAGTAGATAGGTTATAAGATGAGATTAAGCATATGATGAAAGCATAAGTATTGAGATATTAGTTAGATGAAATTCTAACTAGAGTTTATTTTGTCACATGACAATCTAAACCACGTGCGCCACCAAAGGTTCGAGTGACGGCCGGCGTTAGTACGACTCTGAGCATTACGTCATCGACCCCTGAGACAGGTGGGCTTTATTCTAACTCTATTATGGCTAGCTACCATGATAATGAGTTCAAATGCAAATTCTTATGAAAATGAAGCATGTTGAAGCATTATTGATGAATCTTATGAAAATGAAGCATGTTGAAGCATTATTGATGAGTATTATGAAAATTGTCAACTTGCCATATTTATTATTGATGAGAATGAGATATGGTATGTTGCCTCTATGAAAGACATGATTATGATCATGATGCAAGATATCGGCCTTTGACTGATTTATATGACAGTAAAGGTTTTGTGCGCAGAGGTGACCGTGAGCTGTCTCTAGTCGGCCGGTCACGGTGATTTGAAGGAGGCCTCCTTCTCTTCACCTTATATATATATTATATGAGTTCTCATAGTTGGCACATACCGTGAATATATAATGTCTGCAGACTAATGATATTATTATGATGATGCAAATGAGTTTATGACAGAAAAACATGAACAGGTATTTTTAATCTCAGTTAAATCCTGTTGATGCATTGAAAAGGGCAAGATTGACATATAGCTCTAAGAGCAACATTTCAATTATTTCCGGCATGAGTCCACTGAGTGCTTTTTGGTACTCAGCCCTGCATGTATTTCTAAATGTGCAGGTCTGGCTTGGCGCGAGGATGGGTGAAAGCTGTTGGAATTGTCAGTTGGCTGTGTCTTTCCTATGTCTCATATTTATCTTTATAAGCTTTGACTCTATAAGAATTTGAACTCCCTGCTATATGTCTTCACACATATAGTAACGCATCTCGCTGCATAACTCTGATGAAACTCTTTATTTAATTTGTTTATGTCTGTAATATCCCTTAAGGGAAATACTTCTCAGACCCTTGCTAAGTTTCAATGGCTTAATCATGTTTACCCAAGCTAGTAATTATTTTGGTCTTGAAATCCTTCTTTAAAATGAGTAAAGTTTGCAATTGCTTCCGCTAAAATAAGATGTATTCCTATTTCTTTCACTATTTCTTTTATTAGTCGTACGATACTTGGTATACGCTATCACTGGCTATATCGGGCTGCGACAGAGTGGTATCAGAGCAGCTCGTCTGCTCTGAGTATAATCTCTTATAGAGTCTTTTTTTTTTTGATTGAGTCTAAGCTAGAGTCTTAGACTAAAAGAGCTATGTCACTGACAAGAGCCAACACCCCATCTCCGCCAGCTTGACGAGGTATGCAAGTTAAAGTTTAAAGTTACTTATGAGCATGAGATATGCAATTGATAAGTTGATGATAATTATAAGTTGAGAAAGAAGCATGATTAGTACATGATGCAATATTATTGATATCTGGTTTTGATTGACTGGATAAGTAAGATGGTGGAAAATTTTTATTGGAATCAATATTGATACCGATGCACTACGAGAATCCTAGAGGAACACCGACAAACGAGTATGTTATTGAGTAATAAACGAGTAAGTCATTCTTGACTTAGTAACACGAGTTGTTATTCTAGCATGGCAGACGGATTCGACATAGTACAGGCTTTCTATGACTGTACTTTGGAGCACCACGAGACTATTGGAGAGTTCTTAGCACGCTTCCACCACAGGTGGATTGACGCCGTAGAGCATGGAGTCACGGCCCAGCAGGCCATGCAGATACTACCACATAGGATGCCACCCCACTGGCAGGCTTGGTGTCATTTTATCGCCCCAGACTTCTATAGCCCGTTGGCACCGGGAGGATTTGAGGTGCGATTCCCGGAGTACCTAACCATTCTGTTGAGCCGGTTCGTGATGTATGCGAACCCACCCTACTTTTACCTGACGGAGAGTGACACCCGAGAGGGTGAGGCAGAGAGTCAGCCTCAGGGTCTTTCTGAGACTGAGGATCCTTTTATGGCATTGGGACTAGACCTCCTTAGCTCCCAGCCGATTGATGACCCTATTCCTTCACTTTCTCAGGGCACTCTGCCCGAGGAGGAGATTTCTCCTATTGATATCTTGGTTACCCCTATGACCATAGACACCACTGAGGCCATCGATACCACCGAGCAGCTGATGAGCCCCATCCGTGAGACCCTCCCTGTTCCTCCCCTCCCTACGGTTGGAGAGGGCGAGATTGCTATGGCTGATGTTGATCCATTCGCACCAGGACCTTCACGACCCCAGGGGACAGCTAGAGACATGGAGGACGACACAGGATCAGTCCCGGTTGTTGGGACTCTCATCTCACAGCCCTTGGATCTTCCTAACATGGGCCAGGCCTTCGAGACGGACGTCCCTCGAGGAGATCCGATTCGAGAGAGAGCCGCCTTCGACCCTTTTCACCGTGCTGACTCTGACAGTGAGGATGGTGTGCCGTATGTGCCCCGATTGAGTGACGCTCGAGCAGATGTCGGTGCTGATGCTACGGAGGATGGGAGTGACGATAGTAGCCGGGGTGATGGTAGAGGTCATGGGTGGATATGGTTTTGATATGATGGTATTTGAGTAGAGATGTATATATATGGTAGCTTTGTCTAGATAGCCCTAGATTTGGCTAACAATGGATAGTTCCATCCCAGACCAGGGCTTGTACTTATTTTAGGCCCCTATAGTACACGGGTAACGGATAGTATCTGTACCCAGTTGTAGGGCTGCTTGTACATAGACGCAATATTGATGCAGTGGCTAGGTCTTTAACAGAGTAGTAGTTTGTACTGACCTATAGCAGTTTATAGATCATAGTATACATTTTGTACAAAAGAAGTCCTCGCTGAGGCAATTTTCACGGTATATACATGATGGCCCAAAGTGGCCATTTTTGACTAAATGAGAAATGTGATTACTTGTTTTGATGCATTGTTATGAAGTAGTTGTCAATTTGTATACATTGATTGAAAACCGAGTACTTTGATGCATTGAGTATACTCTATGTGATAATGTGTGAATATATACATATATATATGAGATGCATGATATGTTGTGAATTACTCAGCTATAAGATTAGAGTACGATGAGCCTTGTCACATAGAGGAACTTATCTTTTGACCCAAACTTGTAGATTGTCATAATGCCTCCACGAAGAGTGAACAGAGATACACCCGAGAATGAGGAAGAACCCAGAGAACCTACGCCGCCGCCTCCACCTCAAGATAGGAGAGTGGAAGAACTTTTCTTAAGACAGAACCCACCGACTTTCGCAGGCACGGGAGACCCTGCTGAAACGGAAGAATGGATTCGTGCTATGGAACGAATCTTTCGATTTTTGAGATGCAACGACGCACAACGTCTTATGTGCGTGTCTTACCAGCTGAAAGGAACCGCCGACTATTGGTGGGAAGCAAAGCAGAAAACTATGACCCCGGAGCAGTTAGATGAACTCACTTGGGAGCTTTTTAAGACTGCTCTGTGTGAGAAGTTCATACCTAGAAGCTATAGGAAAAAGAAGGAGATGGAGTTTACCACCTTAAAGCAAGGGAATAAAACTGTAGTGGAGTACGATCGACTATTCTGCGATCTGGCCCGATATGCACCGTATAGAGTGGATACGGATGAGAAGATGTCCGAGTTGTTTTGCGCTGGACTGCGACAAGAGATAAGAGTTGTATTGGCAAGTCAAACGGCACTTTCCTACGCCGAGGCCTTGAACAGAGCTCTAGATATGGAGCTAGCAATGCAACCAGAGAAAACAACACACACACCAACGCCTCCATCAGCTCAATATACGCAAGTATCAAACACTCCCTACTCTAACCAAGGACAGAAAGGAAAACGCAAATGGGAAAATCGTGGAAATGAGGGTAAAAAGCCATGGCAAGGTCAGAATGTCCAGGCTCCATTCGTGAAAGGCGATAAATTATTTTATGGTGGACCAGCGACCTCACACCCCGGACACCAAGGGATACCCCCTTGTCCTAAGTGCAACAAGTTACACACAGGAGTGTGCAGAGCTGGAAACCCAAATTGTTTCACTTGTGGGAAACCAGGGCATTACTCGAGCCAGTGCCCCAACCGACAGCAAGGGATGAGTGGAGGAAGACCCAATCAGTTTCCAACCCCACAACTCAGAGCAATGGAAGGAATTCTTCCTCTACCTCAACCACTACAGCAACAACCTTTTCGCCGTCCAAACCAGCCTCATAAGCAGCTACCTGCACCGCAAGCAGGAACACCACCGCAATATCAAAGGATGTATGCTATCAATCAGAAGAATCAGGATAAGAACCAAGGAAACTTAACAGGTATTGGGGAACTGAAAGGTGTACCCATTGTTATTCTCTTTGATACTGGAGCATCACATTCTTTCATCTCATATACTTGTGTGGATACGTTAGAGCTGAATGTAGAACCAGCCCAGCTACACTTAAGGGTAGCCACTCCCTTAGGGAAGATCACCACCGTGACACATGTGTGTCCTAACTTAGAATTCGAATTAGGACCTCTTAAGCTTAAGGCTAAGACGTTGAGACTTCTGCGCATGTGGACCACAGACATCATTTTGGGAATGGACTGGTTAGCAGAACACCATGCGGTGATACAATGCGAGCAGAGACGGATATCATTCCAGCCACCTGGCCTGGAACCTACATGTTTTTATGCCATCAATAGGAAATGGAAGAAGACACCTATCATCTCTGCAGTGCAAGCGAACAAGATACTAAAAGAAAAGGGCGCGACAGCATATTTAGTAGACTTGAGCCAAGAAGAGGAAGCACAAATAAAGATTGAAGATGTACCTATAGTGCGGGAGTATCAAGACGTTTTCCCTGATATTCTACCAGGTCTACCCCCGAACCGACAATTGGAATTCACAATCGACTTGGAACCTGGAGCAGCACCAATATCCAAAGCACCATATAGGATGGCACCAGCAGAATTGCAAGAACTGAAGTTGCAACTACAAGAATTGTTGGACATGGGATTCATTCGACCCAGTGTTTCGCCTTGGGGAGCACCGGTCCTGTTTGTCAAAAAGAAAGACGGAAGTTTAAGATTGTGTATCGATTACCGGGAATTAAACAAGGTGACCCTAAAGAATAAGTATCCTTTGCCACGTATAGACGATTTGTTTGATCAACTTCGAGGAGCACGCGCTTTCTCAAAGATAGATTTAAGGACAGGGTATCACCAATTGAGGATACGACCTGAGGATATTCCAAAGACAGCATTCCGCACGAGATACGGACACTATGAGTTCATAGTGATGCCTTTTGGATTAACAAATGCCCCCGCCGTATTCATGGATCTCATGAATCGAGTGTTTCACGAATATTTGGATCAATTCGTGTTGGTATTCATAGACGACATCTTGATTTACTCGAAGAATGAGAAGGATCATGAAGAGCACCTTAGAACTGTGCTAGAGAAGCTAAGAGCTGAAAAGCTTTATGCTAAGTATAGCAAATGTGAGTTTTGGCTACGAGAAGTCAATTTCTTAGGCCACATCATTTCAGCTGCAGGAATCAAAGTGGACCCTGCCAAAGTTCAAGCAGTGCAAGAATGGAGATCACCAACGACACCTCACGAGATTCGTAGCTTCCTAGGATTAGCAGGCTACTACCGTCGTTTTATACAAGATTTCTCCAAAATAGCCAAGCCTATAACTCATCTGCTCAAGAAAGAAGTCAAATTCTTGTGGACAGACGAATGCGAACAAAGCTTTCAAGAATTGAAGAAGAGGTTGACCACCGCCCCAGTACTAGCCGTTCCAGAAGCAAACAAGGAATACACTATCTATACGGACGCATCAAAGAAAGGACTAGGTTGTGTACTGATGCAAGAGGGAAAGGTAATAGCTTATGCCTCGCGACAGCTTAGGCCACACGAAGCAAATTACCCGACACATGACCTAGAGCTAGCAGCAGTAGTGCACGCATTGAAAATTTGGAGACATCACCTTTATGGAGTAAGGTGTGAAATTTACACCGACCATAAGAGTCTCAAATATTTCTTTGAACAGAAGGATCTGAATATGAGACAAAGAAGATGGCTAGAATTGGTCAAGGACTACGATTGTGGAATCAATTATCATCCAGGCAAAGCCAACGTCGTGGCAGATGCCTTGAGCAGAATGGAACGAGCCAAGTTAGGATGTATCTTAACCAAGGAGAATGACTTGGTTAGGGAATTCGAAAGGTTAAGGTTGGAAGTGGTATTTCCACCGCAAACCACAGATTTGATCATGGCGACACTCAGTGTTACCCCCGACCTAAGATCAAGGATTGTTAGTATGCAAAGAGAGGATGAGAAATTGGAAAGATTGCGAGTGAAAATCCGTACCGAGAAGCTTGAGTCATACCAAGAAGCAGCAGATAATGCATTGATGTTTGAGGGAAGAATCTGTGTACCCAATGATGAGAAATTAAGAAATGAAATCATGAGCGAAGCTCATGACACGCCTTACGCAGCACATCCGGGAGGTACGAAGATGTACCAAGATTTAAAAGCAAGATTTTGGTGGGAAGGCATGAAGCGAGACATAGCTTCGTTTGTAGAACGATGTTTAGCTTGTCAGCAAGTGAAGGCATTACACCAACGACCTTATGGCAAATTACAACCGTTAGAAATCCCAGAGTGGAAATGGGACCACATTGCCATGGACTTTGTCACTGCCTTGCCAAAGTCGAATAGAGGGAATACCGCCGTTTGGGTGATCATAGATAGATTGACGAAAAGTGCTCACTTCATACCGATTCCTGTCACAAGTGGTTCTGAAAAGTTAGCTCAAATATACATTCGTGAGATAGTACGTTTACACGGAGTTCCAATGACGATTACCTCCGATAGAGATACAAAATTCACCTCACGTTTTTGGATGAGCTTACACAGGGAATTGGGTACTAAGTTGAATTTTAGCACAGCTTTTCATCCACAGACGGATGGACAGTCTGAAAGAACTATACAAGTTTTGGAAGATATGATTCGGACTGTAGTGTTAGATAGAGGAGCTCAATGGGAACAAGTGTTACCCCTGATTGAATTTGCCTACAATAATAGTTTCCAAACGACTATTAACATGGCACCATATGAAGCCCTCTATGGAAGAAAATGTAGATCTCCGCTTTATTGGGATGAAGTAGGAGAAAGAAAAGTGTTAGGTCCTGACGCAGTGGAAGAAATGATCACAACTGTGAGACAAATTCGGCAACGAATTAAAGAAGCTCAAGATCGCCAAAAATCTTATGCCGACACTAGACGCACAGAGATTCAGTTTGAAGTGGGAAGTAAAGTCTTTTTGAAAGTTTCCCCTTCTCGAGGGATTCACCGATTTGGTATAAAAGGAAAGCTCAAGCCTAGATTTATAGGCCCATACGACATATTGGAAAAAGTAGGCCCTGTTGCCTATAGACTCGCGTTACCTCCAAATTTCGCGAATGTTCACAATGTCTTTCACGTGTCGCAGTTGAGAAAATACGTGTTTGACCCGAAGCATGTTATTCATCGAGAGGATATATCTCTTGAACCAGACCTGAAATATGAAGAAAGACCCGAAGCTGTGTTGGATAGAAAGATCCAACAATTGAGAAATAAGTCACTTGCCTTAGTCAAAATACAATGGAGACATCACGGGCAAGAAGAAGCAACTTGGGAATTGGAGGATAAAATGAAGGAAAAATATCCAGAATTGTTTCCCGAAGGTGAGATTTCAAATTTCGGGACGAAATTTTTTTTTAAGGGGGTAAGGATGTAACACCCCGTGTTTTGAGAAGCTATTTGTGCCCTAGCTCGAATTTAAATTGAGTTTTAAATAGTAGCTAGAGGAATTATGCACGTGGGCGAATAAATGAGATAAGAAATTTTTAGAGTTTAATAGGAGGCGATATTATTTTCTCGAGTCTTATAAATTCTCTTATTGAGAAACCTATCTTCGCCCTATATTTTTATTAAAATGTCTATGTGATATAAATATTTTACTTGGTAGAATATTCACATATGATTTATTGATGCATTGTTATTATGATGTTAGATATATCATAATAGAGATAATTTTTCCTCACATGAATAAATATATTTTCATGAGATATATTTTTCCCACATACTAAATAAGAGTTATAATTATTCAAGTATATATATATATATAGATATATATATATATATATACACACCTATCTCTCTTTCTCTCTCACTCTCTCTATCTCTCTCAATCTCTCTCACTCTTTCTCTCTCACTCTATCACCCTTACGCAGCACTAGCTCCCTCCCCACTCTCCCACATTATTCTTCTCTTTCCCATCAATGGAAATCACATGCACCATTAAAGAGCCCCTAAAAAGCTAATCTAACTAGCCAACTCATTCCTCCACACTTTAAGCTCACAAGCACATGCACACCTCTCTCTCATCTCCCTCCCTCTCTTATTCTTCTTTATTTTCAGCAGCCCTCCTCCTCCTCCTCACTCCACCACACTTCTTTTTCTTGTTCCACCAAATATAGTAAGAACTAAGGTTTCTTAAAGTGTTCATCTTCAAGCTCAAGCTCCAAGCATACTACGCATCATCTTCTACTCCACCTCCATTGATCTTGTTGGTAGCAACCTCAATCCTCCTCTTATGTTATATATATTTTCTTGTGGTATAAGCATGTATATTGATGCATAATTGAAGCATGATGAGTTATTAGTGTGAAAATGCATGAGAATGGTGATGAAAGTATAGATCTATGATGATATGTGTATATGTTGTTGTTTCAACCATTTTGAGAAGTTTTCTTACGTTCTGGACTGATCAGTCGACGAGGTTTCCCTCGTCCAAAACTCTTCAAAATTTTACAGTGTGTCGATATATGTGTCTTGAGGACGCTGGTAAAATTTCAAGTCATTTGGACTTCTTTTACTACCTTTTTAAAATGCAAAACTTTTACTGCGCATGTCCACCGGAAATTTAGAAAGGCAGTCCCTAGAGTCACACTTTTCAGTAACTTTCAAAAACATTCAGCCTCCCAAATTTTTATGGTAGAAAGATACATGTATTATACTGATTTACACCAAATTTCAAACCATTTGGCCAATGTTTACTATTTTTCAAAAATCATAGCTTCCAGTCGTGCAAAACTGCCGAATCTGGTAGACTGTGGGAAAACACCCATATCTCGTAAACCACTTGGAGTTTTTCACTCTACTTTTTTTTAAATAAAACTAGACGCAGAAAGGTTTTCAACAGTGTAAGTCTCGAATCTAGGAGATTTCTGAGTCAAAACAGTTTATTCGTTAAAGTTGAGGCAGAGCAGAATGATAAACTGTAGGAGTCTGAAAATTTCTACTTTGTAATTGTTTTGAGGATTTTAAAGTTTTGGTGGATTAATACACCATGTTATGTCATGAAAATACTACTAGAAAATTTTATATTTATTTCCAAGCTTACGTGAATATTTGGGAATTTACTTACAAGGAAAAAGATTTCGAGTTCATAGGATTATTTTTTTTAAGTCATTTGACTATTGTGATAAATCGTGAAAATGTATTATGTGGAAATTGATTATTGCAAAGTATGAATGACTATTTGATGTTTATGAATGCTATTTACCTAGGATTGAGAGTCTTTTAATTGGATAAGATATCTAATTAAATTGAGAGGTCCAATTGGGTAAATAGTAGATAGGTTATAAGATGAGATTAAGCATATGATGAAAGCATAAGTATTGAGATATTAGTTAGATGAAATTCTAACTAGAGTTTATTTTGTCACATGACAATCTAAACCACGTGCGCCACCAAAGGTTCGAGTGACGGCCGGCGTTAGTACGACTCTGAGCATTACGTCATCGACCCCTGAGACAGGTGGGCTTTATTCTAACTCTATTATGGCTAGCTACCATGATAATGAGTTCAAATGCAAATTCTTATGAAAATGAAGCATGTTGAAGCATTATTGATGAATCTTATGAAAATGAAGCATGTTGAAGCATTATTGATGAGTATTATGAAAATTGTCAACTTGCCATATTTATTATTGATGAGAATGAGATATGGTATGTTGCCTCTATGAAAGACATGATTATGATCATGATGCAAGATATCGGCCTTTGACTGATTTATATGACAGTAAAGGTTTTGTGCGCAGAGGTGACCGTGAGCCGTCTCTAGTCGGCCGGTCACGGTGATTTGAAGGAGGCCTCCTTCTCTTCACCTTATATATATATTATATGAGTTCTCATAGTTGGCACATACCGTGAATATATAATGTCTGCAGACTAATGATATTATTATGATGATGCAAATGAGTTTATGACAGAAAAACATGAACAGGTATTTTTAATCTCAGTTAAATCCTGTTGATGCATTGAAAAGGGCAAGATTGACATATAGCTCTAAGAGCAACATTTCAATTATTTCCGGCATGAGTCCACTGAGTGCTTTTTGGTACTCAGCCCTGCATGTATTTCTAAATGTGCAGGTCTGGCTTGGCGCGAGGATGGGTGAAAGCTGTTGGAATTGTCAGTTGGCTGTGTCTTTCCTATGTCTCATATTTATCTTTATAAGCTTTGACTCTATAAGAATTTGAACTCCCTGCTATATGTCTTCACACATATAGTAACGCATCTCGCTGCATAACTCTGATGAAACTCTTTATTTAATTTGTTTATGTCTGTAATATCCCTTAAGGGAAATACTTCTCAGACCCTTGCTAAGTTTCAATGGCTTAATCATGTTTACCCAAGCTAGTAATTATTTTGGTCTTGAAATCCTTCTTTAAAATGAGTAAAGTTTGCAATTGCTTCCGCTAAAATAAGATGTATTCCTATTTCTTTCACTATTTCTTTTATTAGTCGTACGATACTTGGTATACGCTATCACTGGCTATATCGGGCTGCGACAATCATGCAACTAACTTAAAGGTTAAGAAGCAACAAAACAGTAATGCAAGTAATTCTCCGCTAGAAGTGAATTTCCTAATGTGCTCGCCTTTATAATCAATATCACCATTTTTCACACTTTGTATGCTTAAGTTTTCGACAGTTGAGCCATAATTTATGAAATAAAAACCATTTGGATGTAATCCAAAGTCTTTTCACGTGGTTTCCCATGCTCATAGTTAAAACTAGTGGAGCAAAGACTCAGAGCTGTCATTTTCAGAGTTGGCCAGATGTTTCAGAGCTGGCAATTCGTCCAGCATTTTTCACATTTCCCAAATAAGGATACGATCATAGGCAATCACAATGACAACACTCCTTCTAGCATCTACCGGACAAATCACGTTTTACTTACTTACAATCATGTTGCAACAAAACTCATAATTCTTTGCACAAACAAGAAACATATATCAAAAGTAAAATCAGAATAACCACCATTCATTCACAAACCCGAAATTCACATCGAAAACCATCTTCTCTTCCATAAATTCATAAAAATTAGCAAGTATCAAAGAGTAAACTAAGCATAGAAAGATCAATCGCCCAATTGAAAGCATAAGCAAAACAAGACACTCCCACACACTTAAAGCATGCCATGTCCTCAGGGTACAAAAGAAATAAGAGTTAGAAAAACATCCCTGATTATCGGCATTGAAAAAAGCAGAAGCTCTGTGAGAGGCGGCGAAAAGTAGGGTTTGCGGTAGAGTGAAAATGTCAGCGTTGGCATTTTCAGAGTAGAATTTCAGCTCTGAATCTGGATAGCAAAGTCAGAGTAGAAGTGCAGCGCTGGCATTCTTTAGCGCTGGCGGCAAAGTCACAGTAGAATTGCAGCGCTGGAAATAACAACATTAACACACAGAATCAAAGCATCCGCACAAGCAACCAAAGACAAGGAAAACACAAAAAAGACAAAAAACACAAAACAAGAAAAACAAAAACTAAACCAAACCAACAGTGGCTTGCCTCCCACCAAGCGCTAGTTTTAAAGTTGCAGCCCGACTTCAATTTTGGTTCATCAATCAGGATCGTGCAGAGCTTGAGACTCCACCACCATCAGAGTACTCAAGTGCCCATAGTAGGATTTCATGCTATGACCGTCTACTCTGAAATTCTCCTTAGCATTCTCAATGTACAGCTCAATTGCACCAGGGTCAAACACATCCTTTAGCAACACACCTTCTTGCGCCCGAGACAGCTCTGCCGATCTGAACACCGACTTCTCCTTTTTCTCTTCTGGGCAGGTGCTCATCAATTTTTCCTTAGTAAAATTCGGGCAAGTGCTCACCAGAGCTGGCGGACTGTTCAGAGCTGGCGTAAGCTTTTCTGCTTTGGCGTCCATCGTCATAGTGGACGGAATAGTAAGAGCTGGTATACTGGACAGAGCTGGAGTGCTGGGCAGAGCTGGCAAAAGACTGTTAGCGCTGAAAATTTCCACTTTTTCCACATGGTCAAAAATCTCAACAGAAGAACAGAAATGCAATGACGATGTAGAAATAACAGGCTTCTTATCGAAAATAAAGAACGTTACCGATCTACCTGACCTGGCCATACTCACAGTTCCAGATCCCACATCAATGCGAGTCTGGGTAGTAGCCATAAAAGGCCGGCCAAGCAGAATTCTGCAGAGTTGGATTCTGCAGAGCTGAATTTTGCATAGCTGGATTCTACAGAGCTGAATTTGGCAGGGCTAAACTCGTCAGAGCTAGCAATCTTGACAGAGCTGTCGATCTTGGCAAAGCTGGCGATCTTAGCAGAGTTAACGGCATTGTCAGAGCTGGCGGTCGGATCAGCTCTGGCACCCTTGTCTGCTGTGGTACCCTGGTCTGCTCTGGTTCTCTAGTCTGCTCTAGCATCCAAGTCTGCTCTGGTACTCTGGTCTGCTCTGGTGCCTTCATCTGCTCTTTTACCCTCTTTTGCTCTGGTATGTAAGTCTGCTCTGGCATCCAGGTCTGCTCTGATACATCCACTTTATTATCCACCATCTTACCACTGCGGAGAACAGTGATAGCTTGAGCTTGGTGAGTCTCTAAGGGCTGGCCATGAAATTTTCCGAGCTGCTGCTGCTACTGCAATTAGTTCACAGTGCCCGACAGCTGCCCCATGGTAGTCTCAAGTCTTGTGATGGTTGCGAACTGAGATTCCATATTCTGCTTGGTCACCTCCATGTTCTGCTTGCTAATCTCTATAAAAGCTTGCAAAGTCTCCTCCAGCAACGTTTTCTGCGGTGGCATCTGCTGCGCATTCTGGAAGTGTTGTGGCTGAGAGTTCCCTTGCGGCATGGAGTGCGGGTATTGTTGTCGGTACTACTGAGGAGGATATTGTGGCTGTGGTGGGTATAACTATTGTTTACTTTGATAGCCCATTTGCTGCGTGGGTTGGCGGAATTGGCTATTTTGATTTAATCCTGCCCCTTGGCGAGGAGCTGAGTTCCTCCAACCCGAGTTCTGCTGCCCTTGATTGTATAGATGGCGTTGCTCGTAAGGCGGTCTTCCATACTGATGAGGAGTGAGGATCTCGTTAGCGCCGCTATTCTAAAAATTGGGAATCAAATGCAGGATCTTCGCCACAACTCTATCTGGAATGGCTCAGCGATGGTTTCATAACTTGAGGAGTAACTCTATTCAATCCTATGGTGATCTTTATGTCATGTTCATGAGACAATTTTCCAAGTCAAAGAGGGTCGGGAGAACGGCCATTTCATTAATGGATATCAAGCAGGAACCGCAAGAAACGCTTTGAGAGTACGTGGCTAGATTTAATATAACAGCGCTGGACATACCAGAGGCGGATTCCCAGATCAAGTGGTACGCTTTTGCTAGGGGACTAAGGTAAGGTCCGCTCTTCGAAGCACTTCAAATCAAACCCCCGACCAGCTTCAAAGACATTATGGCAATAATACCGGGGTATCTTCAGTTGGAAGATGCGAAAATGGAGAGAAAACTTGCAGATGAAGAACTTCTGGATTTCTTAAGATATTTTTGCTTGTGAATAACGGTGGATTACATAAGGTATTTATAGAATTACATTAGGGCGAAGGGTAAATCAGACTTTATAGATCACTCACGTACTCCACATGCGGTGTACGACCGTGAGTCACTATCTACCAAAAGCCTTTTCTAACTAATTTGCAGCTTTATGGTGAACGTGCGGTCATTCCATCAGTGCTGATTTCTTTCACCCTTCGTCTGCGCTGACTTCATCTAAGTGAGCCTTCGTTTTTTCACCTTGGTCTTCTATTTGACGTAATCGAACTCTTCGTCTGCACCGCCGTCTGGTCTCGTCTGCGCAGCCGCCTTTCTAGTTCTTGCTTCGGCTAGGGATGCTTTCTTTCCTGAGTCTTCTTCGAGTGTTATCTCAAGGCCGAGCCGCCCTTTGGCCTTGCTAATTCTATGCGAATTTTAGTCTGCGCTGACCTTCGTCTGCGCCGCTGGCCCCTCCACTTCTGATTACTTGGTAGCACATCTACGCTCTTTAAACCAGGTGTGACTTAAGCAGAAGTCGGCGCTGCTGACTCTCGCTTCCATATCCCTGTTATAGCCCTATATTGTCATGGTCACTAGTTTTTTTGACAATTAAGTTAATAAATTCCCTCTTTTGAGAATAGTGGCGCTGACGAGATCCTTACTCCTCATCACATACGCCTCGGCCTGTCCCTCGGGTGTGAATTCACCCATCCGGTGGCATTTATTTACTCCATGTCCGAACTCGCCGCATATCCCACAACTCTCGACATAAGGCTCCTGGGGTCAAGGTTGCTCCATTCTGCCCATTTTCATCTGCTGCACATCTCTCATTATATCGGCTACTTGCTTCTGCAGCTCAAACTGGTTCGTCACACAGCGCTGGCCTCAACTCTCCTTCCACGGACTGATTTCTGCTGGGAACTCTCGGCTAAGGTCTTGAATATCTCCTTTAACTCTGTTGCAGTGTTCCGAGCTATGTTCCCTCCTGCAGTGTTGTCCACCATGAATTGGGCCGTTTGTACTAACCCATCGTAGAAAAATTGCATCAAGATCACATTGGTAAATTGATGTTGCGGGCACTGGCGGAGGAGTTCTGGAAATCTGTCCCAAGCTTCATGTAAAGGTTCGTCCGATCTTTGGGTGAAGTCCATGATTTGCGTTCTGAGCTCCTGTGTCTTGTGGCTCGGGTAATACTATAGCATGAACTTCTCACAAGCTTCTCCCCAAGTGGTGATGGAGTTGGGGGGCAGAGTTAGCATCCACGTCCTTGCCCTATCCTTAAGGGCATATGGGAAACACTTGAGCTTAAGTTGATCCTCCGTAAGATTCAGCATTGGGATGGTTTGAACTTGCGTGCAAAAATTACGAATGAATTGCAGTGCGTCTTCACTCGACATCCCGTGGAACAGACGTAACAAGCTCGAATCATTTGGCTTCAAATTGTAGTTTCGGACGGCGGTAGGGAGCACAATAGCCGAGATGTTAGTGTCCCCTATGACGGGGCCTGATGAAATCTCCCATGTACTCTATGTTGTTAAGTGCCATCTCTTCCTTATTTGTATTCTGCTCTGATCGGTCAGCAAAGTCAGTGCTGGCGTCCTCCTTCGTGTCTACGGTCTGCTCTACCGTATCTATGATCTGCTCTGTATGGTTAGAGTCAGAACTAGCTGGCAACTCGGTAAGCTTTTCCTCTTCCGTTTCTATGCTCTGCTCTGGAAAGTCAGAGTCAGAGTTAGAGTAGAAACCGTCAGCTCTGTCATGTGCTTCTCCTTCAGAGCCAGACTCAAAATCGTCTGCTCTGTCCTCTGCAAAAACTCCTTCGCAGCTGTTCTTCCTGAAAATCCCTTCGCTCGTACTGTGCAATGGAGACACACGTTTGCCTTTAAAACTATGGCGTCCCTGCATGCACAACACTAAACAAATGGATGAAATGCACCGGGTGGAAAGAAAAGTAACAAAAATGAGAAAAATTGAAATTTAAATAAAGCGAGTAAAAGAAAACAGAAAGAAAAGTGACACAACTAAAACACCTAAAACCTTCCCCGGCAACGGCGCCAAAATTTGACTTAACCTAAACACTACGCTAGATTGACTCGCAATAGGACAGGATCTATTGTAACGTGTAAGCTAACCCAAGTCGTCTCTCAAGGAAGATCTTAAAGGGCTTTTAATAATATCGTAAGAAAGCAGTAAAGGTTGGATTTATAACTGTAAACTTAAACTTAAAACTTAAACGTGAAAAGTAAACTTAAACATAAACTAAAACTTGTAAATTTAACTAGGCAAGAAACTAATAAACCCCAGACAAGAATTAAACGCTTAAAATAAATGCAACTTAAGAATTTAAATACTTGTAAATTAAAAGCTTCTAATCTAGGCATGAAACTAAAGTGCATAATTTAAATTGCATAATTGAAATTAAAGCATAAACGTGAAGGCAAAGCATAAACATGATGAAACAAAAGAAATTGAATTAAATACGAAATACCGTAAACTTCTTGAACGTGCAATCGCTGTCACTCAATCACAATCCAAGAAGAAACTAAAAATAAAACTAAATTGAAATCTAACTAGAACAATAAATTCGAAAACTTGAAGAAACTAAGAAAGCTTGAAAGACGCCTAAGTCTCGATTGCCTTGCGGAAACTATAGATTAGGGCAAAAGGAATGAATATTACAATGAATAATAGATCCTATTTATAGACTTCATTCCAACCCTAATTACCATCTAAATCGCCTTGCAAAACTGGGCTCTTAAGGAAATAGGTGAATCCAAAGGTAAGTCCAGCTGGATCGAGCTCTGCAAGTCATCTTAGCTCTGACAAGAATTGGCTAACTCTGGAAATTCGGCTCTCGAATGGTTTGACAGAGTTGAATGTCAGCTCTGTAAAGTTCAGATCTGGCAAGAAAGGTAGAGCTGAAAGTCAGCTCTGTATATGTTAACTCTGGCAAAATATGTTGACTCTGTCGATCTTTAGCTCTGCTCTGTTAAGTTTACTCTGGCGCGTAAGTCAGCTCTGTCGAGTTTAGCTCTGCTCTGACAAGTTAGCTCTGCTCTGACAAGTTTGTTCTGCTCTGGAGATTTCAGCTCTGAGGGATGTAAGTTCAGCTCTGGAGATAGAAGTTCTGGTCTGACGATGTGAGCTCTGCTTTATCATGCGCCTTTTCAGCTCTGGACACCAGATTGCGCCTACAAACGCCATTCTAACCCAAAAATCTCCAAAATCACACTCTTTCATCTATAAAACCTAAATCTCCTACAAAGCATAAAACAAACCCATAACTGCACCAATTTCCAGAATATTTAACTCAAAACAAGCGCATGCAAACCCCTGAGATACGACCAATTAAGCATAAATCACTAACGGCGGCGGCTTCACTTTTGTTGGGTAGATTTAGGAAGAAAAGGGAAGCAGAGGCGGTGGGGGTTTTGTGACCAGAGGGAAGCGGCGGCATCTCCACCGTCGCCGAGGAAGGAGATGGTGCCGCGTGGGGCGGCGTCCATACCCAGATCAAAGAGTGGAGTTGGGGGGCGGGAGGGGAGGGGTTAGGCAGCGCGGTCGTCTGAGATACGGACGACGGTAATGATTGAAGATGAACGGTTGAACGAGTTACGGGTTGCGGCTCTCTGCAACTACCAGAGTCGGGCACGCAGCGACGTTTGGCTCCGCCTGCTACTGTCATCTGCCAGAGGAAGTGTCACACCCCGATTCTTGAAACAATAACTATGACTGGGGTATGACTCATCATTTAAAATTAACAAGGGAAAAAACCTTGTGAAATCCGAATAAAAGGGATAACAATCGGGCTTATCCCCTTTGGATGAAGAAAGACAGGTATTCAAGTGATACGAATCAATCAACAAACATAACAACTTCAGGATCACAAGTTTAGTGTCATGCTACAGATAACAAACATTTATGGAATGAAATACTTGCGAATTAAAAGTCTTGGCTCAACAAAAGATATTGTTTAGAGTCACAATATACAAGTCTTAAGTTAAGGAAACAAAAGACATAGATTGACTAGTTCTACAGCGGAAGTCAAAACACGGAGTTGAACCCTAGCCTCAACTCGCCCCGTCAGCACCAGCCGTTAACCTGAAAAACATTTGATGATTTTTGGGCTAAGTACTAATGTACTTAGTGGGCTGCAACTTTTGAAACATTTCATAATCTGAAGAACAGTTTATCCAATTATACTGACATGACATAGAAGGTTTTAAAGAGAAATAACTTCTAAGCATGCTAAAACATTTCATATAGGTATATATTTAATTGCGCGCAATTGTCACACTCTATTCTGTTACTCGCTGTGATCCCGGACCTTTTAGCCACCGACGGATCTCTGTCTCCCGCTTACTTGAACTGAGGACGTAATCCAGACAAGTTTACTTTGACCTCGGGATGCTATCCAGACAGGCCTCATATTTCTCATGCTCCGGAATACATCCAGCCGAGCACCCTTATAACGCCTCTAGTTAGTGCCCGATGGAGATCAACCCACCGAGTCAGCTAACAAGTGTACACAATTCTCAACCAACGTGTTAGGTCATAAGAGAACCTCAATTGATTAACTGTGCGAGCCTTAAACATGGTAGAGTGCACAAAAATATTTATTGGATAAACAATTTGTATTTCATGAAACATTTAAGCTCATTAGCTCAATCATACATTTGGAAAATAAGCCCACATGTTTAGGCAAAGCCTATCGTTTAACTTATCTCTGAATCGGAATAGCAGTGTTAATCCTCCTGACGTTCAAAGCCTACAAGAAATCTATTCTTAATAGGTCTCTTAAATCTAAACTCAAGGCACGGTAAAGTGCTTAACATTCTATGATTCACTTAGCCGGGTTTTCAAAATTTAATGAATAAATAATTGAAAACATTTTCTCTTGAGTTAAGAACACCAACAATATTCTTACTCGACCTTCTTTTGTAATTGGAAATATAAATAACCAATTAAATCATGATGCAATGTATGACTCATTTCATACTTAAGCATATAAGTGTTTACTTAAAATGCACAAGTTCTCTACTCCGTTCTAGTCAGCTCTGGCATTCAGCTCTGCTCTGCCGATCAGCTCTGCTGGTCAGCTGTGCTCTTCAGCTCTGCTAGTCAGCTCTTCCGGTCAGCTCTTTAGGTCAGCTCTGCCTTTCAGCTCTGCTGGTCAGCTCTGCTCTGTCCTTCCAGCTCTGCTCTGCCCCTTCCAGCTCTGCTCTGCTCTTCAGCTCTGCTCTACCCTCCAGCTATGCTCTGCCCTTCCAGCACTGCTCTACACTCCCGCTCTGCTCTGCACTCCAGCTCTGCTCTTCAGCTCTACCGATCAGCTCTGCTCTTCAGCTCTGCTGGTCAACTCTGCCGGTCAGCTCTGCCTTTCAGCTCTGCTGGTCAGCTTTGCCTTTCAGCTCTGCTCTGCCCCTTCCAGCTCTGCTGTGCCTTTATCTATTCTTTCAAAATTTATGCAGCAAAAATACATATAAACACACAAAAACATGAACATGAATATGGGTTTCTAAATCGAAAAAAATGAAGTAAAGCAGCAGGGGAGTTAAAGGTGAAACCTTGGTTTGGATCTGTTGGGCTGCAAGAGAGTTATGATTGCTACTGTTCTTGAAGTTCTCTTCGGTGTTGGAACGAGAGAGAGAAGTGTGTGAGTTGAGAATGATTTGGGGTGTAGCAGCGGGAGGATGTATTTGAAGAGAGAGAAAATTGAGGCGGTGGAGGTGGAGAAAATATCAAGGATTCAAAGGTGGGTTGGGCTTGATGGATGATGGGTTGGGCTTTCATTCTTTCTTGAAAGCAATTAAAAGCTTGAGGCCCAAACAAAATTAAAGCTCAACTCATGAAATGCTTGAATGCTTAATTAAATAAATATGCAATGCATATAAATTTAATTACTAAATTTACAAATGCTTATGATAATCATTTTTGTTGGAATTAAAATAAATTCTTTTTCTCAATCCGGCGTGAATCATCTTAAATCTAAGTTCAAAATTATTCTAAACTTAGCTCGAGGAAACGGGGTATTACAGGAAGGGGATGAGTGGTGTACGTTTCCATTTTGTGTGTATGTGTGTCGTGTGGCAGCTTGAGGGAGAGAGCATAGGAGAGAGAGAGGGAAGTCAGCGCGGCGGCGGCCGGCGCTATCTACCCTACCGGAGAAGAAGAGGGGGGGCTGTGAGTGGAGTGGCGGGCCCGCTTGAAAAAAAAAAGAGACGACGTTTAGGGGCCGTTTAACTCGTGGACCTATTTGCACCCTTCTTTCGGGAGTTAAGGGCGGTCAACGCGATTTGATTGAGTATGGGGGGCTAAAGGCTCTTAGGGGGTGTAGTTCAGGGGCTAATATGCACCTTCGCCCTTTAAATAAATAAATAAAACTGTTCTTGTCAATAAGTATATATTAGACATTAATTCATATCATAAAATGTTAATCTTTTGGATACTATCAATGGTAATTGGTGTATAAATACATGAACTTTATTCACTTTTTGGTATTTAACATAAATTTTAAATATTAGTTATAAATACATAAATTTACTCACTGTTTTGGTATTTAACATGAACTTTAAATGCTAGTTATAAATTCATGAACTTTAAACTTATTCAATTTTTACTTGTTTTTTATTTTTTGTAAATTAACGCTGATTTGGAATGCCTGAATCATGACGTGGACAATTCAACGCTGAGATACGATGACGTCGTTTTTTGTTACAGAAAAATAACCCAAAACTAAAATATAAAAGTGAACGATTAAATTTTATCTTCAAATTTCACAAATTTAGAAAGCCAATTTCATCTTCAAGATTTAGGATTTTGGAAAGGCAATTTCGTCATTCAAAAAGTCAAATTCAGAATTTCGCTGATTAAAATTTGGGGATTTCACAGCCAACATCAATGGGTTCCTCATCGGAAGCTTCTGCAAGCTCGTCAGATGCCAATTATGTTAAAATTCAGACATTAGAAGTCAATTTTCATTTGAGAAAAAAAAAATAAAAAAACGAGTAAAAAATTAAATAAATTTAAAATCATGTATTTATAACTAGTATTTAAAATTCTTGTTAAATACTAAAACATGACTAAGTTCATATATTTATAATTAAAATTTAAAATTTATATTAAAAAAATGAATAAAATTCATGTATATATATACACCAATTACCCTGCTAAGCAATTACCCTGCTATCAAACCCCAAGGTTTGATTTCTTAGATGAGGGTGTTTAGCCCTATTTTGTGATGAATTTGTGGGTGTTTACGTCTTATATTGACTTTTATTTTGGTCTCTTTCACTCAAGAGTTTATTGATCTGAGCTTTTGTGCTAATTTTGTTATCTCAGGATTTTATGCTCAAATTGATTGATATGTGGACAAAAATAAAGTCAGAATTTAGTTGAATGGTCTGAAGAAGAATCGAATTTCGTCTCGATACGAGTTCGTAGGCGAAAACGGATCTAAAATCCGACTTGAAACGAGGGAGAACGGACCAAAACAAAAACGCTGCGCATTGCAGTCTGCGAAAGGCATAGGCGGCGGTGCCGTCGGACGGCCATGGCTGTCTGCGCGGTCGGCAGTTACGTTTTTGAGGGTTTAAAACCCATTTTTTAGGGTTTTGGAGCCAATTCTAGACCCATCCAGCCTCCAGCTCCATTTTTATTGTATTTTCTTAGAGTTTTGGTAGGGAGAAACACATTAGAAACTCTCGGATTACGCTAGTTCGTCGTTTCCTTTAATCAATTGTAAGTTCTATCTATTGATTTATCGAATTCTACAAGCTTTCTTGGTTGCTCTTTTCCTAGATAATTGAACACGTTTTGATAATGATATTTAGCATTGATTTATGCTTTGTTAATCTTATTGCCTAGTTAGTATAGTTAGATTGTTGGTTGATTTGTTAGAGTAATACTCAGTTGAATTTGTGTCACTTTTCATTTACATGTTCCTTAGGAAAAATCATGATTAGTGTTTGCCATAGATTTGAATGCTTGTTTATTTTTCTTGCCTAGATAATTGTTGCTTTATGATTGTGGGTTTAATTATTGATTTCTAGATTGTTAGATTAGAACCCTAGTTCTTTATGTTGTCTTATTGCTTTCTTTACCTGCTTCCTATCTTTCGCCTAGATAAATTTATATGCTTTATTTTAATTACGAATTAGTTAATCGGAGAGAGAGTGTCAGACCCAACCTTCTGGTTAGAGTGTTTAGGTTTATTTCCCGTTTTCTGTGCGTAGCATGATCAGAGCCCTGTTTAGCCTTCCTTGAGAGATGACTTGGGTTAGCTTAGTACACTAGGACGACCTCGTAAGATTGCGAGTCAATCCCTTAGGTGTTTTGGGTTGAGTCAAATTTTGGCGCCGTTGCCGGGGAAGGCTTTAGGCGTTTGGTTGTGCTACTTTCTTTTCCGTGTTTATTTTATTTTTATTTTTGCTGGTTATTTTCTTTCTCCCACTGGTGCGTTTGATCTGTTTTGTTGAGTGTTGTGTTGCTAGGGAGTTAAAGTCTTAACAGGAATTTGGCATTCTACTTGACAACACTCACCGTGCATGTGAGGTGCTTGAAGCCTAGGAGAGGCTACCGAGTCTCTTTTGTCTAGCGTTGGAGTTGAGAAGATGGCAGGAAGAAATTTGCAGTACATGGGGGATTTTACCCGGCCTATCATAGAGGCCACGAACTCAGCTATTGTGCTCCCCACTGCAGTCAGGAATTACAACCTGAAGCCCAATGATTCAAGTTTGCTCCCCCTCTTCTATGGGCTGCCGAATGAAGATGCCCTGCAGTTTATCAGAGACTTCTGCACCCAAGTGCAAACTTTTCCGCTGTTGGACCTCACAGAGGAGCTGCTAAAGCTTAAGTGCCTCCCATATGCACTTAAGGATCGGGCGAGGACGTGGCTGCTATCTCTGTCGCCCAACTCCATAACCACTTGGGGGGAGGCGTGTGAGAAGTTCATGCTGAAGTACTACCCGAGTCACAAGACACAGGAGATCAGAGTTCAAATCATGAACTTCATCCAAGGAGCGGACGAACCTTTTCATGAGGCTTGGGAGAGATTTCAAGAACTCATCCGCCAGTGCCCGCAGCACCAACTAACCACTGTGATGTTGATGCAATTTTTCTATGACAGGCTGGTACAGACTGCTCAATTCATGGTGGACAGCACGGCAGGAGGTAACATCGCTAGGAAGACCGCCGACGAGCTTAAGGAGATTTTCAAGACCCTAGCTGAGAGCTCACAACAGAAATCAGTCCGTGGAAGAAATGCTGAGGCCAGTGCAGTGGCACCCCAGTATGAGCTGCGGAAGCAGGTGGCAAAAATTACGAGAGAGATGCAGCAGTTGAAGATGAGTAGGGTGGAACCACCTCGCACCCGTGAGCCTAATGTCGAGAGTTGTTGGCATATGCGGCGAGTCTGACCATGGAACCAACGAGTGTCATAAAATGGGCGAGCGCACCTATGAAGGAGGAGTTGAAGTATTTGCTGCACAAGGGTATTTGAGTAGGCAACACCAAGGTCACATGCAAGGACATGGGCAGAGTTCTCAATTTTATCAAGTCCAGCAGCCTATGGGTTATCAAAACTAGTAGCAATTCTACCTATCCCCGCAGCAGTTCCCCATGCAACAAGGGAATTTCCAGCAGCCGCAGCAGCTCTACCCACCTGAGCAGCACCAACCTCTAGGCCCCTTATTTGAAGATCAGATGCAAGCTTTCATGCAAGCTAGAAAACAGGCGATGGAGGCTCAGAGTGCTACCATCAAGCGCCTCGAGACTACAGTTGGGCAACTAACAGGAGCCTTGAATCAGCTGCAGCAAGAACAGCCAACTGGGAAGTTCCCAAACCAGGACAAACAACCGCATCAAGCTCATGCCGTGGCGGTAGTCAAGGAAAATGCCCCAATAACCATGGGGAAATGGAGAAGCAAAACAGTGGAAGCAATCAAGGCTACCCAATGCCCCAGCGAGCCACTGCCACCTGTCACTGTTGCACTAGACCAACCACCACCCAAGCAAGGAGATCCAGGTAGCTTTATTTTTTATATTAGCTTAGGTGGGGTTGAAAAGGTTTTTGGAATGCTTGATTTGGGCGCGGCAGTCAATTTGATGCCGCTTGATATTTTTGAGAAATTGGGTAATAAAGAGCTGAAATGCACGAATATGAAGATAGAGCTAGCTGACGGCTCTATTAGGAGCCCACGGGGCCTTGTTGAGGATGTTGAGGTTGTTGTGAGGGGGATTAGAGTTTTGACTGATTTTGCTGTCCTTGATGTGGGAAAAGGGATTAGAGGAGATAATGGGCATCTTGTTTTACTTGGCCGACCTTTTATGGCCACCACCCATACTCGTATTGACGTGAGTACTGGAAATTTGAGTATGGCGGGGGCAGGGAGGTCTGTAACTTTCTCTGTTTTTTATAAGAAATCTCTTACTCGTACCCCCTTATTGCAAAACTGCTCTTACGTTGAGACTTTTGATGTTTTGGATGAGGACTGTATTGTGCAGGATTTTCTTTATAAGTTACAGGAGGAGGACGAGATTGTGGAGGAATTCCTTGCTAACTTGCAGGATGATGCTGACATTAAGCAGGAATTTCTAGATAAGCTGCAAGAGGAAGATGATATAGAGCAAGGCTTTCTGTGTGCCTTGCTACTGGAAGTGAAGCTTGATGAGGTTGTGTCACTCGATCTCGTTGGATGTGTGGATAGAAGACCATCTCATGATATGAGCATAGAGTGCTCATTAGAAGGACCCGCAGCTGCAATTCAAGATGATGTGTTTACACAGGCACTTAAGCAGCTGTCGCTTCAATCAGAATTCGGTTAAGGGATCCTCTTAGTCGGGCTGGCGACTTAAAAACTAGCACTGCATGGGAGGCAACCCATGTTTTTCTTGCTTTCCCTTGTTTTCGTTTTCCTTTCGTTTTGTTCGGGTTTACGTTTCTACTTTTTTTGTTGTTTGGTGCGTTGGAGATTGTTTGTTCTATGGATGAGAGATAGGCAGACATCGAGGAAAACTACGGGCTCGCCACTTGGATCGATATTCAGGGAAGTTTTTCTCTTTCACCCCTCTTTTTGCGAGCACTGAGGACAGTGCTAGATTTTAAGTGTGGGGGGTGTTTGTTGATCCTATGGGTGCCTTTTTGTTGTGATTTTGGGCTTTCTTGTGTGGGGAAAATGGCCTCCTTTATCTTGATTGTTGCTTGGCTTCAAGTAATAATGCACACTTTGATGATTTGTTCACAAGTAAATTTCATGAATTGTTTTGGCTTGGTTGCTATCTTTGTCTCTCAAGCTATGCATATTCCTCACTTGATGTAAGTTGTTTAATGTTTTGAATGCAACACCCTTATGAGCTATTCTTGACGTGATTTGTCCGGTAGATGCTAGAGGGAGTGTTTTAATTGTGATAGCCTACGATCTTATCCTTTGAGTTTGAATGTTGGTTTGTTGTGAAGTTTTCTATAGCTCTGGGTCTCTGCTCCTCTGACGGTAGTGTTATGATCATGGAAAACCACGTGAGAACATTTTGGATTACCTCCAAAAGTGTTGATCTCACGAAAGTTGGCCCATCTATTGAGAATGGAATAACATCTCCTTGAAAAGAAAGATGTATAAAATTAGATTTGGTTTGATTGTTTATCATCTTCAAGGAAAATGGGATTTGATTATAAAGGCAATCACATTAGGGAATTCACCTCTAGCAGAGAATCGGGTCTGATCGGATTTAATTGTATCATGTGGTTCTTGCTTCATAAAATCTTAACAATGAACATCTTGTGAGGAATGTAATGGCAAAGAGACTTAGATTGGTTGGAGATGTGAATGGTGAGGAAGTTTTCTTGTGAACTATCATTTGGTGTAGTGACTTTGCTTGAGGACAAACAAAGGATCAAGTGTGGGGGGGGGGGGGGGCGTTCGTTGCTATCCGGGGAGGCCTCAATTTGAACAGAGGCCCATGTTTACTCAAGGGCAACAAGGCTCTAATTCGGGTTGGAGAAATCAGCAGAATTCGGGATGGAGGAACCAAGCCCCTGGTCAAAGGTCGGGATCAAACCAAGGCAATCAGTTCCGCCGACCTCCACAGCAATTTGGGTATCAGAACCAGCAGCAGTTCTACCCATCTCAACAGCAGTTCTACCCATCTCAACAGCAGTTCTCCTTCCCTCAGCAGCACCAAAATGCACCTCTACAGTTTCAAAAAGTAGTTGTAGTGGCACCCCAAAAGCCGTCTCTCGAGGATACTATGCAGTCATTTATGGAGATTACCAAACAGAGCATGGAGTCTCAGTCTGCCACTATCAAGCGTCTTGAGACAACCGTTGGGCAGCTCTCTGGGACCTTGAACCAGATGCAACAGCCAAGAAAGCTCCATGGCCAAGGATTGCAGCTCCACCAAGCTCAAGCAGTCACTGTTTTACGCAGTGGAAAAGTGGTGGACAACAAAGTGGAAGCCCCTGTGGAAGAACCCCCCAAGGAAGTCCGCATGGAAGAGCAAGTAAAGGAGCCACTGCAGCCAAGAGAGGAGGAGAAGGAGAAGGAGTCCGAAGTGAAGCTCCACAAGGCTGTCAAGCCATATAAACCCCCGATCCCTTACCCGAGCCGATTGAAGAATGAGAAGCTGGACCAACAAATCACCGATTTCTACAACATGCTGGCAGGTGAATGTGAACTTACCTTTGCTAGATGTGATTAGGAACGTACCAGCATATTTGAAGTTCTTCAAGGAGTTGGCCTCGAAGAAGAGGAAGTTCGAGGACAACGAGAAGATTTTGGTGTCCGAGGTTGCAAACTCCATAATGCAACAGCCCTTGTCGCCCAAGCAACGAGACCCAGGTAGTTTTGTGATTAACATTGCCTTGGGAAATGGTAAGGAGGCCTCGGGGATGTTAGATTTAGGGGCTGGAATCAATTTAATGCCTTACTCTATTTTCAAACAACTCGAGTTAGGAAATTTAAAACCCACTCGCATGTGTTTGCAATTAGCTGATAGGTCTGTGAGGTATCCTCATGGGGTAGTCGAGGATATCCTTGTTAGAGTGAGTGGTTTGATTGTGCCCGTTGATTTTGTTGTGTTAGAAATAGGAGAGGTACATGAAAATGGCAAGGAGCATACTCTACTGCTAGGAAGACCATTCATGGCAACTACTAACACGTTGATAGATGTTAAAAATGGCACCATTAAAATGACCGTGTTAGGAGAGTCAGTGTCTTTCTCCGTGCATTATAATCGAGCCATGCCATCATCTTCACTCACTAATGAATGTTCTTACATTGATGTTATTGATGGCTTGGCCGAGATGTTCTTTGTGCAGGAGCAAGAAGTTGTTGAGGTTTTTGCAGGGTCAGCAGACATGGAGGAGTTTGCCCGTGAAGCCGAAGAAAGAGAGAGGGCCCGCAAGGCTAAACTGCCCATCGATGAGGCCGTGGTGATTGATTATGCCACGAAGAGTAAGCAAAAGTTGGAACTCAAGGAGCTCCCCTAAAACCTCAAGTACGTATATATGGAAGGAGAGGAGAAAAAGCCAATGATCATATCTGCCGAGCTCACTCAGGAGCAAGAGTTGGCGTTGATGAAACTACTGCGGAAGAACAAGGCAACTTTTGGATGGAGTCTTGCCGATAATAAAGGCATTAGCCCCGTGATGGGACGCGCGCGCCCGTCGTCCGGCGTGCGGTTATCAAAATAATTATTTGTGTATGCCCAAGACGGACAGTACACGCTCCTATTGCTCGCAACCAAAGAATAGTCTTAGCAGCAAGTATAGGGTCGATCCCACGGAGAGTGAGGAACTACTTTACTCTTCGGGTGCACAAATTGAGTTGTCACGGTCTCAACCTGTTTATCTGCACAAGTAAACTTAAACAAAGATCAAATATAACAAGGGGTAAGGTTTACGGTTAGGTCATAACTGTTGTCAATATTTATTTCGGTCATAGGCATACTGATGATCCGTCCATGATCCGTATAGACTCAAGGCGTGGCCCAAAGATATTGGGGTGTTTCAAGAGGCTATACTTCACACTTAGGATGGTTGAGTCCATTGCGATCACTTGGTCCGAAGGTCACACATTCCCCGGTCACAAGGCAGTGCTTCACTCCTCCTTAGATAGTAGTCATACCCGTTACTCACCAAGTATGACCCTCACCAACCTTCTCTCCCGAGGTCCCCAACTCCACGCTTTTAGTGACACATGCCTCCTGGACTCAACTATTTCCGACTTTGTCAGCCGACCAGTCATAGACATGCTACGGCGCCGAGATTGCTTTCCTCGTTTGATAACCATGGCTTTATGCCTCGTCACAGTTGATGGATAGTCTCTAGAGAAGCCCAAGACTGAGGAAGGACAGTGTATCCCATCAATCCTTTCCCCACTTTCCGGATCTGCAACGCCTTTTGTTGACGCTGCTCAGCTACTCGGTCGTGGGTATACCGGTTGTCACGCCCTGGTATGCCCTGGCCTTTGCTTAACACGAACAGCGTTTTACCGAACGGAGATCACCCGTTAGGCCCCTACTGTCCATGGTTTGGCACAAATCCGTCTGGAACCACGAGACTCAACCGAAAGAACAAATGCCTCTTGAATGTTTACATATTGACAACAATTATTTCCACCCCTTAAACCTTTCCAAGGGGACTACTCACACATATTGAAAAACGTAAATGTGAAATAAAATAAACACATGAATGAAAGGAAATTTGAAATACTTAATATAAAAATACCTAAGGCAACAACCTTGGCTTTGTTCGTCACAACGAAATTGAAATACGAAAAGCAACTAAATCGTTTGGTGCGAAAAATGTAAAAGAACTAAAATAAATTATTTCTTGGTGAACTAACTAAAATCTAAGTCTAGAAAACCACTAAAAATACTATGTAAGTAATGAAAAACTCGTGGATCACTCTCCTCTAAAAAACTGCTCTCTGCCAGCCACACATGTTGAGGTTTATATAGCAGTTCGGTAAACCCTAGCCGGCAGACCAAATCTGGCAGATTATTTCCTTCCATATTTAGCTTGATCTTTGATTTGATTTGATAGATAATGGATCTCCAGCGGATTTGGGGTTGACTCCACATTATTCCAGATCCTTCCATTGCTAGAATTCGCCAGAATCTTCCGGGCAATCTCCTCCACACGTCTTTCCATATATAGCTCCAGCTGCTGACTGTTGTAGACGGGAATGGTCATACTAGCTTCTTTCTTCGGTTGGCCTCATACCAGGTGGTACACTTCGAACGTTCCCGCGCCTCAAATGGTTCTGAGGGGTACTTCATCGAGCTCTCTTCCTGGTTCATATGTAGCTCATCTGTGCTGACTGCGACTGCTGTTATGGCTTTACCAACTGCTTCCTTCGGTTAGCCTCACACCAGGTGGTACACTTCGGAGATTCCCGCGCCTCGAATGGTTCTGAGGGGTACTTCGCCGAGCTCTCTTCCTGATAAGTTTCACTTCTGGAAGTTTGGATAGTTTTGTTCCGGTAATGCCCATTCTGACCACATTTCGTGCATATGCCCTTGACTGAGCCTTCTTCCTCCTGAATACCTGTTTTCTCCCCTAGAGGACTCAAACAAAACAAAAGAAAGAGAAAAATAGGGCCAAATGGCCCAAAAGTCGAAGACGCATCACACCTACACACTTAAACCATACTTGCCCTCAAGTATGCAGATGGATTCACAAAAGACACCAACGAAAAGAGAGGAAATAAAAGAAATAAAGACTCAAGACACGAAACTGCACATTTATCAGTTCAGATCAAACATGCATGCATCATCCGTAATGTCATACCGCAAACCATTGAGCAGAAAAATCACATGCAGAGATAGCAGTTTCTCTCAAACACTCAAGTGTATGGCTAAGTATATACTCTCATACTATGCTGCATTAGCTCACCTATAAGCTTGATCACGGATTCATAGCAAGTGTTCAAATTGATATAATTCATCAAAGGGTCTTTTAAAGGTTGTAGTGGGGCATACGGAGTGGAGGTAAGGATTTCTGGATAAGTAGCTTAAAACTTGGTTCCAGTCATACCGACCTATCTTCTTCAGTACTAGCACACCCACTTCATTTTCTCCCTTTATTTTCAGCAGGGATTGATTTAACTTCTTCAATTCAAGCAAATTTATTGTTTCATTTTTGTGCCCAGACCTTCCTTTCTCAAGTTATGCTTTTTCACTTAGAGCAATAAACTTCCCTTTATCTTTTGCATAGTGTGGAAGTCACACCTTTTAATCCATTTCAATTCAAGGGTTTACAAAAGAGATAATTCGGCTCAAAGTGGTTTAGCAAAGGTTTATCATTTAAAGCTCAAGGAAATAATTCTGGGGCTCTAGATTGAAGAAATTGCCCTAATCATGTAAATTATACCAACTACCTAAAATCCATTAACAAGTTCTAGGGTTACCAAGCAGCATAGTCACACAGAAAATAAATGCAATTTTGGCTCAGATCTCACAGGTGGGAGTATTCAGTATGCTCTCTACTGCTATCATGTGATCATGCTCATCATACCAACAAACCAGTCAAACCAAATAGCATGCATGAATCACCAATACCAACAACATGTGCAGACAGACTCTAACTCAAGACTCAAAAGAAAAACAAAGACTACACTAGGGAGAGAAAACTTATTCATGGAGTGTGAGGACTCGATGGAATGCATCCCGAATGTCCAACAAAATTGCCTTGACATCAGTATGGCGTTGAGATCATGTGTAGCAGCTATGGAGTGGTGGAGAGTGGGCGAATGAATTTCCCAATCCCTCAAAATGCAAAGGTCTTGCCAGTCGGGCAGACCCTCACCAATCATACAGCTGATGCGGTAATCCCTTGACCACCTACTGTATCTCCACCGGCCCCACCTACACACTTTGCTTCGCAAAGTGGGTTTTGATCTTCAATGCTTAGGGTCCAGCTCAATTCTTCTACATGGTTAGTCCTCCAAGAAACACAAAACACAAGAAAAATAAAAGAAACATGAAACTAAAGCAGTAATGGTCATACCAACGACCTTATTCTGGGTTGCCTCCCAGTCAGCGCTCTTGTTTATTGTCTTGAGCTCGACGTTGCCCATCCCTACATTAGTTAGATCAGGTTGGGCATCAAGTTCAGGTCAGCCGGGAATGCCAGCTGACGTATGGTCTGCGGGGCAGCAGTTGCCATCCTGCGTCTCGCCGTACCGCGTCTCACAGTAAGCGGAAGATGAAAAGTGAAGAGTAAAATTGTTGCGCGTCACTCCCCGGCAACGGCGCCAATTTGATGGGACGCGCGCGCCCGTCATTCGGCGCGCGGTTATCAAAATAATTATTTGTGTATGCCCAAGACGGACAGTACACGCTCCTATTGCTCGCAACCAAAGAATAGTCTTAGCAGCAAGTATAGGGTCGATCCCACGGAGAGTGAGGAACTACTTTACTCTTCGGGTGCACAAATTGAGTTGTCACGGTCTCAACCTGTTTATCTGCACAAGTAAACTTAAACAAAGATCAAATATAACAAGGGGTAAGGTTTACGGTTAGGTCATAACTGTTGTCAATATTTATTTCGGTCATAGGCATACTGATGATCCGTCCATGATCCGTATAGACTCAAGGCGTGGCCCAAAGACATTGGGGCGTTTCAAGAGGCTATACTTCACACTTAGGATGGTTGAGTCCATTGCGATCACTTGGTCCGAAGGTCACACATTCCCCGGTCACAAGGCAGTGCTTCACTCCTCCTTAGATAGTAGTCATACCCGTTACTCACCAAGTATGACCCTCACCAACCTTCTCTCTCGAGGTCCCCAACTCCGCGCTTTTAGTGACACATGCCTCCTGGACTCAACTATTTCCGGCTTTGTCAGCCGATCAGTCATAGACATGCTACGGCGCCGAGATTGCTTTCCTCGTTTGATAACCATGGCTTTATGCCTCGTCACAGTTGATGGATAGTCTCTAGAGAAGCCCAAGACTGAGGAAGGACAGTGTATCCCATCAATCCTTTCCCCACCTTCCGGATCTACAACGCCTTTTGTTGACGCTGCTCAGCTACTCGGTCGTGGGTATACCGTTTGTCACGCCCTGGTATGCCCTGGCCTTTGCTTAACACGAACAGCGTTTTACCGAACGGAGATCACCCGTTAGGCCCCTACTGTCCATGGTTTGGCACAAATCCGTCTGGAACCACGAGACTCAACCGAAAGAACAAATGCCTCTCGAATGTTTACATATTGACAACAATTATTTCCACCCCTTAAACCTTACCAAGGGGACTACTCACACATATTGAAAAACGTAAATGTGAAATAAAATAAACACATGAATGAAAGGAAATTTGAAATACTTAATATAAAAATACCTAAGGCAACAACATTGGCTTTGTTCGTCACAACGAAATTGAAATACGAAAAGCAACTAAATCGTTTGGTGCGAAAAATGTAAAAGAACTAAAATAAATTATTTCTTGGTGAACTAACTAAAATCTAAGTCTAGAAAACCACTAAAAATACTATGTAAGTAATGAAAAACTCGTGGATCACTCTCCTCTAAAAAACTGCTCTCTGCCAGCCACACATGCTGAGGTTTATATAGCAGTTCGGTAAACCCTAGCCGGCAGACCAAATCTGGCAGATTATTTCCTTCCATATTTAGCTTGATCTTTGATTTGATTTGATAGATAATGGATCTCCAGCGGATTTGGGGTTGACTCCACATTATTCCAGATCCTTCCATTGCTAGAATTCGCCAGAATCTTCCGAGCAATCTCCTCCACACGTCTTTCCATATATAGCTCCAGCTGCTGACTGCTGTAGACGGGAATGGTCATACTAGCTTCTTTCTTCGGTTGGCCTCATACCAGGTGGTACACTTCGAACGTTCCCGCGCCTCGAATGGTTCTGAGGGGTACTTCATCGAGCTCTCTTCCTGGTTCATATGTAGCTCATCTGTGCTGACTGCGACTGCTGTTATGGCTTTACCAACTGCTTCCTTCGGTTAGCCTCACACCAGGTGGTACACTTCGGAGATTCCCGCGCCTCGAATGGTTCTGAGGGGTACTTCGCCGAGCTCTCTTCCTGATAAGTTTCACTTCTGGAAGTTTGGATAGTTTTGTTCCGGTAATGCCCATTCTGACCACATTTCGTGCATATGCCCTTGACTGAGCCTTCTTCCTCCTGAATACCTGTTTTCTCCCCTAGAGGACTCAAGCAAAACAAAAGAAAGAGAAAAATAGGGCCAAATGGCCCAAAAGTCGAAGACGCATCACCCCGCCACTTGCATGCATAGGATCCACCTGGAGGAAGGAGCGAGGCCCAAGAGAGATGGCCAAAGGAGATTGAATCCTGTTCTCATGGAGGTGGTGTGCAAAGAAATACTCAAGCTATTGGCGGAGGGGATCATCTACCCCATCGCCGATAGTGAGTGGGTAAGTCTGGTGCATGTGGTGCCGAAGAAAGGAGGGATCACGGTCATCCTGAATGACGATCAAGAGTTGGTGCCAACTCGCCCCGTGAGGGGTTGGCGCATGTACATCGACTACAGGAAGTTGAATGCAGCCACCAAAAATGCTCGATCATTTAGCCGGCCATAATTTTTATTGTTTTCTTGATGGCCTTTCAGGTTACTACCAAATAGCTACCAGAGGACGAAGACAAGACGACATTCACCACTCCTTTTGGCACCTTCGCTTGGTCCAACGGTGCATGATGTCGATCTTCGCGGAAGTGATAGGTGATTTCGTTGAAATTTTTATGGATGACTTTTCCGTGTTTGGTTGCTCTTTTAGTGATTGCTTGGCTAAAATTGATGTGGTTTTGCAAAGGTGCATAACTAGTAGTTTGACCTTAAGTTGGGAGAAAAGTCACTTCATGGTGACTAGTGGCATTGTACTTGGCCACGTGGTGTCTAAAAATGGTATAGAGGTCGATAGGGCTAAGGTAGATGTAACACCCCGTACTTTTCCTTATGTTGTGGGATAGTGTCTTAACACTATTGAGAATACTGAGATGTCGAGATGTGAGATTTTTATTTTTATGACCAGATAAGACAGATTGTCTTTTAAATAGAGATACGAGTGAATAAACCGATGATGGAATTAGAGTGATGAGATTTGAGAAATGAGTTGAGATAGAGATGCTGATTGAATTGAGCTGAGATTTTATTTTATTTCCAACTACCGGGAATAGAGTTACCGGATACCGAATTATTAGAGTTTGACTGTCCTATTAAGAAAATAGGAATAATGAGTTGGAAATAGAGTCGAGGAAGAAAGAGTGAGAAACCTTGATAAATAAAGTCGGTCTGAGAGACGTCTAGTTGTTTGTATTTGCCGACTGCTTTGACGTGATGTTATGTGAATTTACGTGACTGATTGATTATGTGATTTTCGTTACTTGTGTCTTTATGAGCAAGTTATTATGTTTTTTTTTATTTGAGACTCTAGCACTTGGAATTTTGATTAAGTTTCCAAAGCAAGTGCGGTTTATTTTTACCGAGAAATCGAATGATGACGGTTTATGGAAATTTTTTCCAAGCATAATATTTTTTTAAATTAGTTTTTTTCCTACGAAGAGGAACATTATAATTGAGTGAGTGCACTAATATTAGTGCCATAATTATTTCATTTTGGTCACATGAATAATTATGTTATGGTATTTTATTAATGAGTAACATTATCATAATTATTGTGATTAATATTTAATCACCCTTCTCACACTATTATTTTAATTTCTCAAGCATGTGACTAAATACCACAATTTACCAAGTGGATTGATTGAGAGAGTAGAGATTGAGAGTGTAGAGATTAGAAAGAGAGTGTAGAGATTAGAGAGAGAGAGAGAGATCAAGGCATTAATGCCAAATATCCTTTAAGATCACAAATCTTTCCTAAGATTTCCAAATCAATTCATATCTTGCTAAAGAATTTCTCTCTCTCCTTCACCCCAAATTTTTGACCACTTCACTCTCTCCCTCATCTCTCATATTTCCTCCATTTTCCTCCATTGTAGAAACCTTCGGAGCTTCCAAAAATTATACCAAACACCTCAATCCACTCTTAAATCTTACATAAACACATCCTAGCTACTTGAATTCAAGAAGATCATTGAAGAAAGGCTTCCAAGCTAGAGTGAGAAAGTGTGAAGTTTTTGTGTAAATTTGGGTAAGTGATCATGCATTCCATAAATCTTGCTTGAATGATGTTGTATGTGAGTATTCTTGAAAGATTGAAGCAAGAAAATCACCCCCTTCCTTTTTCTAAAGTTTTCGAAAATATGGGTCTTCAACCCATCAGAAATTTTTCTTTTTCTGTTCTTGATTTGGGGTGAAAAATGAGATTTATATGATGTTTGTTGATGATTGATGTGTGTTGTGAAGTATGTGCCTTGAGATGTGAAAGTTTGATGGAGTTTAGTTTAACCAAAATTGGGAACTTTTGAGTCAATGATTAAAATGATGAATTGAGGATGAAGATGAGTTCATGAGATGTATATGATGATGATTGATGGAGTAAATTGAGTATATGATGTCAATTGATGATTTTGATATGAGTTAGTTTAATAAAATTAGGGATATGTGTATCTATGCTCTAATTTGTAAATTGATGGATTATATGTGAGATAAATGGGTTAAAATTGGTAGATCTATGATGAGATTAAAGATCCATGTGTGTTTATAAAATGTCAAAGAGTTTAGTTTAATATAAATTAGGATTTTCTTGTCTATGTGCCTATTAAGTGATTTGGCTTAAGATATATGTTTTTGAGCATAATATTAATGTCTATGTATGTTTGATTGGGTCTTTTATTGGCTAAGTAAAATTTTGACTTAATTTAGTTTATGTGAATTTTTGAGTTGTGTGATGTAAGAGGTCATACATGAGTGTTTGAGTAATTTTTGAGCATGAGAATGAAAAGAGAATTGAATTGATGCGTTCGTTGAAACGTTTCCCTTGAGATTTGAATTAAAATGTAAAAGAGGAGAGTTAATTTGAGTATGATGAGTATTATAATGTGCTTGAATGTTTTTGAGTGTTATATGTGTTTAAAATGAGCTTTGATGAGTTTTTTCTTTGAAGGAATGATGAGTTGAGCATTTAAAGAGTTTGAGATGAGATTTTGGTAATTTTCGTAGGCCTACTGACCTACTGTGATCGACGGTTTGTCGATGTCAAAAAGCTTTGAAAATTTTATAGAAAGTCCCTACATGAGTTCTGAGCACACCGGTAAAATTTCAAGTCATTTGGACTTCATTTACTATTTTTATAAAATGGAACACTGAAACTGCACATTACTACCGAGAGTTTCGGAGAGCAGGGGAAAGAGTCATTCTTTTCAGTAGCTTCCTGTGTGATCCACCAAATTTGAGCCCATTTTGAGCCCATTTTGAAAACATTTACTATTTTTGAAAAATCCAAGTTTTCGATTGCTCAAACCTGCCGAATATCGTAGACTGTAGTAAAACAGTCATATCTCCTGCAATACTTGGAGTTTTTGACTCTATTTTTTTTATATGAAACTAGACTGGAAGACCTTTCTTTTGGTATGAGTCTCGAGTCCAGGAGATGTCGGAGTCAGAACAGGTTAAAGTTTGAAGTTGAGTCTGTGTAAAAACAGGGCATGTTTTGATAATGTTTGATTGTGTTTTCTTATGTGCCTTATGTGATTGTGTTGTCTATGTGTTGAATGAGATTAGACGAGCCTTATATGAGAGATAAATCGAGACTTAGAACCATGATTTTCTTGAAACCTATCCTTGAGCTTAAGGATTTGAGATGAGTGAAGAGTTTATATAGAGTTGAGTAAGAAGATAGAATATGAGATAGAATATGATGACGATGATCCCTGAAGACACGAGCAGAGCAAGGAAGTAAGTAACTCCGCTTTGACGGGAGATTTTTGAGTAAGGTCTTCAGGTGGGCAATATTTTGAGTATATGTTTATCATACGAGCTTTCTAGAATGATTTGATGATGTTATGAGATTAACAAATGTTTTGAGATAAATGATATTTGAGAACTGTTTGACTTGCCAATTTTTTATGTTGAGCTTGTGTGTTACCCTCTACTGATGAGACGAATTCGGTCCTGCCACAAGCGGGATTTTGTGCACAGAGGTGACTGCGAGCCGTCTTCGGGTCGGCCGGTCACGGTACTTGAGAGGGAGGCCTACTTCTCAGTACCTTAATTATGATGATGAGTTGTAGATGCGGTACATATATGTCGATTACTTTGTCTGCAGACACTTATTTATGATGTTGATTATGAAAACTGCATGCACAGATTCAATTATATTAACTTATTTCTGTGTATTGCTGAGATGTGGCAAGCTTCAAACTTATAGCTCTAAGAGCACTTTTCTTGTTTTTCGGCGTTTGCCCACTGAGTATTATGTACTCACGCCCTGCATGTATTTCTAAATGTGCAGGCTAAGCGAGGAGTGAGATTGGTCTGGTGCTGGTGGGGGATCGTTAGATGACGTATTTACTTTATCGTATTTTTTTTTATTGATAAAGTCTTGATGTGGAGTTACTTTGAATATGAATCAAGTAATATACTCACGGTTATGTGTCTTCATACATATAATCGGTTCGCTTTTTGCTGCAATACTCTGCGTATTATTCTTCCTTATGAAAAATAAGCTATACCTGTTTTGTTTTTGTTTGTGAAATTCCTGATAATTAAAAAGTTATAACGATGTTGACGATTTTACCCTTGGGTTCATTTATGATGATTTTCCTTAGCATTCTTTGATGCGAGCTTCCGCTTGATGTTCGACCTATTCTTCTTATCTTTTATTCTTTTAAAAATAGTCGTATCGATACTCGTACCCCACTATCACTAGTGTCGGGATTTCGGGCTGCGACAGTAGAGGTCATTCAAAAATTGCCGCCACCTATTGATGTGAAGGGTTCCTCGGTCATGCCGGGTTTTACCGGCGTTTCACTAAGGATTTTTCTAAGATTAGCCAACCTTTATGCCGTTTACTTGCCCAAGATGTGCCTTTTGAATTTAATGATTCTTGCATGCATGCTTTTGAATTGTTAAAGTTTAAGTTGAGCACGGCCACAATTGTGGTTGCACCCGACTGGTCAATCCCGTTTGAAATTATGTGTGATGCATCTAACTCCGCCGTGAGTGCAGTGCTTTGTCAACGTGTTGACAAGATGTTGCGTGTGATTTACTACCCTAGTTTGACATTGAATAATGCACAAGTAAATTACACTACTACAGAAAAAGAGTTGCTCGTTGTGGTGTTTGCTTTAGATAAATTTCGTGCTTATATCATCGGTTCTAAAGTAATTGTACATAGTGATCATGCCGCTCTTAGGTATTTGTTGACCAAGTCTCAGGCCAAACCACGTCTTATTCGTTGGATTTTGTTGTTGCAAGAATTTGATGTTGAGATCAAGGATAGGAAGGGGAGTGAAAACTCTGTGGCCGACCATTTATCTAGACTTGAGCATAATGTGATTGAATCAAACGATGTTACCATTCATGAGTCTTTCCCATTTGAACATGCATATTCATTGACTTCGGTCCCTTAGTTTGCAGACATTGTTAATTACCTTGCTTGTGGAGAACTCCGACCTAACCTCACTTCCCAAGAGAGGAAGCGTTTTCTGTCTCTTTGCAGGAAATACTATTGGGAGGACCCCTACTTGTTCAAGTTGGGAAAGGACGAAGTGATAAGAAGGTGTGTTCCCAACGACGAGCAACAATGCGTCTTACAGTGGTGTCATGATGCTCATTGTGGAGGCCATTTTTGGCGGCCAAAAGACGGCCCACAAAGTGCTCCAATCCGGTTTGTATTGGCCAACTCTCTTTAAGGATGCCCATTCGTTCTATTTAGCTTGCGATCGTTGTCAACGAGTGGGAAACATTGGCCGTAGGAATGAGATGCCCCTAACTAACATTTTAGTTGGGGTGACTTTCGATGTGTGGGGTGATTTATGCCTAATTGTTCTAAATTTTGGGGTTTTCATGTGCATATTTTAAGTTAAATCTTCTGGAAATTGGTGCGTTTTATGGTGTATTTTATGCTTTGCAGGAGATTTAAGTTTTCGAGATGAAGAGTGCAAATTTTGGAGAATTTGGGCTAAGAATTACGTTTTTGTGCATACTCTGGCGATAGCAGAGAAATCATCATTCCGCTGGCGACCCATTCCGCTGGCGACTCATTTCTCTAGCGAGGTCAGAGAAATTATCCATTCCTCTGGCGTGACCCGTTCCCCTGGTGACATCCGTTCCGCTGGCGAGAGCCGCGTTTTCCGCCAGAGTGGAGATTATTTCCAGAGCGCGCGTCACAGCTGGAGAGTTGCCTTATCTTACACGATTCTATTGCCTTTAGAGTTCTACTTTGCATGGCAACTTCCATGGTGATCCATAGGGATTTGAAGTCTATAAGTAGGGCCATACTTTTCATTGTAACAATAATCCCTTGCCCTAGTTTTAGACGCCATCTTTGCGATCTGTTGGCATCCGAAGCTTAGGATTTAATTGCTTTCTTCGTGCTTTCATAGTTTCGAGTTTACATTGTTCTAGTTAGGTTTCAATTTAGTTTTATTTAGTTTTTATTCTTGGATTGTGATTGAGTGACACAATTACACGTTCAAGACATTTACGGTATTTCGTATTTAAATTCAATTTATTTCTGTTTAATCATGTTTATGCTTTTCGTTTATGTTTATGCTTTCTTTTTAATCATGCAATTTAAATTATGCACTTTAGTTTCACGTCTAGATTAGAAGTCTTTAAATTTACAAGTATTTAATTTCATAAGTAGGTTTAATTTAAGTTCTTTAAAATCTTGCCTAGGGTTTAATAGTTTAATTCGCATAGCTTAATTTTAAGTTCGGTTTTTGCTTAAGTTTTTAATTCTAAGTTTTAGGTTAATAATCCAACTCTTTACTGATTTCTTTACTGTTTTTCCTGTGATACAATTAGAAGCCCTTTAAGACTTTCCTTGTGAGATCGACTTGGGTTAGCTTACACGTTACAATAGATCTCGTACTCTTGCGAGTCAATCTAGAGTAGTGTTTAGGTTGAGTCAAATTTTGGCGCCATTGCCGGGGAAGGTTTTAGGCGTTTAGTTGTGTCACTTTTCTTTTCAGTTTTTAATTACTTTCTTTACTTTACGTTTTGTTTTTACTTTTCTTTCCCGCCAGTGCGTTTGATCCGTTTGTTAGTGTTTGTTCAGACGAGTTCAGCACTCCTGCCGAATTCAGCGCTGCCAGCGCAGCCCAGGCCAGCCCTGCTAATTTCAGCACTGAGCAGATTACAAACGAGGAGAAGAAGGAGATAGCGCAAAATATGGAGTACATGGGAGATTTCACCCGACCCGTCATCGGAGACACCAACACATCGGCTATTGTGCTTCCCACCGCCGTCAGAAATTACAATCTAAAGCCGAATGATTCAAGTCTTCTACCTTTGTTCCATGGGATGCCGAGTGAAGATGCCCTACAATTCATCCGTGATTTTTGCACGTAAGTTCAAACCATTCCATTGCTGAATCTCACGGAGGACCAATTAAAGCTCAAGTGTTTCCCCTATGCACTTAGAGATAGAGCAAGGACGTGGATGCTCACTCTGCTGCCCAACTCCATCACCACTTGGGGAGAAGCTTGTGAGAAGTTCATGCTAAAATACTATCCCAACCACAAGACACAAGAGCTCAGAGCGCAGATCGTAGATTTCATCCAAGGACCAGACGAGCCTTTACATGAAGCTTGGGAAAGATTTCAAGAACTACTCCGTCAATGCCCGCAACATCAACTGACGAACGTGATGTTAATGCAATACTTCTACGATGGGTTAGTGCAAACTGCCCAATTCATGGTGGATAGCACTGCAGGAGGTAACATAGCTCGGAAGACTGCAGCAGAGCTGAAGGAGATTTTCAAAACCTTAGCAGAGAGCTCTCAACAAAAGTCGGTGCGTGGAAACAGAGTTGAGGCCAGCGTTGTGACGAACCAGTTTGAGATGCAGAAATAATTGGCCTCAATCATGCGCGATGTACAGCAGCTCAAGATGAGCCATACGGAAGCTGCACCTGTCCCTACGCAGAGCATAAATTATAATCAAAGCAATGGTGAATGGAGAGGTCAGCACCAAGGGAATTTTCAGCGCAATCAATTCCAGAGTGCACAGCAAATTCTAACGCAAAAACAATCTCTGGAGGATACGTTGCAGGCGTTTATGGAGGTTAGCAAGCAGAGCATGGAGTCTCAGGCTGCCACTATCAAACGCCTTGAGACCACCGTAGGGCAACTGTCGGGCGCACTGGACCAGCTACAGCAGCAGCAGAGCCAAATTCATCAAGTGCTAGCTCTGGCGAGGATGCCAGAGCAGACTAGAGAGTCAGCTCTGACTCGGCAGCCAGAGCAGGGGAGAAGGTGAAGGAATATTAAACTGAATTAACGTTCCACTTTGCCCGATGATCGTTTCTTGGTTATTATTAATTTACCATACAACGATTAATCCTAACATGCTCCTATGAATTTAACAGCTGCACACAAGTGTTAGGATTTACTTACTTGTGAATCGGATGCACAGATGATTGATGATCGTATCGAACAACTCCAGTTCTGATCTTCTAGACTGTATCCCGCTCAAGTCTCACCGTTGGATGGACAACGAACTGTGAGAAATCCCAAGCTAAAAATCCCAAACGTGTTTCTGCGCCCTTCTCAGTTCTCAAACTCTAATATTTTTATCAGTGTATTTCCTGAGAGCTGACAGCTGTATTTTATAATACAGAAATAAGGAGGAGGCGCCAGATTTAGGTTATGGGGCATTTTCTAGCTCTTTCTGGGCTAGGAGACTTTGGGCCAGTCCAGGGACCAAATACAAGGAATGAAGATGGGCCTCAAATAAATTAATTATCTATGGTCAGCCCAGACCATAATTAATTTATAAATATTAGTTCATTCCACTAGAGAACCAATATTGACTTACCCCTTTATTATCGGTGATGAGTCGGGGCTTGTATTTAGACTTATTAAATCCTCGTATTTAAAATATCCGACATCCATTAATTAATTAGAGCTCTGACAGCCTAAATTGATTAATCTCTTTCTAATCCTTAAGCAGTACCACTCAAACCTTATTATTGCGCCTGAACTTAATCAACCTGCAGGGTTTAGCGCAATAAACATTATTGAGCTCCTTAAGGGGATGTCATTATCCTATACGGATACGAGTACCAATACAGATAATCAGATATCATATATTAACTGCTATCACCCAAGATACAGAGTACTCAAGTTACTATATAACTCTTGCTCATAGTAAGTCAAAGTGATAGACGAATCAATATATATATCTGACATCTTATTAGTATTAAGATCTTATAAGTCACCGAGATCTCTAATTCTTCAGTTAAGTCAGATAGAAGAATATATCTCACTGTGGTCCTATCAATACGTATTACGTACCAGTATAGATAAGTAGTCAAGACAAACTACCTTTCATCTATACCGCAACCTAAACCAATAACTTGTCCTAGAGTTATTTCGGTTGTGATCATATTATATCTCTTAAGGTTAATCCAATTATATGGTCTTCTGTGATCTACAACACACCATATAATCTACTTATATAGAGATAAAGAACATACATATGCAATCATGAACCCAATCACATAGGAGATTAAATAGTGAAAACAAGAATCATTGTATACAAGCATAAAACGTTCTTGCTTTCAGTATACAAATCCAACAATCTCCCACTTATACTAAAGCAAAACTTTTAGTATACAATGTGTCTAAATACTAGCTATTACAACATCCACTTCACTCTTTACTTCTTCTCCCACTTATACTGAAAGTTTTTCTCTAAGTGGGTGGCATCAACCGCAGCCCCATCCCTCGAGCATGCTTCTCGTAGGCCTTTTACGGTATGCTCTTCGTGAAAGGATCAGCTAAGTTCTCCAAAGTGTTAATCTTCCCAACTAGCACATCTCCTCTGCTTACGATTTCTCGTATGATGTGGTACTTTCTCTCTATGTGTTTGGTCGCCTTGTGGCTCCTGGGTTCCTTAGAATTTGCCACTGCACCCGAGTTATCACAATAAATTATGATACTCTTAGGAAAATTAGGTACCACTCCTAGATCCAAGAGGTAGTTCCGGAACCATACAGCCTCTTTAGCAGCTTCGGAAGCAGCTACATACTCGGCTTCCATGGTGGAGTCTGCAATGCACTTCTGCTTTGCACTCCGCCATGATACGGCTCCACCTCCCAAGGTAAACACATACCCAGAGGTAGATCTCTTCTCATCCCGGTCAGCCTGGAAATCCGAATCGGTGTAACCCAAAGGAGATAGACTGTCTGATTGGTAAACTAGCCTATATGCTTTACCGCAGTCCAGTGTCCTGGTCCAGGGTTCGACTGATATCTTACAACCATGCCAACGACATAGCAAATATCAGGTCTCGTGCATAGCATTGCATACATGAGGCTACCTACAGCGGAAGCATAGGGTATCTTCCTCATCTCCTCAACCTCACTAGGCGTCTTAGGGCACATGTCCTTAGACAGAGGAATGCCATGTCTGAAAGGTAGCAAGCCTTTCTTGGCATTTTGCATGCTAAAACGAGCAATCACAGTATCAATGTAGGTCGCTTGAGATAAGCTCAACATCCTTTTCTGGCGATCACGGACAACCTTGATCCCCAGGATGTATGCTGCATCTCCTAAGTCCTTCATTTGAAACTGTTCGGATAACCACTTCTTTATGTCCGATAATAGCTCAACATTGTTGCCAATGAGGAGGATATCATCTACATAAAGTGCAAGGAAAACCACGTCACCATCGGCATCTAAACGGTACACGCAACTCTCGTTTTCACAGCGAGTAAATCCATAGGATTTAATCACCTCGTCAAAAAGCTTGTTCCATGACCTCGAAGCTTGCTTAAGTCCATAAATAGACTTCTTCAACTTCCAAACAAGATGCTCTTCGCCCTTTTTCACAAACCGTTCGGGTTGCTGCATATAGATGTCCCTTCCTTCTTCAAGGAAACCGTTTATAAAAGCGGTTTTGACATCCATTTGCCAAATCTCAAGGTTCATGTGGGCTGCTATGGCAAGGAGTATTCGGATAGACTTAAGCATGGCAACCGGAGAAAAAGTTTCATCATAATCTATACCCTGTTCCTGGGTATAGCCTTTCGCCACCAGTCTAGCTTTAAAAGCTGCGACTTCGCCATCCGAATCTCGCTTTCTCTTGTATACCCACCTGCTACCTATAGCTTCAAAGCCATCAGGTAGTTCAGTTTTCTCGTATACATCCATAGCAGTCATGGATTCTATTTCAGAAACCATGGCGTCGTACCAAGAATCTGCATCCTGATCTTTCATCGCTTGTCTATAGTTATCAGGGTCGACATCCTTTTGTTCATCAACAGGAAGAAGATCCGAAGATTCTCCCAAGAACATAAATCGATCGGGTTGAACTACAACCCTCCCACTACGACGAAGCGGTGGTGGTACAGCTGTGACAATGGTTTGTGCAGTGTCCTGTGGTGCATTCACTTGCACACTTGGCTGGGGTAATGGAATCGCCTGTCCATTGCCTTCGATTTCTTGAAGGACAATCTCGGACTTTGACTTGTGTTTATTTATAAAATCCTATTCCAAGTATCGTGCGTTGGTGCTAACAACCTCTTTCTGATCCTTAGGATTATAAAAATAACCACCTTTCGTTTCTTTTGGATATCCTACAAACAGCATTACTTCGCATCTAGGATCCAACTTTCTTGCCTCTTTGTCAAGCACGTATGCAGGACAACCCCATATCCTCACATGGCTCAGGCTAGGTTTTCGACCTGACGATAGTTCAATGGGAGTCTTAGGCACAGATTTGGACGGTACTAGATTCAGCATGTAAGCCGTTGTTTCCAAGGCATATCCCTAAAACGAAATAGTCAACGACGCATAACTCATCATCGATCGCACCATTTGCAAAAGAGTTCTATTTCTTCTCTCCGCTACACCATTCTGTTAGGGAGTACCAGGTGCAGTCAATTGGGATGTAATCCCGGAATCTGACAAGTATTGCAAGAATTCGTTTCCGAGGTATTCGCCACCGCGATCAGACCGCAATGACTTGATAGATTTACCCAACTTCTTCTCCACTTCCGCCTTGAATTCTTTGAATTTCTCAAAGCATTCAGACTTGTAGCGAAGTAGGTAAACATACCCATATCTTGAATAATCGTCAATGAAAGTGACGAAATACTCATACCCTCCACGAGCCTTTGTGGACATCGGTCCACACAAGTCAGAGTGAATCAATTCTAACACATGCGATGCCCTATTCCCCTTGGCCTTAAAAGGCCTTGCCGTCATCTTTCCTTCTATACAGGATTCGCAGGTTCTAAATGGAACAGCTTGAAAGTCTTTCAAGATTCCATTTGAAACGAGCCTTTGGATCCTGTTTAGATTGATGTGGCCTAACCTTAGGTGCCACGCATGCGTATATTGTTCATGAGAATAATACTTCCTCTTATTCGGATTTGGAAGGATTTGTGATGTAGATGCAACATGGACAGAATTTTTAATTGGACATGTAATAGTATAGAGAGAGTTGTTCAAAATTCCAGAACAAATAGTCATGTTAGTTTTCATGATAGAAACGCCTCTATCAAAAGTAACAGAATATCCATCCAAAAACAATTTTGAAACATAAATTATGTTCCGCCGAAACTCCGGCACATATAAAATATCTCTCAAAACTAAAATGTCATCACCAAAACATAAAGATAAATCTCCAACAGCAACAGCTGCGACCTTCGACGCGTTGCCCATGGAGATGGTGATCTCATCACTTTCCAGCTCCCTTGTCGGCTTGAAGCCTTGCAAGGTGTAACAAACATGATCAGTTGCCCCCATATCCACTACCCATGAATGAGTAGAAAACGAAGGTAAACATGTTTCAGTTACTAAAACTTGTGACGTACCTTGTCCCTTTGCCTTGAGCATCGGACAATCTTTCTTCCAATGCCCAGTCTTGCCGCACTTGAAGCACTTCCCCTTTCCGGTTGGCTTCTTCACGCCGCCACTAGGGCCGTCCTTTTTGGCTTTGCCACTCCCGCTAGCTTCGTTGTCATTCTTGCCCTTTGGACCTTGCCACTTCTTTTTCCCGCCTTTCGACGAAGAAGTAGATCCCTTGGCAGCGACAAGAACCTCTTTCCCTTTTCGCGAGCCCATGACTCCCTCTGCCGCAACTAGAGCATTCAACAACTCATTAAGAGTATAGTTGACCTTGCTCATAACGACATTGAGACGAAAATTCTCAAAGGATTTGGGGAGAGTGTTGAGGATGATATCGACCTTGGCTTCGCCCTCGATACCCCCTCCTAGCAGATCAAGCCTGTTAAACAGATTTATCATATGCATGACATGATCGTGCATAGGACTGCCCTCGCTCATAACACATCCTAAGATTTCTCTCATGATGTTAAAACGGGCAGACCTTTCGAATTCCCCATAAACCTCAGTGAGATTTAACATGATCGTCGCTGCATCGTCCATGCCCTGATGCTGGAGTTGCAAAGTTTGCGACATAGTCATCATAATATAACACTTGGCCATATTATCCAACTTATGCCACTTCCTATGCGCCTCGCATTCCGCATCAGTCGACAGATCAGTTAAGGCCGCGGGACGTGGAGTGGTAAGCACAAAACTGTGCTCATCAGCGTCAAGAATGTACATGATGTGGCGTTTCCATTCGGTATAGTTAGGACCGGTGAGAGGATTACTAGCTAGAATGTTAATAATCGGAGACATAGACATATCTGAAAGTAAACAATTAAACATGTAAGAACATGAAACGCATATAGTTCGTAACAATAATATTGTAACCTTTTGATAAAACAATATTAGTGAAACCTCCAACTGCCCAAGAAATCTCACGGGTAAGCCACGTTAGGGTGGTCGTTTACACATGAATTTCTCAACCAGACTATTCACCTAGTCATTTAATTTCCATCCATGTCAACTTAACTTTTTGACAAAGGAAATTAATAGTTGGATCTTAACTAGACCATATCTTATTCAAGAAGGGACTCCGTTGGGGAGTTGTACATTGTACTTGAAAAGATATCTAACCAGCGACCACAATTTAACCTTAATAATTAAATTCTCGAAATTAGCATACTCACGAGGACCATACCGCTTTCAATTTAACCTCTTGGTTATCTTATTTAAAATCCATCCTCTAAAGTACTTATGAAAATCATACGAGTAAGCCACGTTAGGGTGGTCGTTTATCGCATAACTCCCACTACTTAAACGGATTTAAATATTTTAATAGAAATCTCAACTTGACAAACTCGTGAAATCAAATATGAAGTAAGCCACGTTAGGGTGGTCATTTACTCACATTCTCAATCACTTTGTCTTGAGACCGCATGTGGAGGTCTAAAATAATTTTTAAGTACTTAAAAATTATTAAAACAGCTTAGTCTTTTTAACTTCAAAAGGTTTGTTCATGCTCAAGCACATAATCCTAATCATGCTTTTCTAGAACGCAACATGTAAAACATGCTCGCAGAATTCTAAAACATGCTTAAGAAAACGATAAACCTACTATCATGCTTGTCTAAGCACAGTTAATAAAGCATATTAACAAGCAGAGACGAACAAAAGCAAGTTAAGAGCATAAGGGATTAACACCACGGCATGCAAAGAACAGTAAAAAAAAAATATTCTTCGCGGCCCATTCGTGGAATCCCATTTCTAATCTATTACAATAAAACAATAGAAAAGAAAAATAAAAATGGGCAAAAAACAGCCCAAAACAGCCACTAAAAGGCTGGAAAAACTCTCCAGTCCAGCAATTGGGCCCAAAAGCCGCGGCCCAGCCGCCCAGGCCCGTTCAGCAGCCGCCCAGACCCGCAAGGAGAAGACCAGCCGCAAGCCCAAACCTTCTCTGGCCCAGATCCGCGCTCAGGACCCGTCGACCCGCGCCCTGCCCGTCTGACCCGCCATCGACCCGCGTCTGGATTTAGGGTTTGCGAGAAAACAGGCGCCGCCTAGGGTTTCGCCTCTTAGCGCGGTGCCGCCCTCTTCTTCAACCGCTGCGCTGCACAACCGTCGAGTAGCACCAGCACACGCCGGAGATCAAGCGCCGTCATCTACCAACTGCACAGCCGCCCGGCGCTGCAGCAACCCGGCGTGCAGCAGCGACAGCAGCCGCCTTGCTCGGCCCCCGGCGCACAGCAACGTCAACAGCAGCGTTCAACCTTGGTGTCTCCAGCACAGGCGCAGCAGCAGCAGACCTCGGCGTGGGCGGAACAGCAGCAGCGGCAGCGGCAGTGCGTCGCCCGCCGGGCACGCCGCGCGCACAGCGCGCAGGCGCTGCCCCAGGCGCGCGCTGCCCCCATCGCTCGCCTCCTCCTCGCCAGTTTCCGGAAAGTCTGAATACATCGATTTGTTCCCGTTCTTCGTGTTCTTCGTTTCGTTCTCCATAATTACAGATTACAACAGAAAAACGAATACAATTCGAAAATCTAATCTAACCACATATTTTCTCGTGGTAGAAAAACAATTACAACGTCAAACCGACATATCCCACGAATCAACAAGCCACGAAGAACAACAGAAGTAAAAACAACGCACATTATTAATCGTACATAAATTAATAATAGAGCCAAGAAATTAATCCTGGGCTCTGATACCAATTGAAGGAATATTAAACTGAATTAACGTTCCACTTTGCCCGATGATCGTTTCTTGGTTATTATTAATTTACCATACAACGATTAATCCTAACATGCTCCTATGAATTTAACAGCTGCATACAGGTGTTAGGATTTACTTACTTGTGAATCGGATGCACAGATGATTGATGATCGTATCGAACAACTCCAGTTCTGATCTTCTAGACTGTATCCCGCTCAAGTCTCACCGTTGGATGGACAACGAACTGTGAGAAATCCCAAGCTAAAAATCCCAAACGTGTTTCTGCTCCCTTCTCAGTTCTCAAACTCTAATATTTTTATCAGTGTATTTCCTGAGAGCTGACAACTGTATTTTATAATACAGAAATAAGGAGGAGGCGCCAGATTTAGGTTATGGGGCATTTTCTAGCTCTTTCTGGGCTAGGAGACTTTGGGCCAGTCCAGGGACCAAATACAAGGAATGAAGATGGGCCTCAAATAAATTAATTATCTATGGTCAGCCCAGACCATAATTAATTTATAAATATTAGTTCATTCCACTAGAGAACCAATATTGACTTACCCCTTTATTACCGGTGATGAGTCGGGGCTTGTATCTAGACTTATTAAATCCTCGTATTTAAAATATCCGACATCCATTAATTAATTAGAGCTCTGACAGCCTAAATTAATTAATCTCTTTCTAATCCTTAAGCAGTACCACTCAAACCTTATTATTGCGCCTGAACTTAATCAACCTGCAGGGTTTAGCGCAATAAACATTATTGAGCTCCTTAAGGGGATGTCATTATCCTATACGGATACGAGTACCAATACAGATAATCAGATATCATATATTAACCGCTATCACCCAAGATACAGAGTACTCAAGTTACTATATAACTCCTGCTCATAGTAAGTCAAAGTGATAGACGAATCAATATATATATCTGACATCTTATTAGTATTAAGATCTTATAAGTCACCGAGATCTCTAATTCTTCAGTTAAGTCAGATAGAAGAATATATCTCACTGTGGTCCTATCAATACGTATTACGTACCAGTATAGATAAGTAGTCAAGACAAACTACCTTTCATCTATACCGCAACCTAAACCAATAACTTGTCCTAGAGTTATTTCGGTTGTGATCATATTATATCTCTTAAGGTTAATCCAATTATATGGTCTTCTGTGATCTACAACACACCATATAATCTACTTATATAGAGATAAAGAACATACATATGCAATCATGAACCCAATCAGATAGGAGATTAAATAGTGAAAACAGGAATCATTGTATACAAGCATAAAACGTTCTTGCTTTCAATATACAAATCCAACAGAAGGCAGCCAGAGCAGAGGAGAGAATCAGCTCTGACTCGGCAGCCAGAGCAGAGGAGAAGGACGCCAGAGCAGAGGAGAATACCAGAGTTGATAAGGCCAGAGAAGAAACTTCATAAATCCAATACGCCATATCAACCACCGAAGCCCAGCCCACCTCTGCCACCATCAAGTTTTGATCCAACCCAACCTTTACCGAAGCAAGAAGATCCAGAGAGTTTCATTATTGGTATTGGATTGGGTCGAGCTGGAGAATTCACGGGCATGTTAGACTTGGGTGCGGCAATCAATTTGATGTCGTATGCTATTTTTCAGAAATTGGGCAGGAAGGAAGAGGAGCTTAAAAGCACGAAAACAAGACTTCAACTAGCTGATGGGGCAAATTGTAGCACTCGTGGTATTTTAAAAGATGTTAAAGTCATGATGAGAGGAATCACGGTGCTAGCCGATTTTGTTGTGCTCGAGGCAGGGCAAGGCATTATAGGAAAGAATGGGCAAATTGTTCTACTTGGTCGGCCTTTTATGGCTACTACCCAGACGCGCATTGATGTGGGTTCTGGAACTTTGAGCATGGCCGGGTCTGGTAGATCGGTAACATTCTCCGTTTTTAATAAAAAGCCTATTATTTCTAACTTCTCAATGCATATCTGTTCTCTTGTTGAGATTGCTGACCATGAGGAAGAAGTAGAAATTTTCAGAGCTAACTGTCTTTCGCCAGCTCTGCCAAGCGCTCCAGCCCATACTCTTCCGCTAGCTCTGCCCGTTCAGCCAGCTCTAACTACTCCAGCTCTGCCGCTGAATGACAGAGCAGAAATTCCTCCGCCAGCTCTGCCTAATCCAGCTCTGACGCTGGATGACAGAGTAGACATTCTTCCGCCAGCGCTGACTACTCCAGCTCTGCCATTGGAGGACAGAGCAGAAATCTTACCGCCAGCGCTGACGAGCTCAGCTCTGAGCAGTACGCCAACTCTGAACAGCACGCGCCAGAATTCTGCTAAGGAGAAACTGATAGTCACCAGCCCGGAAGAGGAAATAATTATTCAGAATTTTCTTGATAATTTGCAGGATGAGGAAGAACGGGCTGATGTGCTGCCATGCAAGGATGATACCGTGCTAAGAGTGTAGAGTGCACTACCTTTGGAAGAGAAGAAAGAGGAGAGATCTCGACATAGCTTTTGGTTCGAGAGAATGATGAATGCAATGAGCTCTGCTTGCTCATTAAGAGGACCCGCAGCTGAACTGGAGGATGATGTGCTTTCACGAGGACTAATTCAGCTGACGTTTCATAGCGATTTTGGTTAAGGGATCCTCTACGTCGGGCTGGCGACTTTAAAACTAGCGCTTGGTGGGAGGCAACCCACCGTTGGTTTAGTTTTTGTTATTTTTGTTTTTCTTGTTCTTTATTTTCCGTTTTTATTTTGTGTTTTCCTAAGTTTTGGTTGCTTTGCGGATACTATGATGCTTGGTGTGCATGTCTTGTTTTCAGCGCTGCAATTCTCAATATGCCGCCAGCGCTACTGCCACTTCTCTACGCTGCTCTGCTAGCGCCATACTTCTCCGCGCTGCTCTGCCAGCGCTGACCTGATTCAGCGTGGCCACTTTCTACTCTGCATCGACCACAAACTCCACTCTTCACCGCCTCTCACGATGCTTCAGTTTCCCCATGCCAATAATCAGGGACGTTTTCTCAACTCTTCTTATTTCTTTTGTGCCCTGAGGACATGGCATGCTTTAAGTGGGGAGGGGGGTGTTTTGTTGTGCTTATATTGAAAATTGGGCGAAATTGATTTTTCTATGCTTAGTTTTTGGTCTCGAATCTTGCTAATTTTTATGAATTTGTGGAAGAGTAGATGGTTTTCGATGCGAATTTCGGGTTTGTGAATGAATGGTGGTTATTCTTGTTTTACTCTTGATATATGTTTCTTGTTTATGCAAAGAATTTGAGTTTTGTTGCAACATGATTGTAAGTTAGTAAAACGTGATTTGTCCGGTAGATGTTAGAAGGAGTGTTGTCATTGTGATTGCCTACGATCGTATCTTATCTGTGATAATGTTGGACGAATTGCCAACTCTAAAATTGCTAGCTCTGAAAACATCTGGCCTGTTCTGAAAATGTGACAGCTCTGAGTCTCTGCTCCTCTAGTCCAACTATGAGCATGGGAAACCACGTGAAAAGACTTTGGATTACATCCAAATGGTTTTTATTTCACGAATTATGGCTCAACTGTCGAAAATCTTAAGCACAAAAAGTGTGAAAAATGGTGATATTGATTATAAAGGCGATTACATTAGGGAATTCACTTCTAGTGGAGAATTGGGTCTGATCGAATTGCTTACATTACTGTTTTGTTGTTTCTTAAACTTTAAGTTACTTGCATGATCGAGAGATGTGAGTTGATTGTAAAATTTTGAATTGGCTTTGTGAATGTTTGGATTGGAAATTAGCATTGTTGAAATCAATCTCTTCCTAGGATTCATATGGATTTTTCTTGAGGACAAGCAAAAGGCTAAGTGTGGGGGGGTTGATTTATGCCTAATTGTTCTAAATTTTGGGGTTTTCATGTGCATATTTTAAGTTAAATCTTCTGAAAATTGGTGCGTTTTATGGTGTATTTTATGCTTTGCAGGAGATTTAAGTTTTCGAGATGAAGAGTGCAACTTTTGGAGAGTTTGGGCTAAGAATTACGTTTTTGTGCATACTCTGGCGATAGCAGAGAAATCACCATTCCGCTGGCGACCCATTCCGCTGGCGACTCATTTCTCTGGCGAGGTCAGAGAAATCATCCATTCCTCTGGCGTGACCCGTTCCCCTGGTGACATCCGTTCCGCTGGCGAGAGCCGCGTTTTCTGCCAGAGTGGAGATTATTTCCAGAGCACGCGTCACAGCTGGAGAGTTGCCTTATCTTACACGATTCTATTGCCTTTAGAGTTCTACTTTGCATGGCAACTTCCATGGTGATCCATAGGAATTTGAAGTCTATAAATAGGGCCATACTTTTCATTGTAACAATAATCCCTTGCCCTAGTTTTAGACGCCATCTTTGCGATCTGTTGGCATCCGAAGCTTAAGATTTAATTGCTTTCTTCGTGCTTTCATAGTTTCGAGTTTACATTGTTCTAGTTAGGTTTCAATTTAGTTTTATTTAGTTTTTATTCTTGGATTGTGATTGAGTGACACAATTACACGTTCAAGACATTTACGGTATTTCGTATTTAAATTCAATTTATTTCTGTTTAATCATGTTTATGCTTTTCGTTTATGTTTATGCTTTCTTTTTAATCATGCAATTTAAATTATGCACTTTAGTTTCACGTCTAGATTAGAAGTCTTTAAATTTACAAGTGTTTAATTTCATAAGTAGGTTTAATTTAAGTTCTTTAAAATCTTGCCTAGGGTTTAATAGTTTAATTCGCCTAGCTTAATTTTAAGTTCGGTTTTTGCTTAAGTTTTTAATTCTAAGTTTTCGGTTAATAATCCAACTCTTTACTGATTTCTTTACTGTTTTTCCTGTGATACAATTAGAAGCCCTTTAAGACTTTCCTTGTGAGATCGACTTGGGTTAGCTTACACGTTACAATAGATCTCGTACTCTTGCGAGTTAATCTAGAATAGTGTTTAGGTTGAGTCATGGGGCATCGATTTCATGGGGCCGTTTCCCATCTCTTATGGCTTTGAGTACATTTTACTGGCGGTTGATTATGTGTCCAAGTGGGTTGAGGCAATCCCCACGACGACTTGTGATGCTAATGTCGTCCTCAAGTTTGTGCAGGAGAACATTTTGTGCCCATTTGGTTTTCCCCGTGCTATCATTAGTGGTGGGGGAAAACATTTCTGTAACAAATTATTTGAGAAGCTCATACGAAAAAATGGCATCACCCATAAGGTTGCAACCCCTTATCATCCGCAGACCTCAGGGCAAGCCGAAACCAAAAACCGACAAATAAAGAGCATACTTGACAAGACCGTGCAACCATCTCGCAAGGATTAGTCCATCAAGCTCTCTGATGCCCTATGGGCATATCGGACCGCCTTCAAAGGAGTTTTTGGGATGAGTCCCTACCGCCTCGTGTATGGCAAAGCTTGCCATTTGCCGGTTGAGATCGAGCATAGCGCTTATTGGGCTATCAAGGCTACAAATTTAGACCTTCGTACCGCAGGGAAACACCGAGCTTTAGAAATGGAAGAGCTTGATGAGTTGCGTAATGAGGCATATGAGAATGCACGCATTTACAAGGATAAAGTGAAGAAAATGCATGATCATCGCGTTGTGCAAAAGGACTTCCACCCGGGCATGATAGTACTATTGTTCAACTCAAGGCTGAAACTCTTTCCGGGAAAACTCAAGTCCCGTTGGATTGGCCCCTTCATCATCAAAGAAGTACTTAACCATGGAGTCGTGGTGTTGACCAAGGAAGGCACCGATGAGCAGTTTACAGTCAATGGGCATAGGGTGAAGCCCTATTTGGAGCATGAAGTTGCCTCCGTTGTAGTGGAGTCTCAAGAACTTCACGACCCGACGTTTTAACAAGTTATACAGTGTCGAGCTCTCAACCTTAACTAGAGGGCTTGTGGGAGGCAACCCACGTTACTTTCTTTCTACATTCTTTTTCGTTTTGTGTGGAGTGGTGTTCTTTGGGTGTTTTATCTCATTCTGTTGGTTGTTTTTGGGTTATAAGAAGTGTTTTATATATCATGGTGATGCAGGAAGTAGGTATGACGGACTCTCACCCGATTGAAAAGGAAGCAAGAATGAGGCTGCTGGATGCCCAAACACACAAACCCATAGGGGGTCCATGGCGGCGCCGTGCCACGGCAGCCGCCGTCACCCCCACCTCAGGCACAAAATCGTAAGGGGTCCACAGCGGCTCCGTGCTACGGCGGCCGCCGTCACCCCCACCTCAGCCAAAACCCCGTAGGGGGTCTACGGCGGCGCCATCCCATGGCGGCCGCCGTCACCCCCAGCCCAGCCTAATCCAGCCCGGCCCGCCCATTCCCCTTAAATACCCAAACCCTAATTCCCCCCACCAATCTCCCACCCGCCCCCCTCAACTCTCTTCCTCTCACTCTTCTGCCTCACATCACCATCACCACCACCACTCTCCACACCCAACGCCGCCGCAGCTACCATCACCACCACCACTCTCCACACCCGCCACCACTGCTGCAGCACACTCGCCGCCGCCGCCACCTTCAACCACCACCACTGCAGCAACTCCACCGCTGCGCCTGTCCTTACACACCGCCGCTGCAGCACCTCCAGCCCAGCACCACCGCCTCCAGCCCTGCGTATCCACCGCCATAAGCACAGCCACCGCCGTCCACAGCCGCCGCCGTAAGCACAGCCCCCGCCGTCCACAGCTGTCCACCTCCTGCTATGGCCAACCTCAACACTTACAAGCGCCGTCGCCTTCTTCTTCTATCCGATGACAAGGACGAGGCTCCACCTAGCCCTCGGCTCTCTCCCAGCCGTCTCCCCCGCCCTCCTACTCCACCGCCGGATATCCGCCACCTCTATGGTGCTCCTTTCGCTATCTATGAAGCATGGGAGGGTACTCGGTGGAAGGCCCTCAAGGAGAAACAGGTCACTCAACCCCGATGCTTGTTGTGGCCATTGCTCACGCAGTTAAAGCTTGACAAATCCATAGAGACACATCTCCAGAATCTCGGCCTCTACAAATATGCCACCACCACACCGCCAGGATTGCTTCCGTTGCACTTGGAATTCTTATGCACTCTGACCTTCACCACCGACAAGACCGAGCTGCATTGCCACCTCCTTAATAGGACGCTCGTGATCAATTACCGGGTGATGCACGAAGATTTTGGTTTTCACCCGAAGCCATTGAAGGGCCAACCGTCAAACTGGGTGGCCGCCAATGCTTAGCAGGACTTGACAGGTTTTCTCACCTGGACCGGCCAGGGTGCCCCTAGTAACCAGCTCCGAGACATCGACATGGGTGTGCTACACAAGTTCTTGTCTTTCTGTGTTCTGGGCAAGGAACAGGCGAACAAGGTTAACGCGTCGGAGATTTACATGTTATGGTATGCTAAGCGTAAGAAGAAGATTGATGCCACCACCTTTATTTGGAACCAGCTTGACTCCATGTCCCGGCACGGGGGGTTCAAACCCTCTCTGAGCCCCATTTCTACCACCCTGGCCCTCCATTTCCGTCTCTTTCCGCCGACCGATGTCCCCGCACACCTGCGTCCCATTGTTGCAAGGCCGATCGATCGCTCCGAGCTCAAGATGTTTGTGGCCTCTGATCTCACAATCATTCCACAGACACACCGCCCCAATGTTCGTGCCCTCTTGCAAAAACGCAACCTGGGCAAAGGCACTTCCTCCTCGGCGCGACATATCTTGGACGATGAGGATGAGGAAGATGATGACGCGGAGGAGGAACCTACGCCACCACCATCTTTCACTTATGATCCTGATGCCGGCTCCTCCGCTTCCTTTCAGCAGTTCCAAACTCACTTTGATGAGTCCTTTGGCCAGTTTTGCCAGGAAGTCTATTCTTATTTTGATCAGGTGCAGGACTCGGAGGGAGGACTCTATGACAGGATTGATGACATTTATGGTCATCTAGACAGTCTTGGCGCCCAAGTGACTCGCATGCAGGCACAGTTGGGCGACGTATATGGCCAGGTGAACACCATATCCGGGGAGGTCACGCGTCTGCGTTAATAAGTGTCGGCCTATGATGCCCGCTTTGCCCAATACAACCAGGGCCTCACCGACAATAATGATTACATTGCCGACGTCGAGAAGCAGTGGAATGCTTTCTCCCTGCAGAATCAGGAGCAGTTCCGGCACCCCCCGGGCCTCCCTCCGAGCCCTTACTGAGCTACCCCTTACCCATCTTTGTACATAGTCTTTTTTGTCTTGTTTTACCTGTTTTATGCTGTTGTCTTCTGTTGGGTTTTGTGGTTGCTCTTTTTGCAGGCTATTGGTCGTCCCCCTCCTTACCGCCGTTGCCGTGTGCGGCTGCACTCCTATTCAGGGATGCTCTCTAACTTTCTCTTCGTTGTGCCCTGAGGACAATGCACGTTTTTCTGTGTGGGAGAGGGGTGTTATTTGTTTATGGGGGTGGTGCGTAGATTATCATTGGTCGTGCTATTGATTGTGATGCATGCGGATTATGATGCCTTATTGCTACGTTGCATGCTTGATTGTTGTAGTTGTTTGATTGGTATGGGGCGAATGGTCCCCTTGTCTTGATTTCTTGTTTGTTTTAAAGTGCACCTCGCATGTTGATGGTGGTTCACTAGCGATTCTGGTTTGTGATTCGAGTTGATTGTTGTCATTGTCTTTTGTGATTGATTTGTTCCCAATGTGGTGTGATTAGTTTACTGTTTGGATGCAACACCCTGATGAGCAACTCTTGACGTAATTTGTCCGGTAGATGTTAGGGCCGTGTTTTCATTGCAATATCCTAATATCTATCTCTGTGTTGAAATGTATGGTTGGTTGTTGAAGTCCTTGATAGCTCTGGGTCTCTGCTCCTCTAATAGCAGCATTATGAGCATGGGAAACCACACGAGAATATTTTGGATCACCTCCAAAAATGTTAATCTCGTGAAATATGGCCTATCTATTAAGAGCGAAAATAACTTGACCGCACAAAAAAAGAGTGAAATGTGAAAAGATGAAAGAATGTGAATTGAAAGGAACGAGATATGATTATAAAGGAAATTGCATTAGGAAATTCACCCCTAGCGGAGAATTGGGTCTGATCGGATTGAGTTGCATCATCTTGTTGTTGCATTTTAAACCTTAGCTTTGAACACTTGATTGGGGACATAGATATCTAGAAAGACTTGGATTGGTTGGTGTTTTGCTTGGTGAGTAGAATCGCTTGTGGATTTCCATCTGATGTTGTGATTGTTGCTTGAGGACAAGCAAGGAATTAAGTGTGGGGGGATGTTGTGATTGTTGCTTGTGGATTTCCATTTGATGTTGTGATTGTTTGCTCTATTCTTCACTTGCTCGATGTATTTGGTGGTGTTATTGTTGTGTGCAGGAATCGGGAGTAATCCAGCTTTTGGCATCGTTTGGGAACATTTTGGGAAGTGAAGCTCACGGCCACTGCCGTCTCACGGCGGCCGCCGTCCTGACATCGGCTGCCGCCCCCACGGCGCGCGCCGTGCAATTGCTTGGAAGCATCAATGAAGGGAGCACACGGCGGCGCCGTATCACGGCGGCTGCCGTCCACGGCGCCACCGTCCTACGGCGGCCGCCGCCCCTGGGCATTTTCGGCAGTTACGTTTTTTCATTTAAAAGCCGATTTTTAGGGTTTTTTTAGGCTTCCCTGACTCCAGCAGCCTCCAGGGCGATTTTAACTTTTGTTCCCCTAGTTTTTGAGTAATTTAAACATAAACAACATCTTGTAGATTCGTTGGATTAAAGTTCATGTTAGTTTACATTCTGTTGGATTGGATCTCTGGATCGTGCTCTTTTGTAAGAACTCACTTGTTTTCTCATTTTAGTTTATTGAATCCTTTGGTTTTTCTTTCTTGTCCCTTTATGTGTTTGATGAATTAGAGCTCTTAGATTATTTTCCTTGATGTGGTTGAGTCTTGATAATTTGAGTGCCTAGTTAATTCGTCGTTGATTTGCTTGCGGAATTCCCTTTTTGATTGCGTGTGTTATGGCATCTTCCTAATGGTGATTAAAGTTCTCATTGAGTTTGATGTTTGGCTTTGTTCTCATGTCTGGATAGTGGTTGATCGTTGATTATGGTTTCATGTTTGTTTGGTTTGGAGTGCTAGATTACAACCCTAGTTTAATAGTTTTAATGTTTTATCGCTGCATTCTTAGTTGCTACTTATCTACTGTCTAGTTAACGTTATATGCTTCTTTTCAATTACGTTTTGGTGAACAAGAGAGCGAGATAGTGTCAGACCTAATTTTTGATTAGAGTGTTTAGGTTATTTCCCGTTTTCTGTGAGTAGCACAATTGAAGCCCTGCTAAGCCTTCCGTGTAGACGACTTGAGTCACCTTACTGCCCTAGGACGACCTCGTATAAATTCGAGTCCATCCGCTAGGTGTTTTTGGATGAGTCAGAGGGTTCGACCGACACTTATTTGAAACATTGGATTACCAAAATAAATCTGGGGGTTACGATTAATGAGAGTTTTTTGAGGCGGATTGCTGAGAGTTAAAGATTGAGTACTTGTTCTCAACATTTTAAAAATTGGATCAAAATGTCACATGGGTCAAAAGTTAAAATGACAATATCCCAAATTAGTACTAACACTTTTGTGCGCGTGTATTTATAGATTTCGGTTTAAAAATTACAACTTTTCAATTTTCAATAATGTACAAATATGATACCACTAAATTATGTTTTAAATTTGAATAGGGTACAAATATGTTACCAGTAAATTATACTCCCTCCGTCCGCGATATCGTTTTCATATTTGCCATTTCAATCCGTTCGCGATATGGTTTCCAATTTCATTTATAGAAGTAGAGTCCACAAACTTCCACTCACAACAATAGTGGGATCCAAACTCCACTCACTACAATATCCACTATCATTCACCACTTTTCTTAAAACCCATGTCGTCCACAATGTGAAAACGATATTGCGGACGGAGGGAGTATTTTAAATTTGAATTCAAATATGGGTACAAATGAAGGAAGAATAAGAAGATATACGCCTTCATTTTAAATATATATTTATCGCAAATTATTGAGTGCGGACAGCCGCATGCTATGCGGCCCGCGTCAGTTATACCCTATATTAACATTGATGTGTCCATTTTCGGTGGATTGTTTAAAGAAGAATTTACCTATTGTGCGTTAAACGAGAGTTGAGAGTAATCGATGAGAAAAATAAAGGTTGTTCTATTCGAAATCACTACTCTGTCATAATGATACAATGGTTCCATTTATAGATACATACAAAGGGGGATAAAGGTAAATTTGGGGTCACAGCCCTGACCTAAATTAAATGATAAGAGACCCTAAGAATGCTTAGAGACAACCCTGCCTCATACACTTTGTTCCTCGTACTCGGCGTTATTCTTCAGCTAGCTTAACCGATACCAGCCTTGCCAGTTTGGTTCCAGCCCATCTCATACCGCGGCACTATACTCATGCTAGTGTAGAATTGTCATGGTCACGTCCCCTCAAGCCTCTTCACGGTCTTTTCGCATAACCCTCGGGTTGATTTATCCTTACCATTCCAAGGTCAGCGCTGGTATCTTCCGCGCGTAATTTACTCCTCATCAGCTACTCCTTCCTAGTCGGGTTAAATCGAGTCTTCTTCGAGTTTAACCGATGTAGCCTTTTATCCAGGTAATCGCTGAACCAGCGCTGCCCTTGCTGCGGCGTAGGGACATCGGCATTGCTCGTTTGAATGCATTAAATGCGTGTCAGTTCTGGGTCCCACTTTTGCCTGCCATTTTAAGTGTGCCACACGTCAGCTCCTGATTGGGCCTCTCGTTTTCCGATGTCCATGCCGCCCTAAATATAAACCCCACCGTCTTCCTCCTTCCGCCTTCTTTTACTTTCTTCCCCTCCCGCTTCTTACAATTTCCGACAATTTTATGCTTTCTGTCCCACTCTGGCGACCATTCACCTTTCTCCGGCGTCTGTTCCACTATTTTCGATTCCCGCGCACTGACTTAGGTATTGCCCTCGACCCTACCCCCTCTTCTTCTCCGGTGGATTTTTTTCGAACTGTTGTGTTGGTGATATCTGGTTTCTGTGTGTCGTGTGTAAATACTATCTTTAGGAAAATATGTCTTCTTCGCGCACCGTACCCCTCTCAATAATCGACGTTAAAGAAGTAAGATGCATAGAGAAAATACTCAAAGGCCCCATTCCTGGCCTGACCTTCAATGTTCCCGATAATAAATCCCTTATGACTCCTAACAACCTTAGGGAAAACACCATAGCCCTGTGGGCACATCAGGTGGTCGCAGGGCTGCGTCTTCCTCCTCTGTCTTTCCTGGTGGAGGTCTGTAATTACTTGCGCATCCCGTTTTACCAGTTAACCCCGGCAGCGCTGCGACGAGCTTTTTTCTTCCTCATAGTGGTTAGGTACCATGGCTGCACTGATACAGCGCAGCTCTTTTGCCAAACCCAGATCCTGAAAAAGACCAACACCCATTACAGTTTTTCCACACATACGAAATTCGAAACCACTTTCCTTAGCAAACTACCCACTAATAAAAATTTTATCAATAAATATTGTTTTGTCCGCACTGATAAAGGAACCTGGCTTTCCTTTGCTGGGGTTCGGGATATGAAGTGGCATCCCGAGTGCCACTCCCAAATTGTTACTTCTCTTCCCCCTCCTTCTTCTGAGGACTTAGATATCCTCAATAAATTAAATGACTTCAGTTGAGTCCTCCCTGCCAAGCGCCTCGTAGAGGACGACTCAGCGCTGGCAGCCAACGGGCTGTTTCCCTGCTATCTCGAATCCCGCATAGGTAAGGAGGGGGATTCCTCTCTTATTAATATCAGTGCTTCCCTATCTTGCATATTTCATTTTCCTTAAGGACATGCTTCTCCTATTTCAGGGATGGATTGGATGGCTTTTTGCGAGGATCTGCTCCCTACCTCTGTAACAACCAGAGACGAGGGTTCTAGCAGCCCTCAACGCACAGCTGTCAACTTTAGCGCTATGCCCACCAGCTCTCATGTCCTATTCGCGGCTGACACCTCCCAAAGTGTTAGCCAATCCCAGGAGCAAGTGGGGGTTTCCAAGGACCCTCCATACATACATATTCCTTTAGGCGGTGGTGAGTCCTCCGCCGTGCCCGTGACTGTCCCTCCCCTCCAACCCGGCTCTCGACCAGCCCCAGCCGCGCTGGTGCCTGTATCCACAGTCCACACTGGGCTGAGGGACGAGTGATAAACACTCAATTTGCATGGTTTTTATGGTTTATATTCTGTAGTTTAAGTCGATTTTACACCCGTTTCATTATAGTTTGGAGTTCATTTACTATTATTTCGTGATTTCATGGTTGGGTGTAATTTTGACTGTTTGGATGCAGAATTGAGTGATATTGGAGCATGGAGTGTATGGAACATGTTGAAGAGAAGAGCTATGCGAGAATCGAGCCCAAAAATCGAGAAAAGACGAAGATTCTGGAGTCCGGATGGAAAAGGAGCAACTCGGCGGTCAAAGGGCGTTGACCGCCGAATTCTGGAGTTTTAAAGGCTGAAAACGGCGACCAAGACGGCGATCGCCGGCCAGGTCGCCGAAAACCCTGACTGAATTTTGGCCTTCGGAGGAAAAAACGGCGGTCGCCGTTTTCGTGTAGAAAATGCCCTGAATTCGGCGACCAGTTCGGCGATCGCCGAACGGGTCGTCGTTTTTAGGCGTGTTTTATTTGCTTCCGCGTTTTTACGATTTTTCAAGTTATTTTCGGTTTAGAACTTGGTTTTTCACCCTAAGACTATAAATAGGTCCTCTTTTGACCTATCTAGGGTTCCCAACATTCATATTTCAGTTTTATAACTATAGAATATTTTAGCTTTCTAGTTTTCAAGGCTTGGATGAAGATTGAAGATTCAAGCCGCTACAATCGTTTTAATTCGGTTTTTATACAATTTGTTTTTACAATTGCTTTCGATTTAATTATGTTTATGTTTGATTTTATTATGTCTGGCTAGTCTTTTAATCTGAACCTAGGGTTTGTATATAGCTGATTAATTATGTGTTTTTGATTTATTGATATCAATTTGCCCTCCAACTTGTGATTCATGATTCCTGGTGCTTGTTCTCTTGTGAATTATCTGATCAATGATTTACATGTCTAGCTGTTCAGTTTGAGTCTTGAATGCGATAATTGTTCAGCCGATTCAGGAATGCATGATATAGTGTTAGCCTTGAGTCTTGAATGCGATAGGTGAAGCTATAGGAAGCTATTCTTTATGTTAGGTCCGGGGGGGTCTCGAATAGGTGTATGGGGGGGGAATACACCTATAGGCTATTTTTAGTCTATCTACCAACCTCAATCAGAGGGATCTCAGTCAGAGATAGAAAAGAAACTTTACAAGCAAACCAGACACCTGTTTAACCGAAATTAGTTTTGACCAACAGGGTTGACGACTGATACTGAAAGCTCTTCAGTAAAGAGTTATCAGTTAAGTCACAAGAACTTAACTGATCCACGTAAGGGCTTCAGTCGTGTTTGCAAAGATAGAGATGGTATCACTCTTCCTTACTATCAGAGGATAGTTCAGTCAGATTGATATCACACGCAGCGGAAATTAAACTTAGTTTCGAATAGCCTCGGTGGAGCAGATAGTTGGATTAAGGTTTCTCTAGTAGTTAGTCAGTGTTCAGTTTTATCAATAGAAATAGCACAGTTAAGAATGTAAAACTGAAAGCTGTAAATAACACAGAGACTTTTACGTGGTTCGGAAAAACTCTTTCCTACATCCACGGCTGGTTGATCAGACCAACAATCCACTCCGCAAGTGCTTGCCTGGTGCACTGCAAACCGTGAACTGAAGATAAACTCTCTTCAGCACCTACACACCTCGCGTAGGGTTTCTCTACCTACACACCTCGTATAGGATTTCAGCACCTACACAACTCGCGTAGGATTTCCCTAAGCACACCTCGTGCTCAGACTTCTCTTTCAGAGTTCAGAGTACCTTCTTGAATCTCCGAATCACTCAAACACTCTTATGGGGGAGAGGTTTAAACGAGTGCCAACTATACTTACAAAGAACAAGTTCTTTGAAGCAAGTTTGACCTTTGGCTTCTGAGTACACAGAATATATGCCTAGGGTCTAAGAGAATGTATGTAATCAGCAGTGACTGATTTTGGCTTTGGAATTCTCTTCTTCGATTCAAGCTTTGAGCGGTTAAGCTTTGGGCTGAGTAGCTATTTCGGCAGAGCTTCAGCTATTTGTAGGAGAACTCTTGAATAGATCCGTTGGCGTAAATCGTCCTCAAGATTTCTTCCGTTGGAGAGCAATTCGAATTTGGGCTGAGGCTTCAATCTTCGAGGTTCCTTGTCTGTGTGGAAACGGCTCTCTTTGACAGGAGATGTGACATCTCTGAAAAATAACCACCAGAGAGGAATGACCTCTGCAGAGATAAGATATTGAGATATCTCTGCATTTAATACGGCTGTACTTGAGCGTACGTGGCTTCCTCTGAACGTTGGAAGATCAGTCCTAGGAGGAATGTTCAACTGATACTTGACTTTAGTATCAGTCTATGGCGCGCATTAAATAATCAGTCTTCAACTGATTCTTCAACTGATACTTCAGTTGGTCACTCCAGTCTTCAGTCTTCAGTCTTTGACACCGCAACTAAACTAGAAACGAACTCTAACACTTGAGTTCAAAACGATTCTAGTCTATTACATTTAAGTCCTATGAATTTTGGTATCATCAAAACAAGGGTTAGGATATTCCACAAGGTTCCCAACAATTTCCCCCTTTTTGATGATGCCAAAACCACACAGCAGTTCTAGACAATAAAAAGACTGAGCTCTCAGTACAAGTTCTAGACGAGGGGTGAAAACAGTTCCCCCTTAACAATAGAACCTAAACAACTTATACTTAGAGCAAGAACGAAAACAGTTCTAAACACAGAACTTTAAAGAAGACAGAAAAACCATAAATCAGAGCCTGGACAAAGAGTCATTGTCTTCAGGGTGAGATCAATAAGAAGTTCATTTCATTAAAAGGACTGATAAGCCATCAGTCGAGGTACAGAGCAAGACTTACATTGGAGTAAAACGATAAACAAAAAAAAAAACATCATGGTTAAACCATGGACTCCAGCAGTCTGCTTGGCTGCGCCTTGAACTTCTTGATCTTCATCTTCTGTCTTCGTGTCTTCATGTTCCTAAGCTTGTTCCACTCTCACTTATTTTCCGTTGAATTGAGGTCTCTTCTGAAACGTCATCCTTCTGGTGATCCATAGCTATCCCATCTACAGTCAAGAAATAGGGACAGGAGTAACCTTTTCAAAAAGATTACTCACTGACTTACTTTCCCAACTTTCCCCCTTTTTGGCAACATCAAAAAGAGAGAGATGACCATGGAAGCTGAAATCAAATGAGACAACAACTCCAACTCTCAAGTTGTGAAAATAGGAGAGGTCCCGAGAATGCAGAAGGAGAGGACGTCAAGAGTGGGTGGAGAAGAGTGAAAAAGAGATGACGGAGAAGGCGGAGAGACAGAGGAATGATGGAAAGCAGTGTGAAGGAAAGGAAAGTATGCATAGCATCGTTAGAGATAATCATGAGATGCAACTATACATACTATCCAAAGAGCGAGGAGACAGACGAGAAGAGAGGAATTAGAAGTGCGAGAAGGTGGGAGGAAAAACGAAGGAAATGTATGGCGAGGCGTTCATGAAAGCATTGGATCAGAACACGCCTTCGTCATACATGGGGGAGAAGAAGATGTGAAGATGGAGAATCGAATCAGTAGCAGTCGTGAGGACTAGCACTGTCAATTTTGCGCGGGATGGCAATGAGCTTCTGCACATTGATGTTGCACCACATGGAGGCTTTACCAAAAGGTGAGAAGCTTCCTGAGGAATAGGTGAAGTCTGTCCATATTCTAGACAGGAACTTCCAATCCATGTGCCGGGCATGAGGATGGAAGACGCTCGTTTCGCTGGATACAAGTGAGGGTAGAGAAAACTTTGACGTCGGAGAGACGTTGTGATCCAGTGGAAGGGTCCGGTGAAGACCAAGACTATGAGTGTCATTCTTCCACTCCATGACTTTGCAATCATAGATTTCTCCTTTAGTCGGAACAATTTTTCTCTGCAACTTTAAAAGAAATTGAAACTTTTTCTCACAGTGAAGGCTGTGGAGAGTTGTTAGTTGATGCAGAAAAATCGTGAAGACAGCATGGTGTATAAATAGACAAGATGTGAACCATGTAGAAGATGAAAAGGTTTTTCGAAAACTGTGCCTAAATTGCAATTGAAGAAAAATTTCGCGTCCGCCGTCACTGCGAAGGACTTTGAAAAGCATCATTACATATGTCATGTCAATGAGCATTTCAAGAAATTTTATTGCAGAGGCAAAAAGGTTGGAAGGATTTTTGGCAAAAAGATCAGGACAAGTTCAATCAAAACAGATTTTCTCTTTATAAAAATCTTGTCATTTTCGGATATTCCATTTTCCAACAATTCCAACAATCAGTTAAAGTTTTTGAAGAAAACTGATCAGTTAGAGAAAAGGTTTTGAACTAAACACTTAAAGCTCTAAACTGAAATAACTGATTTTTGAAAAGGTAAGCATTTAAAATACTTACTGATCAACTGAACATAGTAGTCAGTTGATACCACGTGATCCTGGTTGAATCATCAGGATGACTTCTTCTTCAGATGAGTATTCGGACTTCATTGCATTCCACGTCGGCGATCGTAGAAGCAGCAGTTGGTTGACCACTAGTCAGCAAGACTGTTTGAGAAAATCTTCAAACACAGCATCACTCTTCAGGGTTGATGAGGCCGATCTTTGCACATAGATCATTGAACCTCTCTTCTGGAAGAGCCTTGGTCAGCAGGTCCGCTCTCTGAGAGGTAGTGGGAATCCATTCCATAGAGATATTCTTCTTTTCGACATGATCACGAATGAAGTGATGTCGAATCTCAATGTGTTTGACTCTGGTGTGATGAACTGGATTCTGGGAGATTGCAATAGCACTGGAGCTGTCGCAATAGATAGGAACTTCCTTTTCCTCGATCCCATAGTCCTTTAGTTGATGGACTAACCACAGGATTTGTGAGCAGCAGCTTCCGGCAGCAACATATTCAGCTTCAGTTGTAGAGGTGACGACTGAAGTCTACTTCTTTGAAAACCAAGAGATGAGCTTGTTGCCTAGGAATTGACATGTTCCGGAGGTTGACTTGCGATCAAGCTTGCATCCACCGAAGTCGGAGTCTGAAAATCTGGTGAGCTTGATGTCGTCGTCTACTGGGTACCACAATCCTAAATTGGGTGTGCCCTTGAGATATCTCAGAATCCGCTTAGCTGCATCCAAATGAGCTTCCTTAGGATCTGATTGATATCTTGCACAAACCCCGACTGCAAATGCGATATCTGGTCTGCTCGCAGTCAAATACAGCAAAGATCCAATGATTTCTCTGTACTTCTTCGAAGAGACAGAGCTTCCTTCTGAACCTGGATCGACTTTCCAGTTTGTGTTCATTGGGATCTTGACTGATTTCATGTGCTGAATACCGAACTTAGCTATCAGCTCCTTGGCATACTTGGACTGACTGATTAGTATTCCTTCTTTGGTCTGCTTGACTTGCAATCCGAGAAAGAAATTCATTTCTCCCATCATGGACATTTTGAATTTGTTCGTCATGATGTCAGCAAACTTATTGCACATGCGTTCGGATTTGGATCCGAAGATTATGTCATCGACATAAATTTGAACAAGCAAGAGATCTTCTCCTTCTTTGAGAGTGAACAAGGTTCTGTCCACAGATCCCTTTTTGAAGCCTTGTTCAATTAGATACTCAGAGAGAGTATCATACCACGCTCTTGGTGCTTGCTTCAATCCATAGAGCGCTTTCTTCAGCTTGTACACCTTTTCTGGTCCAGCAACCTCAAATCCGGGAGGTTGTTCTACATAGACTTCATCTGTGAGCACTCCATTAAGAAATGCACACTTGACATCCATTTGGTGTACCTTGAAACCTTTATGAGCTGCGAAGGCTAAGAAGAGTCTGACTGCTTCCAATCTGGCAACTAGGGCGAATGTCTCGTCGTAGTCGATTCCTTCTTCTTGACTGTATCCTTTAGGCACAAGCCTTGCTTTGTTTCTCACAACGTTTCCTTCTCTGTCTTCCTTGTTCTTGAAAATCCATTTCAAGCCAATCACCTTTGCATCGTCTGGTCGATCCACAAGCTCCCAAATTGAATTCCGGTTGAATTCATTGAGTTCCTCTAGCATTGCGATGACCCATTCAGTGGACTTCAGAGCTTCTTCAATATCCTTGGGCTCTGTAGTTGATAAGAAACAACTGAAATTCTTATCTTCATTGATGCAGTTCTGGTTGATGTCGAAGACGAGGTTGCACATTGATCTCCGAGTCTTGACGCCATCTGATGGTTCTCCAATGATGTTCTCCTTAGAGTGGAGTTCAAACCATCTTCGATACTTCTTGATCTCTTCAGGGGATGGTGGAGCTTCTTCGGTCAGAATAGCTCTGGGATGTTGAGCACCTTCTGGAGCAGGGGTGAGTTGAGCTGGGGCGGCTTCTGCGCGTTCAACTTGAACTTCAGCAATTGGAGTTCCCCCTTGACTGATGCCATCTGTATTGGCTCTAGTCTGGACTTCAGACCGTTGGTTGATCTTCTGATACTGAAGCATCTCAGTATCTTCATCTTTGCCAGGTCCCCACACCAAGACAGTAGAGGGCTCGACAGTGTGGATTTCAGCTTTGGAACCTTCAGCGATCTGAACATCCTTTTCAGCATCTTGTTCCCTGAAACCATCTGTAGACTCATCAAAGATCACATGAAGTGTTTCTTCTACACAAAGAGTTTGAGTATTGAACACTCGATAGGCTTTGCTTGAACGTTCTGTTCCAGAGTATCCAAGGAAGACTCCTGGATCAGCCTTGCTATCGAAGGTGTTCAATCTCTTCTTATCATTGTTGTGTATGAAACACTTAGAACCGAAAGCATGAAAGTAGGTAATCGAAGGCTTTCTGTTCTTCCATAACTCGTATGGAGTTCTTCTATGTCTCTGAGTGAGGAAGGAGCGATTCTGCGTGTAGCATGCGTTGTTGACTGCTTCGGCCCAAAACTTCAAGGGAAGTTTTGACTCGGCTAGCATCGTCCTGGCTGCTTCCTTTAGAGACCGGTTTATTCTTTCTGCGACTCCATTCTGCTGGGGAGTTCTTGCTGCAGAAGTTTGATGACTGATTCCTTGTTCATCACAATACTCACGAATGACAGTATTGAGGAACTCAGTCCCACGATCTGATCTGATGCTGATGATGTTGATTTCCTTTTCAACGCTCAGTCTTCTCAGCAGCTTTGGCAGTTCCTCCAGTGTCTCCTTCTTTTTGAAGAGAAAGATAACCCACGTATATCGTGAGTAATCATCCACAACTACCAAGGTGTATTTCCTACCGTTGTATCTTCCTGGAGTGATCGGGCCAAACAGATCCATGTGAAGTAGATGCAGAATCCTTCCAGAGGAGTGTCCTGTCTTTGACTTGAATGACGTCCGCGTCTGCTTTCCTCTGAGGCATGCTTCACATTCTTGCTTCTTCTGGAATACAATAGAAGGAAGACCTTCTACCAGTTGATGTTTAGCAACTTTGTTGATCGTCTTGAAGTTGAGATGGTTGAGTCTCTTGTGCCATAGCCAATTGAGCTCCGAGCTGCTCTTGCTGATGAGGCACGTTTCTGGTGGGCTGTCTTCCCAAGAAACGATGTAGAGACTCCCTTGTCTGAATCCCTTCAGAACCACCTTCTTCTGATTGTTTCTAACAGTGAATTCATCCTTTTTTATTTTCACTGTGAAACCACTGTCACAAAATTGACTCACAGACAACAGATTATGTTTAAGACCAGAAACAAAGCTAACATTACTGATACTGGCGTTACCCATGTTGAGCACACCGTAGCCTTTTGTTTCTCCAATCGAGTTGTCTCCGAATGCAACTTTGGATCCAGCTTTCTCGACATACTGGGATAGATATTCTTTGTAGCCCGTCATATGCTTCGAACAGCCACTATCCACATACCACGTTCTGATTGAAGCTTTGGCCTCTTCCTTCTTTTTATGTTTCCTGACATTGACCTGCAAGGAAGAGTTGCTTCAGGCACCCAATCAAACTTTGTGTCCTTCATTGTTAGTTCGAGTTCCCTTTGGAACCCAAATCTGCTTCAGAATTGGTCTGGCTGATCTTTTGCGCTTTGTTGGATGTCTGATCGATGTCGTTGGCGCTTCAGGTGGCACTTGAGCATTCTTCTGTTGAGAAAACTTTTTGAAGGCCTCACTCTTGTAGCAGTTATGTCTGATGAGAGGTTGAGGTCTTCTTTGCTCGGTGAAGTATCTTCCTTGAGATACTTTAGTCTTTGCAGACTTAAGCAGATTTGTCTGTCGTCCAGTGACTTGTCGTCGAGGAATTGGCATGGCTCGACTGGACTCAGCATTGCTTGATCTCCATGGATGTTGTTCCTTCTGAAACTGAACTGAGGATGTCAGTTTCTGACTGATGTGGCCTTTCTTCCCCCTGGATTGATGAGGAAGATTCTTCTTGGCTCCTGATGTTCCTTCCCGGATCTTTGACTGAAATCTGCTTTCCAGCCTTTTCAATAAGATGATCTGGTTGGGAGCCTCCTTAGCTCGTCTGTAGCTTCGTGGAGGTGGAACATTTGATCTGGCCATCAGTCTGCGCTTGTGAACTTCATCCACATCATGGTCTCTTGATTCTTCTGAGGTTGTGATTTCAGAAGGATCATTCTTAGAGATGATCATGATTTTCTTTCCTTTGGCAGCTGCAACCTTTCCTCCGATGCTGTTGACCAATCTTTTCGATGGAAAGTTGCTCATCATGGGAGACTGCATCATGCAGCTCTTGACTGTTTCTTCCAGCTTGTGATTGAGCCTCTTGATTTCATGAGATGCTCTTTCACATTCTGAGTTGGAGACTCTGAGCTCTTCTTCCAGTCGGCTGTTCTCCATGATTAGCTGATCAAGACAAGTTTCATCCGGAAAGTAGATGATTGTCTGATGTTTAGCTCGTTCATCATTGATCTCCTTATCCATTTTCTGATTCTGCTTGAGGAGATCTTCGAACATTTTCCTCAGCTGACAGTGATCAGTCAGGAGCTGATCAAACTCTACAGTTTCAACGGATGAGCTATCTCCAGATTCTGAGTGGTCTCCTGAAAGCATCAGGAAGTTATCAGTATATGGAGTTTTTATGAGAGATTTTACCTCTGGGCCATTCATTCCATTGTCGTAGCTGTTGTCGGCTACACTTTCTGATTCATTGGCCATCAGGGCTCGGCTCTCATCATCTGAGCTGGAACTGTCGAAGTCGGATGATTCTGATGTGTCGTTGGATGAATCAGCATCATCAGCAACCATAGCTTTCTTCTTCAAAGATCTGCGATCTTTCTTCGCTTTCAGTTCCCTGCGCTCAGCTGGAGTCAATTCAGGGCATTCATTCCGAAAGTGCCCTTTCTTTCTACATCCAAAGCATTCCAATTCTTTGATGTCGTAAGCGGCTGACTTCCTTTCTCCGCTTCGATCTGTGGAATGTCTGGAGTCCCCTTCTCTTTCTTTTCCCTTGTAGTGCTGCTTGTGGAACCTTCTGTACTTCCGGAACTTGGACTCCATCTTGTTGAATCTGTCAGTCAATAGGGCATATTGACTGAAGAAGTCCTCAGGGTTGAGTTCCGTTGGCTCCTTGATCTGCTTCTTGCCTTCTCTGATCGAGGCCTTCAGTGCAACTCCTCTTGAGGTTGATGGACCATCTTCGTCTGATCCTCTAGCCTTCTTGTTACCAAGATTTCTCATAAGGTCGAACTCATTTGCCATGAGATCGGAGAAAAGCTTGTTTGTCGGGAGCTGACTGAATCCTGGCTTATGCTGATGAGCGACTGAGTAGATCTGCCATTCTCCACGTGGCAGTGCTCGAAGAATCTTCAGGTTGATTTCTCGTTGAGTGTATTTGTCTTTGGAAATGGATTGAACTTCATTCAATATAAGATTGAATCTTTGTTCCATTTCCTCGACAGATTCATTCTTGAGCATGAGGAATGAGTCGAATTTCTGGCAAGCTATGGATAGCTTATTCTCCTTAATTTCCTCAGAACCTACGCACATTCTTTCCAGAATGTCCCACATCTCCTTTGCTGTTCTGCACTTGATAATCTTCATGACATACTTGTCAGGAACGGTGCCCGAGATGATGCTTTTGGCGAGGTTGTCTAACTCATCTTGCTTCCTTTCTTCTGTGGTGAAGTCTGCCTTAGACTTGGGTTGGTCCTCATCGTAAGGTTCCTGATGGATGTCAGTAGGAACCCTTTTTACAGTTTCGGTGATGATGATCGGACCGCTGGTGATGACTTCCCACATTCTGCAATGTTGGGCGGTGAGGAAGCTTTCAAGCCGAAACTTCCATATGTCGTATTTTTCAATACTAAACATAGGTAGAGAAGATAATCTGTTGTGGTTAGTCTCCATCAAAAAAGAGAGAACAGATAACAGCAGATAGAGCAAATAGCAAGCACAAAAATAAGAAAGAGTAAAACTTCTTCGAGACCTTTAAGAAAGGATCTAGTTCAAGTAGGAACTAGTCAGAGACAGATAGTTCTTGCGAACAACCTGCTCTGATACCAATTGTTAGGTCCGGGGGGGTCTCGAATAGGTGTATGGGGGGGGGGAATACACCTATAGGCTATTTTTAGTCTATCTACCAACCTCAATCAGAGGGATCTCAGTCAGAGATAGAAAAGAAACTTTACAAGCAAACCAGACACCTGTTTAACCGAAATTAGTTTTGACCAACAGGGTTGACGACTGATACTGAAAGCTCTTCAGTAAAGAGTTATCAGTTAAGTCACAAGAACTTAACTGATCCACGTAAGGGCTTCAGTCGTGTTTGCAAAGATAGAGATGATATCACTCTTCCTTACTATCAGAGGATAGTTCAGTCAGATTGATATCACACGCAGCGGAAATTAAACTTAGTTTCGAATAGCCTCGGTGGAGCAGATAGTTGGATTAAGGTTTCTCTAGCAGTTAGTCAGTGTTCAGTTTTATCAATAGAAATAGCACAGTTAAGAATGTAAAACTGAAAGCTGTAAATAACACAGAGACTTTTACGTGGTTCGGAAAAACTCTTTCCTACATCCACGGCTGGTTGATCAGACCAACAATCCACTCCGCAAGTGCTTGCCTGGTGCACTGCAAACCGTGAACTAAAGATAAACTCTCTTCAGCACCTACACACCTCGCGTAGGGTTTCTCTACCTACACACCTCGTATAGGATTTCAGCACCTACACAACTCGCGTAGGATTTCCCTGCTAAGCACACCTCGTGCTCAGACTTCTCTTTCAGAGTTCAGAGTACCTTCGTGAATCTCCGAATCACTCAAACACTCTTATGGGGGAGAGGTTTAAACGAGCGCCAACTATACTTACAAAGAACAAGTTCTTTGAAGCAAGTTTGACCTTTGGCTTCTGAGTACACAGAATATATGCCTAGGGTCTAAGAGAATGTATGTAATCAGCAGTGACTGATTTTGGCTTTGGAATTCTCTTCTTCGATTCAAGCTTTGAGCGGTTAAGCTTTGGGCTGAGTAGCTATTTCGGCAGAGCTTCAGCTTATGTTGTTGAATCGGTGAAGATTGAAGTGATCCTCGAGCGCTATTTGTAGGAGAACTCTTGAATAGATCCGTTGGCGTAAATCGTCCTCAAGATTTCTTCCGTTGGAGAGCAATTCGAATTTGGGCTGAGGCTTCAATCTTCGAGGTTCCTTGTCTGTGTGGAAACGGCTCTCTTTGAACGACAGGAGATGTGACATCTCTGAAAAATAACCACCAGAGAGGAATGACCTCTGCAGAGATAAGATATTGAGATATCTCTGCATTTAATGCGGCTGTACTTGAGCGTACGTGGCTTCCTCTGAACGTTGGAAGATCAGTCCTAGGAGGAATGTTCAACTGATACTTGACTTTAGTATCAGTCTATGGCGCGCATTAAATAATCAGTCTTCAACTGATTCTTCAACTGATACTTCAGTTGGTCACTCCAGTCTTCAGTCTTCAGTCTTTGACACCGCAACTAAACTAGAAACGAACTCTAACACTTGAGTTCAAAACGATTCTAGTCTATTACATTTAAGTCCTATGAATTTTGGTATCATCAAAACAAGGGTAAGGATATTCCACAAGGTTCCCAACACTTTATGTGCTATTTGGAGTTAATTTATTCCTTGGAGTCTTGAATGTGAAAAGAGATTAATTAATCTACGTTCATAGGTGGTCGTTAGAGACGCTTGTGAATAATATAGTGATCTTTCATCAGGGTTGGATTAAAATTGGTAATTGAATCAATAGGTTGAATGCATGTAGTTGATTAGTGAAAGTACATCCCTAGGGTCAGAGTTTTCCATATTTTTGAGTTAGTATCGTTATTTATATGCTCTTCAGTTTCTATTTAATTACTCTTAGTTCGTAAATCATCTTCATTATTGTTTTACCTGCATACTGTTAGAGTCTGTTTAGAAGATAGCTAAAGTAGTTTCGTTGTGTCAGTCTATGTGGATACGATACTCGGTTACTTATTTGTGCTACAATTGCACCGTGTTAGTTGCGGTAATTTGTTCCTAATAATTTAGTGATCAACGAGGATGATAAAGAAGAAGAAAGTGGGGAGGTCCACATTTACGACGTGCCTCCTATTTCCATGGTTAGGCCGGCGGCCCTGCCTCCCAAACACAAACGAGTTCCCTCCAAGGTTGAGGAGCTGCCAAAAAAACGGGCCCAGATTCATCCGGATGACAAGGCTCATGCCTTGGCAATTCCCAATGAAGACCTGGCCCAAACTCTGGAGCAGCTTTACATGGCCGTAAGTCCTTTTTCTTTCATTTATTTTTTCATTCCTCCCATTTTTTCCTTTAGCTTTATTACTTAAAGTTTTGCCATTGCTCCCCCTTTCCTAGGAGGAAGTCCACAGAGCAGAGGCCATACGTCGAATCAGTTATTTCAGCAGAATAGAGAAGCAGCTGACTAAGGCCATGGCTGCCCAGGAGCAGAAGGAGAAATAGGCTGTCGAGGCTGCTGAGGAGGAGCTGGCCCGTGTCAAGGCTTGACTGGCAGAGGTGGAGGTGGAGAAGGACTCGCTGGAGTCAGCGCTGCGGGAGTAAAAGCGAGAAAATCATGAGATCTAGTACATGTTCAAGAACCGCTACTCCCTGGAATATGAGGAATCGAAGCGCAGATGGCAGAATGCACGTGTGCGAGCCCACCAGGAGAGATACATCTTCGGGGCTCGCGATGAGAGGCTCGAGTTCTTCATATCTCCTCAAGGCCATCAATTTTTGAAGATACTCTTCGAGGGGACACTGGAGGCTTTTATGAGAACCCCCGAGCTCCTGGGCTACTTCGCACCAGGGCTGGCCTATATGGTCACCGAGATAGGGAGAAAGGGGGCAGAACTGGCTGGTGCCTCTTCTGAGACGATGGCTGCTCTAGACCTCCGAGCCCTGCTGAGGTCCATGGATAAGGAAGCTTTGCAGGCCAAGCAGAACATTGATCCCTCCACCCCAAAGCGTCCAGAGTGGTGGTACCCGGTTCTTGATCGGGCCCTCCAACAATTCACTGTGGGTCTTTGTTCTGAGCAGGCCCCAAAGTAGCCCCTCTACCGCAGCCCTTTTCTCGAAGTGCTTCAGGAATTCGTGGAAGAGCTATCTAGCAGCCCCACAGAGGCTCGATCTTTTGTTGAGTTTGGGTTGTACCCTCTCCAGCCCCTATCTATTGATTCGGCTAGTTTTTTGTCGTCTCATGAGGCGATCCTCGCCCGGCTGAGCAGCCTGTATAGGGACGAGGCAAAATTCTCGCAATCTCTCATGGGGGATCTATCTAAGGATCCTGATCCTTTGCCGGATGTGGACGCATCGGCTAGCTTGGCAATGTTCGACGAGCATCCCTCCATCCTGGGCTCCAACATTGGCGACTCCCGTGATCCTCCTGATGACTCTGCCCAGCAGCAAACTCAACCAGCCCCTCCCTGATTTGTTTATAATTCTGTGAACTTTTTTACTTTTATTGTAAATGTATTGAAACAATTCTGCCGTCAAGGCGTGGCACTTACTTTTGATCATGAAGTAACAGGAATATTTTATTTCATTCTTCTGTCATTATTCTATATGTAAACTTCATATCATATTGCACCCCTGATCTCTGAATTTAAGTCAATGTCTCTTAACTAAATCTTACAAGTATGAAAATTTTGTATATAAAAACTTATTGCTCGAACTTAACCCAGCCTCACGAATTTTGTATGCAAGTAAAAAAAAACTTAATGCTCGCGACTAAGGCAGCTCTGTGATTTACTTGCATTTCTCACTCCTTTATCACGTTATTCTTTAGTATTTTGGGCATCTTTCATTGCGTTCTTGAGTGTCTGTGATTTGATTTTGATTAGTTTTGTGGAAGAGACTACTCGTCCGTGCTCATGATGTTTTTACAGGTTCTTGGACTAGATTTGTGAAGTTTTGAATGAAGTGTAGTGAAGTATGTGAAGAGACGAGTCCATAGGCACAAATGGGGCTCAAATCGGGCATCGAATGAGCAAGAACGGGTGTCGGGTAGTTTGCGGGTCGGAGCGCACGCGCTGTAGGTCGCGTGGTCTGGGCATGCGGCCGCATGCCACGGCCTCGCGACGGAGCAGGACTTGCTGGACAGCATACGCGGCCCAGCCATGCGGCCGTGTGAGGAGGCCGCGCTAGCTCACGCGGGCTAGCCATGCGGCCGCGTGAGTCGCCGAGTTTTCGTCCAAAAGTCCATTTTTTAGCTTTATACGCGATTTTGGGGTATTTTTTAGTCCTACTTGACCTAGGGCATATAAATACTCCCCAAGAACTTATTCTATGGACTTTTTATGAACCTTTCATCATATTTTACTTTTCCTGAGAGCTGTGAGAGACGGAGAACGAAGCAAGAGCAAGACTGAAGATTCTCAATTGTACTACGGTTTCATTGTTGAATGTTTTACAGTTTTATTGAGTTATTGATTTTTAGTCATATGGCTATGTGTGGCTAAAATTCTTTTTCCCAGGGTTTATGGAGTAGATATGATTTGAATTTCTGATTGTTCGATTCAATTAATTGAGATTTTTATTCCTTTTTATGTTCTTGTTATAATTGCTTTATTGCTTGATCACCAATTTAGCAGAATCATAGGTTTTAATTTGAGATCGGGAGATGATGATTATTACCTGAACTAAGAACATAGAACACATTTATTTTAATTCTAAAGGGAATTGATAATTGTGAGGGCATTAATCCTAGAAACTTTTAGGAGTTACATGTTAGAAGTGTGATCCAGGGATGGTAGCCTTGCATGTAATCAACGGTTTGTATGCCACAGGAGTGGGTGTGAACTAGCTTAGAGATTACCTTAGGAATCATCTTATTAATTGAATTGAACATGTTAGTTGGGATAATTTGTTGCAACCTTTGCCCTGGGAAATCTTCTCTTATATGTTTCTGTGTTTCGCAGCTTGACTTATTTTGTTTCCTGTTATTTATTTATTTAGTTTCAAAAACAAAACTCTTAATTTCGTTTGTCTAGATAGAGTAGAATAATTTAGGATAGGAATTTATATTAATTAGTCTCTGTGGAATACGACCTTGCTTGCTACTGCACACAATTGCACCCGTACACTTGCGGCGTGTTAAATAAAATAGCGAACACTCTGGGAGCTCACGACTTAGGCAGCGCTAAAACTTAATGCTCGCGACTATGGCAGCTCTGGAAGCACATTAGGCAGCGCTAAAACTTAATGCTCGCGACTAATGCAGCTCTCGAAGCTCGCGACTTAGGCAGCGCTACAACTTAATGCTCGCGACTAAGGTAGCTCAGGAAGCTCGCAACTTAGGCAGCGCTAAAACTTAATGCTCGCAACTAAGGCAGCTCTGGAAGCTCGCGACTTAGGCAGCGCTAAAACTTAATGCTCGCGACTAAGGCAGCACTAGAAGCTCGCAACTTAGGCAGCGCTAAAACTTAATGCTCACGACTAAGGCATCTTTGGAAGCTCACGACTTAGGCAGCGCTACAACTTAATGCTTGCGACTAAGGCAGCTCTAGAAGCTCGCGACTTAGGCGGCGCTACAACTTAATGCTCGCGACTAAGGTAACTCTGGAAGCTCGCGACTTAGGCAGCGCTACAACTTAATGCTCGTGACTAAGGCAGCTCTGGAAGCTCGGGACTAGGCAGCGCAAAAACTTAATGCTCGCAAGTAAGGTAGCTCTGGAAGCTCGCGACTTAGGCAGCGCTAAAACTTAATGCTCACGACTAAGGCAGCTCTGGAAGCTCACGACTTAGGTAGCGCTACAACGTAATGCTCGCGGCTAAGGCAGCTCTGGAAGCTCGCGACTTAGGCAGCTCTACAACTTTCGTTCCTTTAGGTTTTGAATTTTTTATCCCTAAAAAATAGGATTTGAACATTGGTGACGTGGGTATACACCCCCTACTCAGCCCTCACTCCTTTGAGATACTTGAGTTGTTCTTGACTGATGGAGTCTTGACTGGTACTGAGAAGCATGAGACTGGTGTTGTCTGAGCTAAGACTAATAACATCCAGTTGCACGGTGTTGTGAATGAAATTGAGCTTGTCTGGACTTGTCATTGTTCTGTCTCCATGGTTGTTGCTCTCTTTGAAGCTGAATTGGTTTCAGCTTCGTATTGTTCTTCCCCCTGAACTGTTGAGAAAGACTCTGTCTCTTTGCTCCGCTGGCATGTTGTTGTTTCAGTTTGATGTTCCTTCCCCATACTTTGACTGAAATCTATTTTCCAGTCTTCTTAGTAGGATGAACTGGTTGGGGACCTCCTTGGCTCGTCTGTAGCTTTGTGGAGGTGGAACATGTCTTCTCGCCATCAGCTTTCTCTTCTGTATTTCCTCCATGTCATAGTCCCTTGACTCTTCTGAGGTGTCGTCGTTCGATGTGTCAGTCACGTCCTGGATTATGACTTTCTTTCCTTTGTCGGCAGGAACCACCTTTCCTCCGATATTCTCCACAATGGCTTTTGATGGAAAGTTGTTCATTATGGGAGATTTGTTCATGCAGTCCTTGACTGTTTCCTCCAGTTTGTAATTGAGCCTCTAGATTTCATGTGAGGCTCTCTCAAATTCCGATGTAGAAATCATGAACTTTTCTTCCAATCGGTTGTTCTCCCTAATCAGTCCATCAAGATAGGTTTCATCTGGAAACTAGAGGACTGTCCTATTCTTGGTTTGCTCTTCACTGATCTCCATTTTCATTTTTTGATTCTGCATCATGAGATCTTCGAACATCTATATAATATATAAAAGAGGGGTTTTTTCCCTCCATATTTTCCTTCTCTTTTTCTCTCTCTTCTTCCACCAAAATTTTTACTATTTTTTCTTTTTATTTTTTTATAATTTAATTATTTTTCTAATCATCATCAAATTTGATTCATGAAAAAAAATCAATATGTATCTTAAATTTAATATAGTATAAAAATTATCAAAAATGAATTTAAAATGAATAAGTTATGAAAATTTTAAAATATTTTATTTTCTATCTCCTCATTAAAAATTTACAACTTCTTATTTATGTTTATATGTGAAAAATAATTATTATGATTAATAATACTATATAATAATATGCATAATGCAAATTTTCATTATCGAATCATTTTTAAATTTATTTAATAACTATAATATCATTACACTTTGTATAAATTGAAAATTTATATTTTTAAATTCAGAATTTTATTGAGTAATTGATGTGAATTATTATAATTTATTTTAAAACATATTTTGTATTTTTTATATTATTTTATTTATTTATTTATTTATTATTTAAATTTATCATTTAATTTCGATGTTTGTCGTGCATCGCACGAATGGGCATATACTAGTTTTCCTTAACTGACAGTGATCAGTCATGAGCTGATCATACTCATCAATTTTGTTGACCGAGCTACCTCCAAATTCTGAGTTGTCTCCTGTAAACAACAAGGAGTTATCAGTATTAAGAGTTCTTGAGTAAGAATTTATCTCTGGTCCATTCATTCCATTGTCATAGTTGTCGCCAGTGTTGTCAGCTACGCTTTCGGTGTCCTTGGCCATGAGGGCTTGGCTCTCATCATCTGAGCTGGTGGAGTTGAAAGCGGATGATTCTGATGCAGATTCAGAAGATCCTGCATCTTCAGCAACCATCGTTTTCTTCTTCGCATACTTGCGATCTCTCCTAACTTTCATCTCTTTGCGCTCTGCTTGCGACAATTCAGGGCATTCTGATTTGTAGTGCACTTTCTTCTTGCATCCATAGCATTCCACATCTTTTAGATCAGTTGCGGATGATTTCCTTTCTCCGCTTCTGTCAGTGAAATATCTGGAATTGCTCTCTCTTTTCCTTTGTAGTGCTACTTGTGGAACTTCCTGTACTTGCAGAACTTGGATTCCATATTGTTGAACCTCTCAGTCAACATAGCATATTGACTGAAGAAATCTTCAGGTTTGAGTTCAGTCGATTCCTTCGACTGCTTCTTGTTCTCCTTTGCGGAAACTTTTAGCGTTGCTCCTTTCGATGTTGATGGAGCATCATCGTCTGATCCTCTAGCTTTCTTTGTTTCTAGATTTCTCTGGATGTTGAATTCATTTGTCACGAGTGACTCAACCTAAACACTATGCAAGATTGACTCGCAATCATATAAAATCTATTATAGTGTGTACGCTAACCCAAGTCGTTTCTCAAGGAAGATTCAACATGGCTCCTAATTGTATCACAGCGAAAGCAGTAAAGTTTAAGTTTGATTATTATAATTAAACTAATGCTTGGAATTGAAAACTCAACTTAAAACTAAACTCAGAAAATAAACTATTAAACCCTAGGCAGAATTAGATGATAAAGTAAAGGCTACTAGGAATTAAAAGCTACTACGCTAACAATTTAAATAACTGTGAATAAAAACTTCTAATCTAATTTGACATGAATGAAATTGCAAATTGAAAGCGCAACATAATTCATGCAGATTCAAACTGATTAAAGTAAATAAGAAATACCAACAACGTCGCGAGAATGGAATCACTTTCACTGATTACAACTTCAAAATGGAAAATTAAATCAGAACGGAATGGAAAGCTAACTAGAACAGAATCTCGTAAAAACTCGAGGAACTCAGAAAAATAGAAAAGAAACCCTAAGATGTTTTGGTGCCGGAGGCTGAAGATGATCATGATAAAGAGTAGTTAAGCCATTTTTATAGACTGTCTTTCATCAAACCTAATGAAAATACAGGGCCCAGAAAATCTGGGCCTAAAAGAGAGTCAGTAAGACATGCGTGCGCGCACAAGAGATTGCGGCGAGGGATAAGGTGCTCGGCAAGTCTCGGCAGCGCTGGCGAGTGATTGACAGCTCTAAAGCAGTGCTAGTGACCTTGCGAGTGATTACCAGCGCTGGCGACCTTGCGCGTGATTTCCAGCTCTGGAGACTTAGATGAGTGATTGCCAGCTTTGGCAACGGAAATCTGCTCTGGCGAATGAAATTTAGCTTTGTCGAGTGATTGTCAGCTCTGGCTATGGAAATCTACTCTGGCGAATGAAATTCAGCTCTATCGAGTTTGGTCAGCTCTGGCTGCCTTGACCGCTCTGGGGAGTGTTGTTAGTGCTGGCGAGGAATTTTCAGCGCTGGCGGCCTTGTTAGTGCTGGCGAGGCAGCAGAGTACGCACTGCGGGCCTTAATAAGCAATTTCTGATCCAAATTCTCCAACATAGCATTCTCCCTCCTATTTTATCAATATCTCCTGCAAAACAACAAACAGACTCATAAAGGCACTAGATTCCAGAACAAATAACCTCATAATAGCATAATCAAACCCCTAGAATAAGAACAATTAGGCATAAATCAACGAGATCCGAGAAAAGCTTGTTCGTTGGGAGCTGGTTGAATCCTGGCTTGTTCTGATGAGAAACAACATAGATCTGCCAGTCTCCTCGCGGTAGTGCTCGTAGAATCTTCAGGTTGATCTCTCGTTGAGTGTATTTGTCGTTCGAGATGGATTGAACTTCATTCAGGATTTGATTAAATCTGAGCTCTATCTCGTCGATCGATTCATTCTTGAGCATGAGGAAAGAGTCAAACTTTTGACAAGCTATGGATAGCTTATTCTTATTTATCTCCTCTGATCCGATGCACATTCCTTATAGAATGTTCCACATCTCCTTTGTAGTCATGCACTTGGTTATTTTGGTGACGTGTTTGTCTGGGACTGTTCCGAAGATGATGCTTTTGGCAAGATTGTCGAGCTCATCTTGCTTTCTCTCTTTTGTGGTGAAGTCGACCTTTGACTTGATCTGTACTTCATCGAATGGATCTCTTGAAGTATCCAGTGGCACCTGCTTGACAACTTCTGTGATGACAATTGGTCCGCTAGTGATGACTTCCAACTTTCAGCAATGTTGAGCAGTAAGGAAGCTTTCTAGTCGAAACTTCCATATGTCGTACTTTTCAATATTAGACATCGGGAGTGAAGAGACTCTGTTGTGGTTAGTTTTTATTGAACAAGAAACCAGAAAAAGACAGATTGGGAAAGTAGTAAGCACTTTTCAAAAGAGAAAGAGGTTTTGAGACCTTCTAAAGAACAGGATCTAGTTCAGTAGAACTTGGTCAAAGCAAAATTGTTCTTGCGAACAACCTGCTCTGATACCAATTGTTAGGTCCTTGAGGGTCTCGAATAGGTGTGGGAAAGGGGAAATACACCTATAGGCTATTTTGAATCGAAAACAAACTGACATAACCTTTTTCAGTAAAATGAGTTTAGCAAAATTTAGGCTGGCGACTGATACTGAATACTCTTCAGTAAAGAGTTATCAGTTAAGTCAAAGACTTCTGATACACGTTAGGCTTCAGTCGAGTTTGTAAAAAAGAGGAGTGTTATGAATCTTACTGACTATCCGAAGATTGATCAGTTAGACTAATAACACTGACTGCGGAAAACTTTTCTTTCGAAATAGCCTTTGTGATTTAAACAAGTTGTCAAGATTTATGTTTCACTTTGCTATTAATCAATTTCAATTATCAAAATGTTTGTGCACATATACGAAAATTAAATACTGAAAGCGATAAACAACAAGAGAATTTTTATGTGGTTTGGAAAACACTTCCTACATCCACGGTCAGTTGATCACACTGACAACTTCACTGGGCTTGTGCTTACGGGTGCACAGCAAACCTAAACAACCTAAGATCCAATCTTTAGTACCAAAACACTGGGTTGGATTTCTCACTCTTAGCTTCACTGAGACAAAACTATGCCTTTCTGCAAAGACTAAGATCTCACGGAGTCAGAGCACTGGTCTGACCTCCTCTCGGCTCAAACTCTCAATTCGGTCAGTTGAATAGAGGTTCGTAAACTTGCCAACTAGATTACAAAGAACAAGTTCTCTTTAATCAGTTATACCTAGGCTTTGGATATACAATATTTGCCTAAGTTCTAAGAGAATGTATGTAATCAGCAGTGACTAATTTTTGACTTTATAATTTTGTACTTCGATTCAAACTTTGGAATGGCTTTGAATTGCTGAGTGACGAATTCGGCAGCGTTTCACGTCAGTCGGCAACTTCAGTCTTCAATCTTCCAGTCTTCAGTCTTCAGTCTTCATAACACTAACTAAACTAGAAAAATAACTTTAACACTTGATCAGTTCGAACAGTTCTAGTCTATTACAAGGAGAACATAAGGATTTTGGTATCATCAAAACAAGGATTAGGATATTTCATTAAGTTCCCAAAAAAACCCAATTAAGAGTCCAATTAATTAGCTAGATAATTACATCATTTGATTAAATTAATTAAATATGTCAGGGCCAATTAAATGAAATAAGGTCTGGACCATTTTTTTTAAATATAAAGCCCACGACTTTAGCCCAAACCTAATCTAACACAAAAGCTCTCCTCTTTTTTTCTCCTCTTCACAGCTGTGCCCCCCCACCCCCTTCACCCTACATCTTTTATCTCTCTCTCTCAACATCTTTCATCTCTCTCTCTCAATCACTTGACACACACTTCACAGGCAGTGGCGCCGCCTCTCTTTCCCGGCGATGAGCGCCACTATCGGCCCTCTGGACAGCAAAGAGCGTCGCCCTCCTTCCTTGGTGACGGCGAAAGTACCACCTCTTCCATCTCTTTTCTGTCTATCTCTCTATCCGCTCATTTTTTGCACTCCAGCAACAACAATAGCCACTGTCTCTCCCTCATCCTATGGACTCCCTTCGTCTCTGAGAAACGACAATGAGACCGCCGCTGCTCTGAGCCCTAGCCTCCAAATCGCTGACTCTCTCCCTTCCCTTTCTTCCCTAACTCAGACGGCAGCGACAGGGCAACAGCCACCGCCGACCGCCTCACCTCTTACGTTTGCTCTGACCGACAGTAGCATTTAACCCACCGTCCGCTGCCCTCAACTGACTCATGATTAATTCCCTTCCCCACACTCAATACACAACGACAACCTCAACACCAACAACCCCAATTCGTTTCTTTTTATACCCTCATTGTAAAATCAGTTCGTGAAATGCATACTCGATGTACATACAAAGTAAAGTTCTTATCTTTGTCAATTTTCTTGTTTCTCTGCAAATAGATATACTATATGCAGAACACATGTTTATAAATGAATGAGTTTTGAAGTCTTTCAATGGTCTGCTGCACTGAAAATGAGATATAATAATCATGAATAAAAGGAAATGGGCAAGGGAGTTCACATATGTGAAACCATTAGGAGTTTTAGATCGATCTGCGTTGTTGTTGCTGTCTAAATTTGCGATTTTCTTGAAAGTAAAAGGTGACGAATGATGTGTTGAGGAAGAGTTCTTTGAATTTGGGGCTTGTGTGATCTGGAAATGTGCAGTTGCTAAGACTCTGTAACTCCAGTTCGTTCTCCTTTTTTTCATGAAGAGAGGACTTGGTGAATTGAGGAGTATTGTGTGGAAATGGAAGAATGAAAACTTGGCTTCAATGTAACTTGAATTGGCAGATGAAGCATGGCTTAACGTTGAAGTTAGCAGCATGGTGTGGTATAGGGCGGATGTTAAGAGTTGTCGCAGCCCGGCTCCGACGCCAGTGATAGCGTAGACCGAGTATCGATACGACTAAATAAAAGAATAGGTAAAGACAAGAAAAATAGGTTCAACATCAAGCGGAAGCTCACATGAAAAAATGTTAAGCCAATCATCATAATATCATCTCAAGGTATAAACGTCAACGTCATCATAACTCCAAAAGTGTCAGGATTCTCAACAACAAATACAAAGCGGGTATAGATAAATATTCACAAGGAAACATGTTATTTAGAGTATCGCAGCAAAAGGTGAACCGATTATATGTATGAAGACATATAGCCGAGAGTAAATTGCTTGATTCAAATTCAAAGTGACTCCATATCAAGACTCTATCAACAAAATAAAAATGCCGTAAAGAAAACACATCGACCGAAATAATTCCCCTCCAGCACCAGACCAATCTTGCTCCTCGCTTATCCTGCACGTTTAGAAATACATGCAGGGCGTGAGTACATCATACTAAGTGGGCATACGCCGAAAAACAATAAAAGCTGCACTTAGAGCTATAGATTGAACTTGCCCATTTCTCAGCAACATACAAGAGTTAAGTGTAAAAGAGCCTGTTGATTTATGCTTAATTGTTCTAATTTTGGGGGTTTGCATGTGCATATTTTAAGTTAAATTTTCTGGAAATTGGTGCGTTTTATGGTTTGTTTTATGCTTTGCAGGAGATTTAGGTTTTATAGCTAGAAGAGTGTAATTTTGGAGATTTTGGGTTAGAATGGTGTTTTTAGGCGTACTCTGGTGTGCAGAGCTGAAAAGCCCGCTGCAGAGCTGAAAAGCCCGCGCCAGAGTAGAAAAGCCCGTTGCAGAGCAGAGCAGAGAAGCTCGCCAGAGCAGAGCTGCGAGGATAGCTCTGTAGCAGAGTAGAACTGACTTGCAAAGTCAGGGCTGAAGTCCCTAGAGCTGAACTTCCCTATGCAGAGCTAAAATCTCCAGAGCAGAACAAACTTGTCAGAGCAGAGCTAAAGATCGACAGAGTCAACTTTACAGAGTCAACTTTACAGAGCTGAACTTTGCAGAGCTGACTTTCAGCTCTGCCATATTCAGAGCGCAATAACTACAGAGCTGACTTTTAGCTCTGCACTATGCCTTTGCAGAGCCGAGTTTCCAGAGTTAGCCGATTTTTCGCCAGAGTTGACATAACTTGTAGAGCACGCTGCCAGCTGGATTACCATTGGATGCACGATTCTATTACCTTAAGAGTCCAGTTTTGACGCCGAGTTTGATGCTAATTAGGGTTGAAAGAAGTCTATAAAAGGAGGCTTGAACATGAAGAAGACACAATCCTTTTGCCTCCGGCACTTAGTTACACACAATCATTTGCCCTAATCTTTAGTTTCCGCTAGGCAGCCAAAGTTTAGGTTTATTGCTTTCTTAGTCTTAGTTTCGAATTCATGTTCTTGGTTAGTTTATTATAGTTCTTTCAATTCATGCTTTAGATTAGTTCTTCGTTTAGAGTTGTAATTACGTGACAGATTGCTTCTCGAGACGGTTTTACGGTATTTCTTTAATCAAGTTTATTTATTTGTTTTTACTTGCTTTCTTTAAATTACGCACTTTTTAATTATGCAATTTAGTTTTATGCTCATTAGATTAGAAGCTTTTAATTTACAAGTATTTAAATTCCTAGTTAGTATTTAAATTCCAAGTTCCTTTACTTTATTGCGTTTAATCCTGCCTAGGATTTTATAGTTTAATTTGCCTTGATAATTTTAAGATTAAGTTTTAGTTAAGTTTAATTTACAAGCATTAGTTAATAATTCTTTTTCGTCTAGTTAAGTTTAATTCACGTTAATTTACTTTCCATGTTTTAGTTTAATAATCTAAGTTTATAGCTTTCGTGTGACATAATTAATTGCCCTTAAAGATCTTCCTTGAGAGATGACACTGGGTCAACTTACCATCGTTAGGATGTCCTTGTTCTATTGCAAGTCAACTTAGAGGTGTTTCTAGTTGAGTCAAATTTTGGCGCCGTTGCGGGGGAAGGTTTTAGGCGTTTTTATTGCTTTCTTAGTTTCTTCTAGTTTTCGAATTCATTGTTCTAAGTTAGGTTTCGATTAGTTTTTAGTTTATTCTTGGATTGTGATTGAGTGACACGATTGCACGTTCAAGACGTTTACGGTATTTCGTATTTAATTCAATTTATTTTGTTTAATCATGTTTATGCTTTTCGTTTACGTTTATGTTTTCCTTTCAATAATGCAATTTAAATTATGCACTTTAGTTTCACACCTAGATTAGAAGGTTTTTAATTTACAATTCTTTAAATTCTTAAGTTTAGATTTACTTTAAGTTGTTTAATTCTTGCCTAGATTAATTTACAAGTTTAATTTTACTTTCCAAGTTGAGTTTAATTTACGAGTTCTAGTTTTTAAATCAAACGTTTACTGCTTTCTTGCGATACAATTAGAAGCCCTTAAAGATCTTGCTTGAGAGATGACACCGGATCAACTTACCATCGCTAGGATGTCCTTGTTCTATTGCAAGTCAACTTAGAGGTGTTTCTAGTTGAGTCACCTATGTATGTAGTTAAAACATAATCATCACAAATAAACGAACAACAACTGTCAAAACTCAGCAAGTATGTACCACATCTACAACTCATCATTATCTCATCAAAGGTACTAAGAAGTATGCCTCCTTCTCAAGCACCGTGACCGGCCGACCTAAAAGACGCGGTCACCTCTGTATACACAAGTCCCGCTTTTAGCAGGATCCGAATTCATCTCATCTCAATGGTAGAGGGTAGTCATACAAGCTCAACATTATCATAAAACTTGGCAAGTCAATATTAGTTTTCAACAACATTTGTCTCAAAACATCAAAATAAATCATAAACATCATCATCAAAACAGTTTAGAAAGCTCGTATAATATGTATACTCAAAATAATGCCCACATAATAGTGGTAGTGAAAGTAATGCCCACCCGACGACTTTAGCTCAAGCTCTCGTCAAAGTGGAGACAACTTACTTCTTTCCTCTGCTCGTGTCTTCAGATATCATCATCTGCATAGAAGGTTCATGATGTAAAATAAACCTCAATTAGCAACTCGCTTACTAAAGACTCCAATCCTTCTCAATGATATCCCGTCACTCTCATCTCAATTTCCTACGTATATACATATATCTTAAGAAATCACAAATCCTACTCTCGACTTAACACTTAAATAGGGATAGATTAAAAGCAATCAACCACATAGGCACACATAGATGCATAAGGCACATAGAAACACATATATAAGTTATCACATTCAAACATCATTCTGCATTGTCTTAAACCAAAAATTTAATCCATTTCACCTCGAAACTCTCCTGGGTTCGAGAATCATATCAACGGAAACATCTTTGAGTCTATTTTCATTTAAAACAAAGTATGTTGAAAAAATCCAAGTGGTTTAAGAGATATGGCTGTTCTCCTACAGTCTACCATATCCGGCAGTTTTGTGCAACTGAAAATTTTGATTTTTAAAAAAATAGTAAAAATTGCCAAAATGGATTTAAATTTGGTGATTATCTATCTAACACAATAATCTCTTTACCATAAAATTTTAGAAGGTAAAAATTTACGGGAAGCTACTGAAAAGGGTGGCTCTAGGGTCTGTTCTTCGAAATTTTCGGTAGAAAGTTGCAGTTGGAGTTTTATATGTCCGAAAAATAGTAAATGAAGTGCAAATGACTTGAAATTTTACGAGCGTATCCAAGACTCTCATATATACTCACCATAAACCTTTCAAGACTTTTGGGTAATAAAATCCCATCGAAAACAGTAGGTCAGTAGGCTTTAGAAAGGTCTCAAATTAACTCCAAACTTGAACATAAAAGCAATTATCTAAACTCCGGACTTCTTCGATGAAAAATTCTCAAAAATTTAAATTAAGCTCTTATAACACCCAACAACATATATATATGATCAATAGACTCAAGAAAAATCAAACTCGGCTTCCCCTTTTCGACATATACTCGGTTCTCAACCAATAATTTAAGGAATGATCAGTTTCATCTCTTATCACATATTCATGCTCAAATACTTCTCAAATAGTCATATATGATCACATCTATCTCATAACTCAACACATTAGGAAAGAATCCTCTTATTCATTCAAACTAAACTCAAGTAAATTCTCACATAGGCAACAATTAACCAACTTAATCATCAATAAACACTATTAGCATGCTCAATCTCATTTATCCTAAGCCAATACACATAGTTAACACATAGAAATGAAAATCCTAATTTTTGTTACACTAAACTTTTTTAAAAATCTATAAGAATGACTAAATCATTAATCCAACCTTAGATCTATGAATTTAGGTTACTTAATCACATATATAACCATCAATTAGCAATTTAAAGCATAGAGACACATATACCCAATTTTCATCAAACTAACTCTCATCAAAATTAACAGTCCACTTCAAATCATCAATCTACTCCATCAATTATCATATTAGTCATCTCATAAGCTCATACTCATAATCAATTTATCATTCAATCCATAGATTCAAGAATTCCCAAATTGGAGACAAACTAACCTAAGTGAAAATTCATACCTCATGTCAAAGGTTCTCAATACGCATAAGAATCATCTCAATATACATCAATAAGCATAAATCTCACTCCAATTTAAGAAAAGGAAGAGAAAAATTTTTGAAGGGAAAAACTCCAAATTTCAAAATTTTTGAGGAAGAAAAATATGGGCGTTTTCTTCCTCCAATCATGCATATATACACATATATAACTCAAATATGATTAGATCTCTTACTCAAGGATTTTGAGAGAAGTAGAATTTCTTCACTCTATACTCCAAGTTCTAATTCTTCCAAGATCTCTTGATTCAAGTGTATAAGGTGTTTTAGGGCTTGATTTAATGGAGGATACTAACATAGAAGTAATTTAGGAAGCTTGAAGGTTTCTCTAATGGTGATCAATGGATGAGAAAGAGAGAAATGAGAGATAGAGGGTGAGTGGCGTGAGTGAGGGGAATGCGGGAGTGAGAGAAATTTTTGTTTTTGCTTAAGACAACATGTCCCCTAATCCTCTAGCATAATTAATGTTTCATTTAATGCCTTCTTATCCACTTGCCCACATGATAAATTAGTCACATGGCATAAATATTAAAATAATGGTTGTGAGAGTGGCAATGTGTGTAGTGAAATTAAATCATGTAATATATCACTCAAAAATAAAAACTATACTCTATACACTTATATGGCCAAGATAAAAAAATAATAACACTAATAATTAGTGCACTCACTCAATCAACTTCACATGCTCAATCAACTTCACATGCTAATTTTACTACTTCACGATTAAAATAAATTTTGTTCGTTAAAAATCTCAAAATAAATCTCACGTGCTATCATTCTTAAGAAAATCATAATCACTCAATCATAAATGCACACGTAACAAATAGTCACATAATCAGTCAAACAAATAGTCTCAGATAATGTCACACCAAGACAATCCACATTCATCGTCAAACAGATCATCTCTCAAATCGATTCTTCTCTATAGGGATTCTCACTCATTTTCCTCAACTCTAATTCTAACCAGATGTTCCTACTACCATAATAGGACAATTAGTCTCGCAGATAGCTACGTACCTGGCATCGGAAATAAAATATAATCTCTTCTCAATTCAATCAGCATTTCTATCTCAACTCGTTCTCTCATAGTTGTTTACTTTCTAATTTCATCATCAGCTTCTAACAAACTCATATCTCCATCTATATAGAAACTCTGTCTCATCTAAAATAATAAAAAATCTAATATATCAATATTGCAATACTCTCAGTAGTGTCTCGACACTATTGCTAATAAGAAAAAGTACATGGTGTTACATCCTACCCCCCTTAAAAAAAATTCGTCCCAAAATTTGAGTTACTTACCTTCGGGAAAAAGCTCAGGATACTTTTCTTTCATCTTTTCTTCAAGTTTCCATATTGCTTATTCTTGTCCGTGATGTCTCCATTGGATCTTTACCAAATGAATCGACTTATTTCTCAATTGCTGGATCTTCCGGTCCAGAATAGCATCAGGTCTCTCCTCGTAGCTCAAATCTGGTTCCATGGACACTCCTTCTTGGTGGATGACGTGTTTTGGACCAAACACGTACTTTCTCAATTGAGACACATGGAAAACATCATGAACGTTCGCGAAGCTCGGCAGCAACGCAAGTCTATAGGCGACGGGGCCTACTTTCTCTAGTATATCGTAGGGTCCGATATATCTCGGTTTGAATTTTCCTTTGACTCCAAAACGGTGTACTCCTCTGGATGGGGAAACTTTCAGAAAAACTTTGTCTCCCACTTCAAATTGAATCTACATACTTCTGGTGTCTGCATATGATTTATGGCGATCTTGCGCTTCTTTTGTTCTCTGTCGAACCTGTCGCACGATGGTAATCATCCCTTCTATTGCTTCAGGTCCAACCACTTTTCTCTCTCCAACTTCGTCCCAATAAAGCGAGGATCTACACTTCTTTCCATACAAGGCTTCGTATGGAGCCATATTGATAGTCGACTGGAAACTGTTATTATAAGCGAACTCAATCAGGGGTAAAACTTGCTCCAATTGACAATGCGGATCATGTCTTCCAAAACTTGTATAGTCCTCTAGGACTGTCCATCTATTTGCGGATTAAACGCTGTACTAAAGTTCAATTTAGTACCCAACTCGTTCTGCATGCTCATCCAGAAACGTGAAGTAAATTTAGAATCTCGTTCGGATGTAATTGTCATCGGTACTCCGTGCAATCGCACTATCTCACGGATAAAAATCTGAGCTAGTCAGATCCATAGGTAATCAGAATCGATATAAAATGTGCACTATTCGTCAATCGATCGATGATCACCCAAATAGTTGTGTTTCTTCTTCTTGACTTTGGCAATCCAGTCACAAAGTCCATGGCTATATGATCCCATTTCCACTCGGGAATTTCTAATGGGTGTAACTTGCCATAAGGTCGTTGGTGCCGTGTTTTCACTTGCTGGCATGCCAAACATCTTTCAACGAAAGACGCTATCTCTCGCTTCATTCCTTTCCACGAATACTTCATTTTCATGTCTTAGTACATCTTTGTACTTCCTGGGTGTGCAGTGTAAGGCGTGTCATGAGCTTTGCTCATGATTTCATTTTTCAGCTCTTCTTTATTAGGTACACACAGTCTCCCTTCAAACAAAATGGCATTATCTGCCGCTTCTTGATAGTTCTCCACCTTCTCGGTTCGCATCTTCATTCACAACCTTTCCATATTTTTATCCTCTCTTTGAGCCGTGGTTATCCTTGATCGTAAGTCAGGTATGATGCTCAGTGTAGCAATCACCATTTCCGTTGTCTGAGGTGGTAGTACTACCTCCAAATTCATCTTCTCGAATTCCTTGATCAGGTTTTCTTCTCGAGTAAGGAGAATCCCAACTCTCCTTGATTCTTTCTACTCAACGCGTCAGCTACAACATTAGCCTTCCCGGGGTGGTAATTTATTCCACAATCGTAATCTTTCAACAACTCTAGCCATCTTCTTTGTCGCATATTCAAATCTTTTTGCTCAAAGAAATATTTGAGACTTTTGTGATCGGTGTATATCTCACACCGTGCTCCGTAGAGATGGTGTCTCCAAATCTTCAAAGCGTGTACCACGGCTGCTAATTCCAAATCATGTGTTGGATAATTCATCTCATGCGGTCTTAGTTGTCGTGAGGCATATGCGATAACTTTTTCATCTTTCATCAGTACACAGCCCAGACCATTCTTCGATGCATCTGTATAAACTACATACTCTTTATCTGCCTTCGGAACGGCTAACATTGGGGCAGTAGTGAGTCTCTTTTTCAGCTCTTGAAAACTCCGCTCGCATTCGTCTGTCCATTCGAACTTGACTTTCTTCTTTAGTAGGTGCATCAATAGCTTAGTGATTTTCGAAAAGCCCTCAATAAATCTTCGGTAATACCCTGCTAATCCCAGAAAAACTACGGATTTTGTGCGGTGTAGTCGGTGATCTCCACTCTTGTACCGCTTGAACTTTAGCTGGGTCCATTTTAATTCCTCTCGCAGAAACGACATGGCCAAGAAAATTAATTTCTTCTAGCCAAAACTCGCATTTGCTGAACTTAGCATAAAACTTTTCAGCTCGCGGTCTCTCCAACACGATCCTCAAATGCTCTTTGTGTTCTTGCTTACTCTTCGAGTAAATCAGAATGTCATCTATGAAAACTAACACGAACTTGTCCAGGTATTCTTGAAAGAGTCGGTTCATGAGATCCATGAACACGGCAGGGGAATTCGTTAATCTAAAAGGCATCACTATAAATTCATAGTGCCCGTATCTCGTACGAAATGCCGTCTTCAGAATATCTTTCGATCGTATCTTCAGCTGATGGTATCCCGTTCTCAAGTCAATCTTTGAAAAAGTGCTCGCTCCTTGAAGTTGATCAAACAGGTCATCGATTCGAGGTAACGAATACTTATTCTTCAATGTTACCTTATTAAGCTCTCGATAGTCGATACATAACCTCAGGCTGCCATCCTTCTTCTTGACAAAGAGAATTGGTGCTCCCCACGGGGAAACACTAGGTCGAATGAAGCCCATGTTTAGAAGTTCTTGGAGTTGCAGCTTTAACTCTTGCAACTCTGTTGGGGCCATTCTGTACGGTGCTTTCGATGTCGGTGCGGCTCCGGGCTCAAGATCAATCGCAAACTCGAGCTACCGATCTGGTGGTAATCCCGGTAAAGCCTCAGGAAAAACGTCTTTGTACTCTCGCACGACTAGCACGTCATCAATGTTTGCCTTGGTCTCCTCACTCTGGTTCAGGTACACAACGTAAGTGGTTGTATCATTTCTTTGTAAGAGCTTCCTGGCTCGCAATGACGAGATGATTGGCGTCTTCTTCCATTTTCCCTCAATGCCAATGAAGGAAGTAGGTTCTTGGCCAGGAAGCTGGAATGCTATTCGTCTCTTCTTACATTGTATCGTCGCATGGTTTTCCTCTAACCAATCCATTCCCAAAATGATGTCCAAGTGCCACATAGGCATTAATCTCAGGTTTCTAGTCTTAAGTTTGATCGATCCTAAGTCAAATTCTAAGTTAGGGCACACGTGTGGAACCGTAGTAGTTCTGCCTATGGGAGTGGTTACTCTTAGATGTTGTGGAGCAGGCTCTATGTTCAGTTCCAATGTATTGACACATGTATGGGAGATAAAAAAATGCGATGCTACAGTATCGAAAATTATTACTATGGGTACACCTTTCAACTCGCCAATACCTGCTAAATTCTCTTGATTCTTGTCCTGTGCTTTCTGCTCATGTAATACCCGGGCTTTTGATGACGTGATTAATTGCTTAAGTTTGAGTATTTAGGGTTTAGATCCCTTGTTAGAATTTACTTTGTAAAAAGACGATGAGTTATGTGAAGTTTCTTGTTATTTTTGATGAAGTGATGTTGAGATGTTCTTTTGATGATGTGATGATGTGGGATTTTATATCCGTAATCGAGTTCGAGTATTTGAATAATTAGAGATAATTATTTGAATGAGAACGATGAACTCGGAAGTGAAATCTGAGTCTGTTATGACGTTTTTGAAATTTTAGACTTTTTGATGATGAATAGTAAAATACTGCTATTTCGTCTTTTTGTCGACTTTCAAAATCTTACATGCACGTCGTTGAGAAATATTCTTAGTTTTTCGATACGAGTCCAATGACGAAAGTTTTTATTTTTGGACGATGAGTGAATAGTAAACCGGAATTTCTCGATAAGCGAACCGAGCTCGTTTATCAGAATTTCGAGAATGAACTTACGTTTTCTATTTTTATATAGAATTACGAGTGTGATGAAAGTGAGTGGGAGTCGAGAGGGCGAGTAACGAAGAGTACGAGTAGTTAGTCGTTAAAACGAGATATTTAACGACTAAGTGGGATTAATATCCAAAATATCTAGGCCTACCCTACCATCAACCACCCCTCCCAACCGCCCAAGGCCCCTTGCCTTATAAAAAGGTGGTTGTAGCAGCCACCCTTTCTCTCTCCACACTCACGCACAAACACACACTCACACCAAGAACTCCATTAAAGCTTCTTCAAGCTTTTGAGCTCTGATTTGAGCACCGAGATGAGTGCCGATCATCTTTTCGATCACGTATTTACGTAGGTAACATCTCTACCTACGTTTTGATGGTTTGATTTTCATTTTTAGTCGACGTCGAAAAACGTCGATTCTAGACTTTATTTTGAAACGACGTCGGATCGTCGTGAATTTTTTAGTTTGTTCTTGGGTAATTGTTGAGCATGTTTAATGAAAGAGTTAAGGACGGATCGAACCCTAGCTAGGAAACCCATGAGGGCAGCCCGGCGGTGTTCTTCATCGCCATCACTCGTTCTTCGATTTTTGTTTAATCGTTGTAACTTGTGATTGTGTTTTAGGAGCATGCTAGGTTTGTTCTTTGTTAATATTGTATTTACCAAGCATGTTAAGTTGTATGTTTTGTAGAGATGGCTGTACTTTGCGTGAACTTAGAAATGCATGTTAAGGTTTTTCTTGAGTTTTGTGTTCTAAGTTAGAGTTGAGCATGATAGAGTTAGTTTGATGTTTGGAGAAATGTGTAGGATGTTTGCATGAGTTTTGCAGAGCATGTGTGAGTTTGAACTTCGTGATTTTGTTGTGTGAATTCAAGCTTTGCCGAGCTAGTCAGCTCTGGCGGCGTGAAATCTAGCTCTGACGGGTGGTCAGCTCTGCAGTTCAGCTCTGCCGGGTTGGTCAACTCTGACGTATGGATTTCAGCTCTGCCGGGCGAGTCAGCTCTGGCAGTTGTAGTGCTGTTGAGTTCAGCTCTGACTGATGAAGTTCAGCTCTGTCGGGTTGAGTCAGCTCTGCATAGTCAGCTCTGCAGTTTAGCTCTGCATAGTTAGCTCTGCAGTTTAGCTCTGCATAGTCAGCTCTGCAGTTTAGGTCTGCATAGTTAGCTCGGCATAGTCAACTCTGCATAGTCAGCTCTGCAGTTTAGCTCTGCATAGTTAGCTCTGCATAGTTAGCTCTGCATAGTTAGCTCTGTGGGTGGTCAGCTCTGCATAGTCAGCTCTGCATAGTTAGCTCTGCGAGTGGTTAGCTCTGCAAATTAGCTCTGCAGATTAGCTCTGCGAGTGGTCAGCTCTGCCGAGTAAGCTCTGCAGAAAGAGTCAGCTCTGCCTAGTCAGCTCTGCAGAGAGAGTCAGCTCTGCCGAGTCAGCTCTGCAGAGAGAGTTCAGCTCTGCCGAGTCAGCTCTGCAGAGGGAGTTCCGACTCTGCAGGGCAGATGAGCTAAGTGTTTAAGTGTTACGTTTTATTTTCCCTATTTGAGCTTAAGTTAGGAAGTGAGTTTTCTGTTATCATGACCTTTCTTCTCATCGATTCTTCATAACAATGAAGGTCCGTTTGGGAAGTGACGACGAGAGAGAGAGAGTAATGTTACCTTTTGCAGAGACGCAACGATGTGGGTTTTTCTACGCTAAAATCAAGATGTTTACGCGTTTTATGTATTGATGTATTGATGTACGATGCATGATTGAATGGATATTAAATGCATTCATGTTTTATTTTCCTTTCAAAGCTTGAACTGAAAATATTTTTTGAAGTTATTGCATTGCCAAATATTTGAGATTTTAGTATGTTATCTATCTGTCTGAACATAATGATATCGGTTCTACGCGAGGTAGAATTAGTGTACACAGTGATCGTGAGTCAGCTTCCAGGTTAGCCGATTGCAGTGCTGCAGAAGGAGGCCTCCCTCTCAGTACACAAATTAACAGATATGGTACTTACTTGAGAACATAAACTGGCCAGTCAACTTTGAGAAACAAAAATGAGTTTAGCAAACATAAGGCTTTAGATAAATCCCTTATGCTTTGTTTAAAGTATGGCAATGACAATATTTATAGCTTTATAAGCATGAGATGTGATGTTTTGGCATGTGTTCACTGAGTGCTTTTGTACTCAGCCCTGCATATGTTTTTCTGAAAATGTGCAGGTTGAGCCGGTGTGATGATGGTGCTGCAATGAGTGGAGTTACAGGGTTGTTAATAAATATGTAACCTGTCTAGAATATGTCTTCATATATATGTCTAGCTACATTTCCGCTGCAGAACACTTTTAGTACTGTTATGTCGTACTTTAAGTTTAAAAGGATGATTTTGTTGATGTATTAACTTGATTAATGTTTTAATTAAGTTTTATGTCTTCTTTGAGTAATGTTTTCAATTGAGCATTAATGAGTAATTACGATGAGTTTTATTAAAATGATTAAGTTTTATGGTTATAAATGACGCCCCCTTTCTTCCCCTTCTTCTTTAACCCCATCCCTAGTCGTGGATCACTCAGCCTAGCTATCCCTAGCTAGGGCGGGCTGCGACAGAGTGGTATCAGAGCTTTGGCATGCAGGTTAAAGCTCTGAATTAGAAGTCTTGAGTTTAGTCTAGAATGAATCACTAGGCTAATAGTTATTAACAACCGTGAGCTCAACGCACCATCACACCAAGCTCAACGAGGTATGTAAAATTTCAAAGTTTATTCGTCATTAATAATTGAAGAGCATGATGTTGATATTATATGATGAATTTTGATGTTATACTTTGAAGATGCATAGCTTGAGTTTGAGCATGAACCGTTTGGTTATTATGTTGCATGAGTTATGATGTTATGCATGATGTGACGTTTTTGTGATGAGAATTGTTTGAGCAGTTGTGATGAGTCACAATGATTTAGATGGAAGAATCTAATATCATTGTTTAGAGAGATTTTCTACTAAGTAGAAGGATGAAACGAGAACTTAGAGCTAAAGCTTGAGAGAATTAGCATTTGCTTTTTAAGCACTTGTTTGTTTGAGTTATGTTGTGCTTGTTTATGTTTCCTAAGTTGAGCCGAGTTAGTTCTTCGAGTCACCTTTAAGTTTTCCCTTATAGGATGGCTAGGTGATTTATGCCTTATTGTTATGATTTTCGGGGATTTATAGTTATATAATGGAATCATATTTTATTGATTTTATTAGTAGTTTGTGATGGTGATGTAATGTTTTGCAGGGAGGTTCTAAAAAGAAAAAATGTTAAACTCAGACGAATCTGGAGCAAAAAGGTGTCGAGGCGTGCTCACACCCGTCGTCGGGCTGCCCAAGACTCTCGCCCGAGTGCGCATGGCCCGTGCGCCCATCGTCGGGCGCCTGCTCCCCCATCGCCGAGCACCCTTTCCCCCATCGCCGAGCACCCTTTCCCCTCGGCGAGCCCCAGCGCCGAGGGTCTTCACTCCGCGCCGAGCTGCAGCCCCCCTCGCCGATCCAGCCTCCCATCGCCGAGCTTCAGCAGCCCTCCTCGCCGAGGCCTCCCTTGGCCCTCGCCCAGCCAGCGCCGAGGGTCTTCACTCCGCGCCGAGCTTCAGCAGCCCTCCTCGCCGAGGCCTCCCTTGGCCCTCGCCCAGCCAGCGCCGAGGCTTGGCCCTGCCTCGCCGAGGCGCCTCATTCCCTCGCCCAAGCGAGCCCTCGCCGCGTGCCAAGGCCCTCGCCCGTGTGTAACCCAAGCTTCACCCTATTTTAGTCTCTTTTGCTCCAGTTAGAGATTGCCACGTGTCCCGGATGCAGTGTTAAAGAAGCTATTGGCGTGTTTTATTTTTGGATATAAAAGGGCGAGACTTCTCAATTCTAGGGTTATCATTCATTCTTCCGCTCTCCAAAAAGCGGCAGTTCCATTTCTAGACGCAGTTCATAGTTAGGGTTTCCTGTTTTCTTAGTTAGGGTTATTTTGCGTTGAGAATTCGTAGCTAGAGATTTATTTTCAGGATCGGCTTTACTGTAAGTGATTTTATTCTTGTCTAGATAATTAATGTTTACTGAAATGGTTTATGATTGAATTAATGCTCTTAGTTTAAAACCTTAGATAATCTTACGCCGTTTAATCTGTGCCTAGATAATTTATATGCTTTCTATAAATTCTGCATTAGATAATTTTACATGCTTATTTATTTCATGCCTAGGTAAATTTACAGAGCTTATTTAATTTCTGTTTTAGTTTAAGAGTGTGCCAGCGTGAATCTGATTAGAGTGTTTAGGATTTATTGCTTTTTGTGTGTGACACGATTAGGTGCCCTGTTGAATCTTCCTTGAGAGACGACTTGGGTTAGCTTGCCCACTGCAATTGACCTCGTACGATTGCGAGTCAATTCACTAGTGTTTGAGTTGAGTCAAATTTTGGCGCCGTTGCCGGGGAAGATTTTAGGCGTTTTTAATTGTGTCACTTTGTTTTCTGTGTTTCTTTTCCTTTTAATTGCGTTTTTATTTTTGACTCGGTATTTTTCCCTCCGGTGCGTTTGATCCGTTTGTTAGTGTTGTGTATGCAGGGTCGCCGAAGTTTGAAAAGAAAGTTGGAGCCCTATAACGACAACATTGATCGAACCAGTAACGTGTTCAGGAGTTGCAGTGAAGAGCTGTTTGGAGATCGTTGGGATAAATTAGAGTCCGGTTCTAGAAGTTCTGTGGAAGAAGATCGCGAACAAGCAAAAAATTCATTTATCAGTCTGGAGGACACGGAGACTCACTCTTTTCATTCTGAAGAGTCTGAAAGTGAGCGTGAAGAAGAAATGGCAGACAATCCCCAAGTCCTTGGAGATTTCGCCCGGCCAATTATTGGGGCTACGCGATCGGCTATAGTTCTTCCTACTGCAGTGAGGAACTATAGTTTGAAGCCCCATGATGCAAATCTGCTTCCTATTTTCTACGGGTTGCTAAATGAAGACGCATTACAATTCATTCGGGATTTCTGTACTCAAGTACAGACTTTCCCACTGCTGGAAATAACTGAAGATCAGCTGAAGCTCAAGTGCTTCCCCTATGCCCTTAAGGATAGGGCAAGGACATGGCTGTTGTCCTTGCCTCCAAATTCCATCAACACTTGGGGGGAAGCATGTGAGAAGTTTATGATAAAATTCTACCCCAACCATAAGACGCAGGAAATCCGTACACAGATCATGACTTTCATCCAAGGAGCTGACGAGCCTTTTCATGAGGCATGGGAAAGATTCCAAGAATTACTCCGGCAGTGTCCGCAGCATCAGCTGGCTCCTGCAATGTTGAGCCAATTTTTCTATGATGGGTTGATCCACACCTCCCAATTTATGGTGGACAGCACTGCAGGAGGGAACATCGCCAGAAAAACCGCAGCTGAACTTAATCAGATTTTTCAGACACTGGCGGAGAGTTCACAGCAGAAGACCACTCGGGGACGACGGGTGGAGGCAAATGCAGTAGGACCAAATTGCGAGCTGCAAAAGCAGATGGCCACTATGATGAGAGAGTTACAACAGCTCAAGATGAGCAAGGTGGAAAATCCACCCGTTCCAGTACATAATGCAGAAGGCTGTGGAATCTGTGGTGATTTTGGCCATGGAGCCAATAATTGTCACAGAATGGGAGAATTTCCACCAGAAGGACAAGCTGAGACTTATGCAGTCCAAGGACACTACAATTCTGGTTGGCGGAATCAAGTTCCTAGCGGGTCAGGGTCAAGCCAAGGAAATCAGTTTCGCAGACCACCGCAGCAGATGGGATATCAGAATCAGCCGCAATATTTTCTACCTCAACAAAATTTTTCTATGCTATTGCAGCAGCCGCCTCAACCCATGGGACCTTCATTGGAGGACACGATGCAGTCATTTATGCAAGCTAGCAAGCAAGCAATGGAGGCTCAGAATGCTACCATTAAGCGCCTTGAGAATACAGTCGGGCAACTCACAGGAGCTTTGAATCAGTTGCAGCAGTCGCAGCAAACTGAAAACCCACAGCTGCATCAAGCTCATGCTATTGAGCTTGTCGAGGAAGATGCCCACAGAACCGCGGGGAAGTGGAGGAGTAAAACGGTGGAAGCTATGAAGATCAATCAACAGCCCAGTCCACCTCTGCCGCAGGTTCAGTCCACCCAACCTTTACCGAAGCAAGGAGATCACGGTAGCTTCATTTTTGACATAGGCTTGGGACGAGCTGGGGAGGTCTCAGGCATGCTTGATTTGGGTGCGGCAGTCAACTTGATGCCGTTTGATTTTTTCGAGAAGCTAGGAAGAAGAGAAAGTGAGCTGAAGTGCACCAACATGAAGATTCAGCTGGCCGATGGCTCGATTAGCAGTCCTCGTGGACTCTTGGAGGATGTAGAAGTCACGGTGAGAGGACTTAAAGTTCTCACAGATTTGGTGGTGCTGGATGCAGGAAAAGGAATAAAAGGAGAAAATGGTCGTCTTGTTCTGCTTGGCCGACCTTTTATGGCTACTACGCAAACTCGCATTAATGTGGGTTCTGGAACTTTGAGTATGGCCGGGGCAGGTGGATCAGTAACATTTTCTGTCTATGATAAAAAGACTGCTATTTCTTCTCCTTATTTGCATAACTGTTCCTTCGTTGAGATTTGTGATTCTGCAGAAAAAACAGATTCTGTGCAGGAAAGTTTTGATAATCTGCAGGAGCAAGAATGTTTAATGCAGAAGGATGAGGAAAAGCTGCAGGAGCCTCCCAATATCTTGCAAGTTGAGGAGGCCCGTGAAGAAGAGGAATTGGATAGACAGCACTGCAACGATGGAGTTGTGCAAGGATTGCAGTGCTTATTGCCTTTGGAAAAGAAAGAAGTGGGGAGCACGCGATTTGGCTCCCCAATAAGAATCTTGATGAGGAGAAATGTGATGAGTTCGGTAAACTCATTAGGAGAACCCGCAGCTGCAATCAAGGAAGGATTGTGTTCTCAAGGATTAAGGCAGCTGGATCGTAAATGTGATTTTGGTTAACGGGTTTTTCCAAGTCGGGTTGGCGACTTTAAAACTAGCGCTGCATGGGAGGCAACCCATGTTTTATTGCTTTCTGTTTGCTTTTGGTTTTCTTTCTGTTTAATGTTTTGTTTTGGGTTCTGTGGTCTGATGCAGGAATTGTTCTTTTGAGAGTGATTTTGTGCGGATGAGAAGAAGTGGATCTCCTGCAGAAGTCAGAAGTTTCTCCTCCCCTATTCTTCCAGGGAAGTGTTTCTACACTTATGCGCTTTATTTTTAAGTGTGGGGGGAAGAGTTTCTGGTAACTGCGGGAAGTTTTATTTATGAGCTTAATTTTGGGGCAAATGGTCCCCTTGCATAAAGTTAATTGTTTGAAATTGAGCTGGTCAGTTTAAAAATTGTGAAGTGATGGTTTCTAATGTGATTTTCGGGTTTGTGACTGATTGGTGGAATTTTGGTTTTTCCGGTTGACATGTTCTGTGTGATGCAAATGATTTATGAGTTTTCTGTTGTAACACTTTTGCAAACTTTTGAGGCGTGATTTGTCCGGTAGATGATAGAAGGAGTGTTGTCATTGTGGTTGCCTACGATCGTATCTATTTGTGTGAAGTTTGTTTTAATTCTGAAAATATTTGACAGCTCTGAGTCTCTGCTCCTCTAGAAAATCTATGAGCATGGGAAACCACGTGAAACAACTTTGGAAGTGCACCCAAAGGGTTTATTTCACGAATACTGGCTTAACTGTTGAATTTAAAGGAATAACTTCGGTTGAAAACACAAAAGTTGTAAAAAGTGAAATGCGCTTAATTGAGATATGGATTATAAAGGCGATCACATTAGGGAATTCACTTCTATCGGAGAACTGGGTCTGATCGAATCTTTTGTTTACATTTGTGTTGCTTCTTCTACTCTGAGTTTTTGCATCATCTAGAATCGTGTGTTGTTGTGAAAAACCTTGAATTATCTGTGAAAGTCTAGTTGGAATTGAGCATCGAGATACCATCTTTTCATTAGTTTTATACTGATTTTTGCTTGAGGACAAGCAAAAGGCTAAGTGTGGGGGGGTGATTTATGCCTTATTGTTATGATTTTCGGGGATTTATAGTTATATAATGGAATCATATTTTATTGATTTTATTAGTAGTTTGTGATGGTGATGTAATGTTTTGCAGGGAGGTTCTAAAAAGAAAAAATGTTAAACTCAGATGAATCTGGAGCAAAAAGGTGTCGAGGCGTGCTCACACCCGTCGTCGGGCTGCCCAAGACTCTCGCCCGAGTGCGCATGGCCCGTGCGCCCATCGCCGGGCGCCTGCTCCCCCATCGCCGAGCACCCTTTCCCCCATCGCCGAGCACCCTTTCCCCTCGGCGAGCCCCAGCGCCGAGGGTCTTCACTCCGCGCCGAGCTGCAGCCCCCCTCGCCGATCCAGCCTCCCATCGCCGAGCTTCAGCAGCCCTCCTCGCCGAGGCCTCCCTTGGCCCTCGCCCAGCCAGCGCCGAGGGTCTTCACTCCGCGCCGAGCTTCAGCAGCCCTCCTCGCCGAGGCCTCCCTTGGCCCTCGCCCAGCCAGCGCCGAGGCTTGGCCCTGCCTCGCCGAGGCGCCTCATTCCCTCGCCCAAGCGAGCCCTCGCCGCGTGCCAAGGCCCTCGCCCGTGTGTAACCCAAGCTTCACCCTATTTTAGTCTCTTTTGCTCCAGTTAGAGATTGCCACGTGTCCCGGATGCAGTGTTAAAGAAGCTATTGGCGTGTTTTATTTTTGGATATAAAAGGGCGAGACTTCTCAATTCTAGGGTTATCATTCATTCTTCCGCTCTCCAAAAAGCGGCAGTTCCATTTCTAGACGCAGTTCATAGTTAGGGTTTCCTGTTTTCTTAGTTAGGGTTATTTTGCGTTGAGAATTTATCCTTACGCCTAGATAATTCGTAGCTAGAGATTTATTTTCAGGATCGGCTTTACTGTAAGTGATTTTATTCTTGTCTAGATAATTAATGTTTACTGAAATGGTTTATGATTGAATTAATGCTCTTAGTTTAAAACCTTAGATAATCTTACGCCGTTTAATCTGTGCCTAGATAATTTATATGCTTTCTATAAATTCTGCATTAGATAATTTTACATGCTTATTTATTTCATGCCTAGGTAAATTTACAGAGCTTATTTAATTTCTGTTTTAGTTTAAGAGTGTGCCAGCGTGAATCTGATTAGAGTGTTTAGGATTTATTGCTTTTTGTGTGTGACACGATTAGGTGCCCTGTTGAATCTTCCTTGAGAGACGACTTGGGTTATCTTGCCCACTGCAATTGACCTCGTACGATTGCGAGTCAATTCACTAGTGTTTGAGTTGAGTCACTAGGTATATTCGCACTGCGCGAAAGCGGACGACCATGAGATCGACCCCAGCGCAGGTCAGGTATGAGTATGAGACGTACGGCATCTGCCACAGAGATACGTTGGCAGAGTTTCTGGCGCATTACCATAGACTGTGGCTAGAGGCCAACCTTCGATCAGGTGTTACTGGTCTGGATGGCGTCATGCGCCTAGTCAGTTTGCTGCCGGACGAGTGGCAGAGATGGGCAGGAGCTATGGCCCCCCATTACATCTACCGAGTGGGGCATGCCTTTGATCTTTATGGAGACTTCACTGGTTTCGTGGCCGTGGTGAGCCATCAGTTTCTAGCTTGGGGAATTTTCCCTATTGGACCGCACGAGAGGCCGTTTGATTTGGCCCGGGCTTTTGCGATTGAGCCGCTCGAGTTTGGGTCCTACCATGACGAGTCAGTGCCATCTCCAGCCCCTCAGGCTATACGATCGCCTAGTTCGGTTGACAAGCCACCATGTCCGTACTATACTCCATCTCCATACTGTGTACCCTCACCTACTATTCCCGTTGTTTCCGGAGTTAGTTGCCAGGACCAGTGCGAGGCTGGAGGATCTCGCCCCGCCGGAGTTGAGAGGTCTGCCGAGGACGATCTAGAGCATCAGGTTCCAGTTGGGACGTGCCGTCTTGAGCCATTGGACTCGCATGAGATGGGATTCGTCACAGACACTCAGATTCTCTACGCGGACCTGTTGACGGGATGTCTTTCGCACCGGGAGCTCTAGGAGAGATTAGTATCCATCGAGTCCGTATTTGAGGAGGATCCGATAGAGGCTAGAGTTGAGGGTGATGATGAGGAGGAGTCGATGGAGGATCCGATAGAGGTTATAGCCGAGGATGAGGACGAGGAGGAGCCGATGGAGGATCCGGTGGAGGCTAGAGCCGAGGAGGATCGCGAGAGTGTGGGTAGTACGCCCTGGCAGTAGTTGTTTTCTTTATGCTATGATGTACATATGGTTGGGAGATGTTAGTACTTGATGTTTTTGACATGATTAGATAGGCATGTGTATATATTGCCCTATAGATGTTATATAGATAGATGTTCCTAGGATGCTTGATTTATGCTTAATTGTGCTAAATTTTGGGATTTATATGAGCTTTATTTTAAGAGAATCTTCTGGAAATTGGTGCGTTTTATGGCTTGTTTGATGCTTCATAGGAGATTTAGATTTTTAGATGGAAGAATACAATTTTGGAGATTTCGGGGCTAAAGAGGGTGTTTTTAGCATAACTCTGTAGCCAGAGCAGAGCAGCATAGCTCTGTCGCCAAAGTCCGCGCTCCAGACCAGACCAGAGAAGTCAACCAGACCAGAGAAGTCAGCCGAAGCCCCGCGTCAGAGAAACCAATCTCCAGAGCAGCGAAATGGAAAGTCAGAGCAGAGGAGAAAGGTGACAGAGTAGAGGAAGCCCCGAACTGCAGAGAAATCAAATCCAGAGAAATCAACATATCAGAGCAGAGGAGTCACTAGTCAGAGGAATCACCAGTCATCGCAGCGAAGTCATCGCAGCGAAGTCAGAACAGAGAAATAAGGCAGAGCAGAGAAATCACCATTTCTCTTGCGCGACCCGTTCCCCTGGCGATAGCCATTTCTCTGGCAAGGTCCGTTCCTCTGACGACAGCCGTTCCTCTGGCGAAAGCCGTGATTTCCGCCAGAGTGGAGATTACTTGCTGAGTACGCCAGCTGGAAGTTGCCTTATCTTGCACGATTTTATTGCCTTTAGAGTTCTACTTTGCATGGCAACTTCCATAGTGATCAAGAAGGATTTGAAATCTATAAATAGGGCTTAGTTTTCGTCTTTCAGATATAATTCCTTGCCCTAATTTTCGTCTTTGCTGGAGATCATCTTTCCCTTGGCAGCCGCAAACTTTAGACTTAGACTTATTAGTTTACTTTGATTACGTTCATCCTTTTGCTTTAGTTTTCAGTACAGACGATTTCACTTTTCATTCCAGAGTGGTTATTTTATTTTCTTTGCAATTTAATTTATTCTCTTGTTCTATGTTTACTTTTATTTCTTTGCTTGTTCTTAATTTAAGCATGAGTAGCTAAACTTTTAATTCGGCGAGAATAATGAAACTCTAATTTAATGATCCGTGAGACCTAATTGGTTTAAAATTGATTCCTATTGATTCCGATTAATTCCTAGGTTCAATGATAATTCTGATTTTATTTAAGCCTGATCAACTTAGGTTTAATTGGATTATAGTCAATTAGCACCTCCAATCCGTAATTGTTGGAATAGGGCTGATTAGTGACAAAACTACCATGTTCGTAGTAGGAGTTAATTGGTATATTAATTATTACTAGCGTATCTAGGATAATTGATATAAATGGGGTTCCTTCACCTTAATGCTATTAGAATATTAAATCTAAGACTGGCGTATCCAGCTAGGTTATATTTTAATAAGGGAAATAGACAAGACTAGCGTGTCTAGCTGTCTATCGACATAGTAAGTAGGAATTGGGGTATGTCAGTGCGTATCACGGTATCCTATAACTCGTTGGTTAATAGGGATTAATTGATTATTGCGTCGAGGATTAGAGATTAAATTAGTGTGGATTTATTTGAGCCGAATTACCTTTCTATTGATTTATTTCAAGAGTTATTTCTATTTGATTTGTTGCATTCTTAGTTTTAATTAATTCTTCTCAAAATTAAGGCGTGGTGGCATCACCGTTTTTATAGATTTAGGGATTTGAATGATTTTTAACTGCTCTCTGTGGGATCGACCTTGCTTACCATTATACTAATTTATTTTGGTAATTCCGCAGGAATTATTTGGTGGTTGGCGACGTCCACCAAATTGGCGCCGTTGTTTGGGAGCGGTGTTAATCTAATTCTTTTCCCTTTGTCCATTTTTCTTTTTTTTATTTTCTTTGTTTATGAGCAGATCGTCCAAGCCGAACCTCCTCTACGATAGTGAAATTGATAAAACCGCGAAGAAGTTAAGGAAAGAGGCTAAGGCAAGGAAGCTACTGGATCAGCTGGATTCGCAATCTGACCTTCCCGTTTGACCAGAACAGTTCGTCGAGGAGACGCCCAGTACTGTCGCTGTTGACGAGGTTCTGTTTGCCCAAACAGACCACGATTCAGAGACAGACGTAGACCCCTGAAGAGGAAACCGATTCGATTTCTGTCGCAAGCACTGAGAGCGACATGGCTGACGACCCTAGACTGTGTGATCTCTCCAGCCATGAAGCTGATGATCCCCCAACTCCGATCCGGATGCCGGCGGCTGCTACTGCTATAGAAATTAAGCTTGGATTGCTTAATGTTCTTCCTAAGTACTACGGGAAGAAAGGAGAAGATCCATATAATTTCTTAAGCGAATTCATCAAGATCTGCAAGGTACAGAAGCGCCCTACTGATGTAACGGAGGAACACTTCAGATTAGCTGTTTTTCCCTTCACCATGACAGCAGAGACGAACTCTTGGTTCGCGAGTCTTCCACCTTATTCTATCACTTCATGGGCGGAGATGAAAAGGCTATTCCTGGAGCACTTTTTCCCTCCTACCAAGACTAATGCGCTTAAGAAGGAAATCAGTGGTGCAAAGCAGAAGTATGATGAGTCCTTAAGCACTTATTGGACCAGGTTCAGGAGATTGGTGGACAGCTGTCCGAACCACAAATTCTCTGAAGGACATCTGCTGCAGTACTTCTATCAGGGGATGACCGTGGATACTAAAAACCTTGTGAATTCATCGAGTGGATGAGGTTTTTCCCAGAATACTGTGAGTGAAGCCAAACGATTAATTCAACACTTGGTGGATGCAACGAGGGAGTATGATGAGCTACGCATTCAAATGCTCAAGAAAGCTGCTCAAGCTAGTTCATCGGATTTTGAGGATAAATTCGAAGCAAGGATGGGGAAATTGGAGAGAATGTTGAGCACTGTGGTGGAGAAGGTCGCAACGGCTGGACAACCATCAGAGGAGCCATGTGGAGCATGTGGTAATCTAAGCCACACCAGCCTGCAATGCACAGGAGATGAGGAAGAGTATCAAGCCCATGCGAACTCTTCCCACAATTTTTACAGCTGCGACGCGCCACTGCCCCCTTTGCCCAAACGGGACCTGTACACGAACAATCACAATGCACCATGGAGAAACCATCCCAATTTTCGTTGGAGAGATCCGGAGCAGAGGCAACAACAGCAGCCACCAGCGATGCAACCGCTGCAGCAGCAAAACTACCGTCCTCCACATCAAATGACGGGGTATCAAGCTCCCCAAGCTCAGTAACATCCTCCCGAGAAGCAAGGCAAATCACTTGAAGAGATGATGGCGAATTTGATAGGCAAGCAACAATTTTTGCAAGGTAATGTTCAACAGCTTCAACAATCTCAAGCCGAGCAGAAGGTGAAAATCGAGGGACTATCCCGTCAGATGTCTCAACTCGCCACATCCATGAATCAACTTAAAGGACATAATGGAGCCTTACCATCTCAAGTTCATGTGAATCCCAAGGAGAATGTCAACAAGATCACATTGAGGAGCGGTACAGAGTTGAACGGACCAATACCCAAGAACTCTCAAGATGGACCGCAGGCAGATTCTGGAGTCGAATTTCGTGTGGAGGAATTCGAGAGTTCTGTTGGCACAAAGGATTCAGTCATTCAGCAAGTCGAACAGCCCGGTTTGGCCAAACAGAACAAGTGCACCAGAGCAGAGACGCGCTGCAGAGAAATGGATTCCCACTAGAGGAATCAACAGTCAGAGAAATCGCCAGAGGAATCAACAATCAGAGCTGAGACGCACTGCAGAGAAATAGATTCCCGCTCTGGCGACCTTCTCTTCTCTGCAGCGAACAGAGGTTCGACAGTTGAGCAGAAGGGCAAGGGAGCAGCACTTGAGTCCACCGAGGAGGAGCAAACCAAGGTCTCTAAACCTTCGAGCCTACCTGATCCTAAGGTTGCAATATCAGTTCCCTTCCCAGGACGATTGGCGAAGAAGAAGCCGGATGAGGAGCTCATCGATTTTGTGAAGATCTTCGGCAAACTTGAAGTGAATCTTCCCTTCCTTCAAGCATTGAAAATTACTCCATTTGGGAAATTTGTGAAGGACTTCATAGCTGGAAAGTCCAAGGCAACTGGAAAGATTGTGATGGGAGAGAATGTTTCAGCAGCAATCAAGAAGGAATTACCGGCTAAGTGCAAGGATCCAGGTATGTTTTCTCTTCCTATTTACATTGGTGATACTAGGATCGAGCATGCTATGTGTGACTTAGGAGCGTCTATCAATGTTATGCCTCTTACTGTTTATAATAGTTTGTCGGGAGTAGAGTTGGTGGACACCAGAGTGGTCATTTAGTTAGCCGATAGGTCATGTGTGCATCCCGAGGGTTTACTTGAGAACGTTCTTGTGAGTGTAAATAACTTTGTTTATCCTGCTGATTTCTATGTGGTGAGGATGAGTGGAGTGCAATCCAAGGGGTCATCGGGAGTCCTTTTAGGTCGCCCGTTCCTAAGGACTGGAAAATCAATCATAGATGTTAGCAATGGCACGATTTGTCTAGACTATCATGGGGAAAAATATACGTTTAGTATTGATGAAGCCATGAAAACTCCCAATGATGCTGAGAATGCTTATTCTATTGATATGATTAACCCTCTTGTCCAAGAATTTCTTGAGACTGAATTCATGCAGGATAAGTTGGAGTTAGCTATGATGAAGAGCTGGACAGATATTGATGCCCAAGGGATGGACAATGCAGAGATCAAGGAGGCTATCATGTCACTTTATGCTCAACCGGAAGTGGTTAATTCGGGAAGCCAGTTCTGTTTGCCCAAACAGACACCGTCAGACAGACCGCTGAGATCCGATGAGAAGCCGCCAGAGTTAGAGCTCAAGCCTCTTCCTGCAACCTTGAAGTATGTCTACCTCGGGGAGTCCGAAACTCTCCCAGTGATCATCAGCAACGAGCTCACCGCTACTCAGGAGGAGTAGTTGATTGCCGTGCTCAGACGGCACAAGAAAGCCATAGGGTAGACTTTGGCAGACATCACCGGTATAAGTCTCGGTGTGTGCCAGCATTACATTCTCTTGGAGGCGGATGCTAAGCCTGTTCGAGATCCGCAGAGAAAGTTGAACCCGAATATGAGGGAGATTGTTTTTAAGGAAGTTCTAAAGCTTCTCACTTTAGGAATTATTTATCCTATCTCTGACAGCAAGTGGGTGAGCCCGATTCACATGGTTCCGAAGAAGTCTGGATTGCAACTGGTTGAGAATGAGAAGAATAAGTTGGTTCCGATGCGTCTTGTTACTGGATGGCGCATGTGTATCGATTACCGGAAGCTGAACGCTGCTACTCGCAAGGATCATTTCCCGCTTCCATTTATTGATCAAATGTTGGAGCGCTTAGCGGGACAAGCATTTTTCTGTTTCTTAGATGGTTATAGTGGGTATTTTCAGATTTATGTCAACCAAGAGGATCAAGAGAAGACTACTTTCACGTGCCCGTTTGGAACCTTCGCATGCAAAAGAATGTCGTTTGAATTGTGCAATGCGCCCGGCACTTTTCAACGATGCATGATGAGCATCTTCTCTGACTTGATCGAAAAGTGCATAGAAATCTTCATGGATGATTTCACAGTTTATGGGACATCATTTGAGGGCTGCCTCCACAATTTGGACAAGGTTTTGACTCGTTGTGTGGAGAAAAATCTGATCTTAAACTTTGAAAAGTGTCACTTTATGGTGAACGAGGGTATTGTTCTAGGCCTTGTTGTCTCAGAAAAGGGGATTCAAGTCGACAAGGCCAAGGTGGAGTTGATAGCCAAGCTGCCATACCCGAGGGACGTTAAGGAGATCAGAGGTTTTCTCGAACACGCTGGATTTTACAGGAGGTTCATCAAATATTTTGCAAAGATCGTGCAACCGTTGACCCGTCTGCTGCAGAAAGATGTTCCGTTTGCCCTAACAGATGAGTGCAAGCAGGCGTTTGACTTGTTGAAAACCAAGTTGACGACGGTCCCGATCATGCAACCGCCTGACTGGAAGCTCCCCTTTGAGCTTATGTGTGATGCTAGTGACCATGCCGTAGGCGCGGTTCTGGGACAGAAACTGGGGAATGAGAGCCACGTGATATATTACGCCTCAAAGACGTTGAATCCAGCCCAATGCAATTATGCAACAACCGAGAAGGAGATGTTAGCAATTATTTTTGCTTTTGAAAAATTCCGCTCATATCTTTTGGGAGCAAAAATAATTGTTTACACGGACCATGCCGCGTTAAAGTTTCTGCTATCAAAGAAGGAGTCAAAACCGCGCTTGATAAGGTGGATTCTTTTGTTGCAAGAGTTCGATTGGGTGATTCGAGATAAGAAGGGAGCTGAAAATCATGTTGCTGATCATTTGAGTCGGTTGGTCCAGAAAGATGAGGATGTTACTCCTATCAACGAAGCCTTCCCAGAAGAACATCTTTATGATATACAAACATGTTCAGCCGTTTGTTTGCCCAGACAGGACCTTTCCTCCGAGTCAGACCAGCGGAAGCAAGCCAGACCAGATAAATGGACTCCCGCCAGAGAAATGGCCATCCGCTCTAGCGCACTTGTTCTACTCTGGAAATGTCAGCAGCATATTTCGTCGAGGAAAAAGGTGGGTCCGAGCCATGGTTCGCCGACATTGTCAATTATTTGACTTCTGGAATATTCCCACCTTTGTTCAAAAAGGCACAGCGGATGAAACTTCGAAGTGAGTGCAAATATTATCTATGGGATGAACCTTATTTGTGGAAGGTTGGAGCCGATCAGATCATCCGACGTTGCGTTCCTGAAGCAGAGCAACGAGCAATTCTTGTACACTGCCATTCTCTATCTTGTGGCGGTCATTTTGGTCCGAAACGTACAGCAATGAAAGTACTTGATTTCGGTTTCTTTTGGACCACATTGCATAGAGATGCTTATCTATTTTGCAAAAGCTGTGATCGTTGTCAACTGACCGGAAATATCTCCGAGCGAGATGAGATGCCCCAAGTCCCGATGATTTTTTGTGAGATATTTGATGTGTGGGGGATGGATTTCATGGGACCATTCCCAAGCTCATACGGCAATCTCTACATCTTGCTCGCCGTTGACTACGTGTCGAAATGGGTAGCAGCAAAGGCCACGAAGATGAATGATGCCAAGGTGGTTGCTGCGTTTTTAAAGTACCACATCTTTACTAGGTATGGAGTACCTCGAGCAGTGATTGGCGATCAGGGGACGCCTTCTGCAACCGCACCATCGATGCATTGATGAAGAAATATGGTGTGCATCATCGATTGGCTACTCTTTACCATCCTCAAACCAACGGCCAAGCCGAAGTTTCCAACCGAGAAGTGAAGCAAATTCTAGAGAAAACGGTGAACCCGTCTAGAAAGGATTGGAGCTTGAGGCTAGATGACGCACTCTGGGCATACAGAACTGCCTACAAAACCCCAATAGGTATGTCACCTTATCGTCTAATCTTTGGGAAGATGTGCCACCTGCCGGTTGAGTTAGAGCATCGCGCATATTGGGCCGTGAAAGAAGTGAATAAGCAGTTGCCTAAGTGTGAGGAGGAAAGGAAGTTTCAACTTCAAGAATTGGAAGAGATTCGTCTTGAAGCATATGATGCAGCCATGTGGTATAAAGAGCGCACTAAGATGTGGCATGACAAGAATCTGCGAGGGAAATCCTTGAAGGTCGGGCAAAAGGTACTCTTGTTCCAATCGAAGCTGCGTTTAATGCTCGGAAAGTTAAAGACAAAATGGGTTGGTCCGTTCGTGATTCAGTCTGTATGCCCAAATGGGGCGTTTGAGATACGCAGCCTGGATACGGCGAAGACATTCACCGTGAATAGACAACGTTTGAAGACGTTCTATGATGCCTCCTCTTTAGTTCCAGCGGAGTCTGTTTCGCTGTTGGTTCCGAGCATTTTTTGAGCACTTGAGCAGTCGAGCTGGCGACTTTCAAATCTAGCGCTTGGTGTGAGGCAACCCATCGTTGGTTTGTTTTAAGTTTTTTTTGTTGTTCTTTATTTTGTTTTTTTTTTTAGTTGGTGTTTTGTTCTTTGTCTTCAGTTCGGTTGCTATGCGGATACTATGCTTCTGGAGGTGTTCATGTTTCTGCAGCTCTACGCAGCCCTGCCAGCGCCGCCACTCTCTCCTCTGCCTCGCCAGCGCCGCCACTCTCTCTACTCTGCACAGACCGCACACTCCACTCTTCACCGCCTCTCACGATGCTTCAGTTTTTCATTGCCAATACTCAGGGACGTTTTCTAAACTCTCCTTATTTCTTTTATGCCCTGAGGACATGGCATGCTCTAAGTGTGGGGGGGTGTTTTGTTGTGCTTATATTTTCAAGTGGGCGAGATCAGTCTTTCTATGCTTAGTTTTGGTCTTTATCTCGTGCGAATTTTTATGAATCGGTGGAAGAAGAGATGGTTTTCGATGTGACTTTCGGGTATGTGAATGAATGGTAGTTATTCTTGTTTTACCTTCGATATATGTTTCTTGATTGTGCAAAGAATTATGAGTTTTGTTGCAACATTTTTGTAAGTTAGTAAAACGTGATTTGTCCGGTAGATGCTAGAAGGAGTGTTGTCATTGTGATTGCCTACGATCGTATCTTATTTGTGAAAATGTTGGACGAATTGCCAACTTTGAAATTGCCAGCTCTGAAACATCTGGCCTGCTCTGAAAATGTGACAGCTCTGAGTCTCTGCTCCTCTAGTTCAACTATGAGCATGGGAAACTACGTGAAAAGACTTTGGATTACATCCATATGGTTTTATTTTATGAATTATGGCTCAACTGTCGAAAATCTTAAGCACAAAAAGTGTGAAAATGGTGATATTGATTATAAAGGCGATCACATTAGGGAATTCACTTCTAGCGGAGAATTGGGTCTGATCGAATTACTTGCATTACTCTTTTGTTGCTTCTTAAACTTTGAGTTACTTGCATGATCAAGAAGATGTGTGTTGATTGTAAAATCTTGAATTGACTTGTGAATGTTTGGATTGGAAAATTAGCATTGTTGAAATCAACATCTTCCTAGGATTCATATGGATTTTGCTTGAGGACAAGCAAAAGGCTAAGTGTGGGGGGTTGATTTATGCTTAATTGTGCTAAATTTTGAGGTTTATATGAGCTTTATTTTAAGAGAATCTTCTGGAAATTGGTGCGTTTTATGGCTTGTTTGATGCTTCGCAGGAGATTTAGGTTTTTAGATGGAAGAATACAATTTTGGAGATTTCGGGGCTAAAGAGGGTGTTTTTAGCATAACTCTGTAGCCAGAGCAGAGCAGCGTAGCTCTGTCGCCAAAGCCCGCGCTCCAGACCAGACCAGAGAAGTCAACCAGACCAGAGAAGTCAGCCGAAGCCCCGCGTCAGAGAAACCAATCTCCAGAGCAGCGAAATGGAAAATCAGAGCAGAGGAGAAAGGTGCCAGAGCAGAGGAAGCCCCAAGCTGCAGAGAAATCAAATTAAGAGAAATCAACATATCAGAGCAGAGGAATCACTAGTCAGAGAAATCACCAGTCATCGCAGCGAAGTTAGAACAGAGAAATAAGGCAGAGCAGAGAAATCACCATTTCTCTTGCGCGACCCGTTCCCCTGGCGATAGCCATTTCTCTGGCAAGGTCCGTTCCTCTGGCGAAAGCCGCGATTTCCGCCAGAGTGGAGATTACTTGCTGAGTACGCCAGCTGGAAGTTGCCTTATCTTGCACGATTTTATTGCCTTTAGAGTTCTACTTTGCATGGCAACTTTCATAGTGATCAAGAAGGATTTGAAATCTATAAATAGGGCTTAGTTTTCGTCTTTCAGATATAATTCCTTGCCCTAATTTTCGTCTTTGCTGGAGATCATCTTTCCCTTGGCAGCCGCAAACTTTAGACTTAGACTTATTAGTTTACTTTGATTACGTTGATCCTTTTGCTTTAGTTTTCAGTACAGACGATTTCACTTTTCATTCCAGAGTGGTTATTTTATTTTCTTTGCAATTTAATTTATTCTCTTGTTCTATGTTTACTTTTATTTCTTTGCTTGTTCTTAATTTAAGCATGAGTAGCTAAACTTTTAATTCGGCGAGAATAATGAAACTCTAATTTAATGATCCGTGAGACCTAATTGGTTTAAAATTGATTCCTATTGATTCCGATTAATTCCTAGGTTCAATGATAATTCTGATTTTATTTAAGCCTGATCAACTTAGGTTTAATTGGATTATAGTCAATTAGCACCTCCAATCCGTAATTGTTGGAATAGGGCTGATTAGTGACAAAACTACCATGTTCGTAGTAGGAATTAATTGGTATATTAATTATTACTAGCGTATCTAGGATAATTGATATAAATGGGGTTCCTTCACCTTAATGCTATTAGAATATTAAATCTAAGACTGGCGTATCCAGCTAGGTTATATTTTAATAAGGGAAATAGACAGGACTAGCGTGTCTAGCTGCCTATCGACATAGTAAGTAGGAATTGGGGTATGTCAGTGCGTATCACGGTATCCTATAACTCGTTGGTTAATTGGGATTAATTGATTATTGCGTCGAGGATTAGAGATTAAATTAGTGTGGATTTATTTGAGCCGAATTACCTTTCTATTGATTTATTTCAAGAGTTATTTCTATTTGATTTGTTGCATTCTTAGTTTTAATTAATTCTTCTCAAAATTAAGGCGTGGTGGCATCACCGTTTTTATAGATTTAGGGATTTGAATGATTTTTAACTGCTCTCTGTGGGATCGACCCTGCTTACCATTATACTAATTTATTTTGGTAATTCCGCAGGAATTATTTGGTGGTTGGCGACGTCCACCAATGCTAGAGTAGCAACTAGATGAGTAACCGGTAGAAAGATCGTATGACGTCCATGCCGAGACATAGTACTATTTATGATGTTAGCTTAGATTGACATCATAATAAGTACTATGGTATTTTTGTATAAGTCCTCTAAGGAGGCAATCTTATGATGGGTATATATGGTTGACCAGAGTGGTCTTTTGTTAGCATTGATGAGCTTTATTCCTTTTATGAATGTCGAGTGAGCGTGTTTGTTTCCTTGAGTTAAGTTAGTATGTTGAGATTAGTTTCGGCGAAGCGTAGAATGTTGTTTGATGTGAGACTTATCTTCTGTTAATACAGAATGCCTCCGAGACGCAACCAAGGGCATAATTTAGATGACAGGCGGGAAGATACTCCCCCGCCACCGCCGCAACCTGAGACGAGAATCGAAGAACTATTTCTTCGACAAAATCCATCCGGATTTAGTGGGACCGGAAGTCCACAAGAGGCGAAAGACTGGGTGAGAGCTTTGGAGAGGATCTTTAAGTTCTTCAGGTGTAATGACCAGGAGAGGATGTTGTGCATGTCCTTCCAATTAACCGGATCAGCCGATTACCGGTGGAAAGCACGTCAAAAGACTCTGACACCCGAGCAAATAGAGAACTACACCTGGGAACAATTCAAGGCTACCCTTTTTGAGAAGTATGTACCGAGGAGTTAGAATAAACAGTGAGAAGCTGAATTTGGAAGTTTGAGACAAGGAAAGAAGTCGGTTGCAGAGTATGACCGAGAATTCTGTGATTTATCACGTTTTGCTCCACAGAAAGTGGACACTGATGAGAAGATGTCTGAGTTGTTCTGCGCCGATTTGAGGCAGGACATTAGGGTAGTATTGGCAAGTCAAGCCACACTGCCATACACTGAGGCTTTGAATCGAGCCTTAGATATGGAGTTGGCTATGCAGCCAGAGAAAGTACTGCAAGCACCTGCACCGCCGCTAACTCAGACGAAAATAACTGGAGGACAACAGACTGTGCCTCCAGCACAGAGTGGAAAAAGAAAATGGGACGACAGAGGACAGGGCAACAGAAAGCCGTGGCAAGGACAAGGCCAACAACAACAGGGTAAACAACAACACCCTGGACAGTCATCAGGACAACCGAGGACGCCGTCGTGTGCCAAGTGCAACAAGATGCACTTGGGTGTTTGCAAAACTTGATCTAATAGTTGCTACAACTGTGGACAAGCTGGTCATTACTCGTCGCACTGCCCGAGTAAACAACAAGGAATGGTAGGAGGGAAGCCAATTCAGAATTCGGCTCAGCCCTTGAGAGCCATTATGGGGTATCCGCAATCTCCCCAACGGCAACGTCAGCCGCAAGGTCCACAGAAACAGCAACAGCAGCAGTAGCAGCAGCAACCACCACAACTGCCATAGCATCAGAGAGCCTTTGCGCTCAATCAGAAATAGCCCGAGAAAAATCAGGGAAACCTGACAGGTATGGGCAAGATTTTGGATGTACCAGTTATAGTTATGTTTGATACAGGAGCTTCGCATTCTTTTATTGCTCAAGCATGCGTAGATACCTTCAAACTAGAACCAAAACTAGCTACACCCGAATTGAGAGTAATTACTCCTGTAGGAAAAGTTACTACAGTTTCTCATGTGATTTCTAACGTAGAGCTTGAGTTAGGATCACTAAAGATGAAAGCAAAAACCTTGCACTTAATGCCTATGTGGGACGTAGACATTATTTTAGGAATGGATTGGTTAGTAGAGAACTTTGCTACGATTGACTGTAAGAAGAGGAAGATAAACCTGGGAAGGAACCGAGGTGCTTTCATGGCATAGATAGAAGTAAGAGAGTTCCAATCGTTTCGACAATTCAAGCATCGAAGTTGGTAAAGAAGAAAGAAGCACAAGCTTACCTAGTTTACTTGAATGATGGAGGAGAATCAAGTAAAAACTTAGAGGATGTAACAGTGGTAAGGGAATATGGAGATGTATTTCCCGAGGTGTTACCAGGATTGCCACCAACGAGACAGTTGGAGTTTACTATCGACTTAGAACCTGGTTCAGCACCAGTGTCGAAGGCACCCTACAGAATGGCACCTAAAGAGCTACAAGAGCTGAAGATTCAGCTACAAGAACTGCTTGAGTTAGGTTTTATCCGACCTAGTGTATCCCCATGGGGAGCACCAGTCCTTTTTGTCAAAAAGAAGGATGGCACGTTGAGAATGTGCATAGATTATCGAGAGCTGAATAAATTGACACTCAAGAACAAATATCCTTTGCCAAGGATAGATGACTTGTTTGATCAATTAAGAGGAGCGAGCGTTTTCTCGAAAGTTGACTTGAGATCGGGTTATCACCAGTTGAAAATTAGACAGGAGGATATACCTTAGACAGCTTTTCGAACGAGGTATGGACACTATGAGTTCATAGTTATGCCATTCGGTTTGACGAACGCACCAGCAGTATTCATGGATCTCATGAATCGAGTGTTCCATCAATACCTGGATAAATTTGTCCTAGTTTTCATAGATGATATTCTCATCTATTCGAAGAATGAGCAAGAGCACCAACAACATTTGAGAGTGGTGTTGGAAACGCTTAGAGCTGAGAAGCTTTTCACCAAATTCACCAAGTGCGAATTTTGGTTGAATGAAGTAACGTTTCTAGGACATATTGTTTCATCCGAAGGGATTAAGGTTGACCCCGCCAAGGTACAAGCTGTACATGAGTGGAGATCACCAACTACGCCTAACGAGATTCGCAGCTTCTTAGGCTTAGCAGTTTACTATCGGAGGTTTATCGAAGGATTTTCCACGATAGCAAGACCGATGACCCAATTACTTAGAAAAGAAGCTAAGTACAATTGGACAGAGGAGTGCGAAGAGAGTTTTCAAGAACTCAAGAGGAGGTTGACTACAGCACCAGTGCTGACAGTCCCAGAAATGGATAAAGAGTATACCATCTACACAGATGCGTCAAAGAATGGGCTAGGATGTGTTTTGATGCAAGAAGGAAGAGTTACAACCTATGCATCACGACAACTTAGACCCCACGAGATAAATTATCCAACGCATGATTTAGAACTTGCAGCTGTTGTGCATGCCCTGAAAATTTGGAGGCATCATCTCTACGGAGTTAGATGTGAGATTTTCACGGACCACAAAAGTTTGAAATACTTTTTTGAGCAAAAGGATCTTAACATGAAGCAGAGGAGATGGCTCGTATTAGTAAAGGATTATGACTGTGGCATTAACTATCACCCCAGAAAGGCCAATGTAGTAGCCGACGCATTGAGCCAAAAAGTCTCATCAAAGTTAGGATGTCTTCTCACAAGGGAGGAGGGAGCTTATAAAGGACTTTGACAAGATGAGGATAGAGGTGATATAACCACCAGGAACAATAGTGAGTATCGTTGCGACGATGCCTAGTTTGAGGAAAATGGTGGTTGAAGCACAAAGGAAGGATGAGAAAATGAAAAAGTTACGAGAGAGGATAAGGACAGGAGATCTCAAGAATTACCAAGAAGCATTAGACAATGCTATCTTGTTTGAGGGAAGAATATGCATTCCCCACGATGATGAGCTTAGGAGTAAGATCATGAGTGAAGCTCATGACACACCTTACACCGCTCACCCTGGAGGTACAAAGATGTACCAAGATTTGAAAAAGGGATTTTGGTGGGACGGAATGAAACAAGACATAGCTTCGTTTGTAGAGCGATGCTTAGCTTGTCAGCAAGTGAAAGCATTACACCAACGACCCTATGGGAAGTTAAACCCGTTAGAGATTCCCGAGTGGAAATGGGATCACATAGCGATGGACTTTGTGACAGCTTTACCTAAAAGCCAGAGAGGAAATACAGCAATTTGGGTGATTGTAGATCGACTAACAAAATCTGCACATTTCATACCGATTCCAATCACGTATGGATCAGATAAGTTAGCACATCTGTACGTCCGCGAGATTATAAGATTGCACGGAATACCGGTGTCGATCACCTCAGATAGAGATTCAAAATTTACGTCACGCTTTTAGATGAGTTTACAGAAAGAGTTGGGTACAAGGTTGAATTTTAGCACAACCTTTCATCCCCAAACTGATGAACAGTTAGAGAGGACTATCCAAACGTTAGAAGATATGATAAGAGCTACTATCCTTGATAGAGGAGTACAGTGGGAGAAGGTATTGCCACTAATTGAGTTTGCTTATAACAACAGTTATCAGGCGACTATTGGTATGGCTCCGTATGAAGCTCTTTACGGAAAGAAGTGTAGATCACCACTTTACTGGGATGAACTTGGTGAGAGAAAAGTGTTAGGACCTGACACAGTCGCAGAGATGATTGAGATCGTCCGAAAGATAAGGCTGAGGATCAAAGAAGCGCAAGATAGACAGAAATCTTACGCAGATACCCAACGCACAGAACTACATTTCGAGATAGGAGATAAAGTTTTCTTGAAGGTTTCACCCTCGAAATGGATAAATAGATTTGGGGTAAAAGGGAAGCTTAGACCCAGATTTATCGGCCCTTATGAGATCTTGGGAAAGATAGGTCCAGTAGCATATAGGTTGGCTTTGCCGCCTAGCTTTGGAAATGTGCATAACGTGTTCCACGTATCACAATTAAGGAGATATGTTTTCGACCCAAAGCATGTGGTCTACCAAGAGGAAATGGTCTTAGAACCAGACTTGAGTTATGAAGAAAGTCCCGAGATAATCTTGGATCGTAAGATTCAACAATTGAGAAGCAAATCAATTACATTGGTTAAAGTCCAATGGAGACATCATGGCTACGAGGAAGTGACGTGGGAACTTGAAGACAAGATGCGGGAGAAGTACCCGGAACTTTTTCAGGAGGTGTAAATTTCGGGACGAAATTTTGTTTAAGGGGGAGGGTATGTAATACCCGGGCTTTTGATGACGTGATTAATTGCTTAAGTTTGAGTATTTAGGGTTTAGATCTCTTGTTAGAATTTACTTTGTAAAAAGACGATGAGTTATGTGAAGTTTCTTGTTATTTTTGATGAAGTGATGTTGAGAAGTTCTTTTGATGATGTGATGATGTGGGATTTTATATCCGTAATGGAGTTCGAGTATTTGAATAATTAGAGATAATTATTTGAATGAGAACGATGAACTCGGAAGTGAAATCTGAGTCCGTTATGACGTTTTTAAAATTTTAGACTTTTTGATGATGAATAGTAAAATACTACTATTTCGTCTTTTTGTCGACTTTCAAAATCTTACGTGCACGTCGTTGAGAAATATTCTTAGTTTTTCGATACAAGTCCAATGACGAAAGTTTTTATTTTTGGACGATGAGTGAATAGTAAACTAGAATTTCTCGATAAGCGAACTGAGCTCGTTTATCATAATTTTGAGAACGAACTTACGTTTTCTATTTTTATATAGAATTACGAGTGTGATGAAAGTGAGTGCGGGTCGAGAGGGCGAGTAACGAAGAGTACGAGTAGTTAGTCGTTAAAACGAGATATTTAACAACTAAGTGAGATTAATATCCTAAATATCTAGGCCTACCCTACCATCAACCACCCCCCCCCCAACCGCCCAAGGCCCCTTGCCTTATAAAAAGGTTACTGTAGCAGCCACCCTTTCTCTCTCCACACTCACGCACAAACACACACTCACACCAAGAACTCCATTAAAGCTTCTTCAAGCTTTTGAGCTCCGATTTGAGCACCGAGATGAGCGCCGATCATCTTTTCGATCATGTATTTACGTAGGTAACATCTCTACCTACGTTTTGATGGTTTGATTTTCATTTTTAGTCGACGTCGAAAAACATCGATTCTCGACTTTACTTTGAAACGACGTCGGATCGTCGTGAATTTTTAGTATGTTGCTCTTGGGTAATTGTTGAGCATGTTTAATGAAAGAGTTAAGGATGGATCGAACCCTAGCTAGGAAACCCATGAGGGCAGTCCGGCGGTGTTCTTCGTCGTCGTCACTCGTTCTTCGATTTTTGTTTAATCGTTGTAACTTGTGATTGTGTTTTAAGAGCATGCTAGGTTTGTTCTTTGTTAATATTGTATTTACAAAGCATGTTAAGTTGTATGTTTTGTAGAGATGGCTGTACTTTGCGTGAACTTAGAAATGCATGTTAAGGTTTTTCTTGAGTTTTGTGTTCTAAGTTAGAGTTGAGCATGTTAGAGTTAGTTTGATGTTTGGAGAAATGTGTAGGATGTTTGCATGAGTTTTGCAGAGCATGTGTGAGTTTGAACTTTGTGAGCTTGCTGCGTGAATTCCAGCTCTGCCAAGCTAGTCAGCTCTGGCGGCGTGAAATCCAGCTCTGACGGGTGGTCAGCTCTGCCGGGTTGGTTAGCTCTGACGTATGGATTTCAGCTATGCCGGCCGAGTCAGCTCTTGCAGTTGTAGTTTTGTTGAGTTCAGCTCTGACTGGTGAAGTTCAGCTTTGTCGGGTTGAGTCAGCTCTGCATAGTCAGCTCTGCAATTTAGCTCTGCATAGTCAGCTCTGCAGTTTAGCTCTGCATAGTTAGCTCTGCAGTTTAGCTCTGCATAGTCAGCTCTGCAGTTTAGCTCTGCATAGTTAGCTCTACGAGTGGTCAGCTCTGCATAGTCAGCTCTGCATAGTTAGCTCTGCGAGTGGTCAGCTCTACATAGTCAACTCTGCAGTTCAACTCTGCATAGTCAGCTCTGCAGATTAGCTCTGCATAGTTAGCTCTGCGAGTGGTCAGCTCTGCCGAGTTGAGTCAGCTCTGCAGAGAGAGTCAGCTCTGCTAAGTCAGCTTTGCAGAGAGAGTTTTAGCTCTGCAGAGAGAGTCAGCTCTGCCGAGTCAGCTCTGCAGAGGGAGTTTCGACTCTGCAAGGTAAAGGAGCTAAGTGTTTAAGTGTTAAGTTTTATTTTCCCTGTTTGAGCTTAAGTTAGGAAGTGAGTTTTCTGTTATCGTGACCTTTCTTCTCATCGATTCTTCATAACAATGAAGGTCCGTTTGGGAAGTGATGACGAGAGAGAGAGAGTAACGTTACCTTTTGCAGAGACGCAACGAGGTGGGCTTTTCTACGCTAAAATCAAGATGTTTACGCGTTTTATGTATTGATGTATTGATGTATGATGCATGATTGAATGGATATTAAATGCATTGATGTTTTATTTTCCTTTCAAAGCATGAACTAAAAATATATTTTGAAGTTATTGCATTGCCAAATATTTGAGATTTTAGTATGTTATCTATCTGTCTGAGCATAATGATATCGGTTCTACGCGAGGTAGAATTAGTGTACACAGTGATCGTGAGTCAGCTTCCAGGTTGGCCGATTGCAGTGCTTCAGAGGGAGGCCTCCCTCTCAGTACACAAATTAACAGATATGGTACTTACTTGAGAACATAGACTGGCCAGTCAACTTTGAGAAACAAAAATGAGTTTAGCAAACATAAGGCTTTAGATAAATCCCGTATGCTTTGTTTAAAGTATGGCAATGACAATATTTATAGCTTTATAAGCATGAGATGTGATGTTTTGGCATGTGTTCACTTAGTGCTTTTGTACTCAGCCCTGCATATGTTTTTCTGAAAATGTGCAGGTTGAGCCGGTGTGGTGATGGTGCTGCAATGAGCGGATTTACAGGGTTGTTAATAAATATGTAACTTGTCTAGAATATATCTTCATACATATGTCTAGCTACATTTCCGCTGCAGAACACTTTTAGTACTGTTATGTCGTACTTTAAGTTTAAAAGGATAATTTTGTTGATGTATTAACTTGATTAATGTTTTAATTAAGTTTTATGTCTTCTTTGAGTAATGTTTTCAATTGAGCATTAATGAGTAATTACGACGAGTTTTATTAAAATGATTAAGTTTTACGGATATAAATGACGCCCCCTTTCTTCCGCTTCTTCGTTAACCCCATCCCTAGTCGTGGATCACTCGGCCTAGCTATCCCTAGCTAGGGTGGGCTGCGACAGCTCAAGTGCGAACATTCTCTGATGATGTGGTTGATTCGCCTGCGGGGCCGGTGGCTGCCTTTCTGGATGACGTGGTCAATAGGCTGGCTGCCATCGCTGTGGTGGAGGTAGCGGTAGGATTCCCTCCATCGCTTTGACTTGCGGCTGAAACTGACTCGGTTTTCTTCCGCTTCCACTTTGCTGGAAATTCGGACACTGATTTGAGTAGTGTCCAACCCTTCCGCAAGTGTAACAGCTATTCTGTCCAATCTTGCAGTCTCCTAAATGTAGTTTATTACATTTCGGGCAAGGTAGTATCCCTCGCGGTCTTTGAGGAGCTGCTGCTGGGGCATTTGGGCCAACATAAGGTTGTTTATCCCTATTGTAATAACGAGGTGGCGTATTCTGACTCTGCCACGGCTTCTTGGGACCTTGGCTTCGATTCGTCCCATTTTCTCTTGCCCTTCTGGCCTTGTCCAACGTGAGGTTGATTTCCCGTTGGAAAATTTGGGTTTGAGTGTGGTATCGAAGCTTGACTCGGTCTCTATGGCTGCATCGCCAGTTCCATGTCTAGCGCTCGGTTCAACGCTTCGGCATATGTTAGCGCACTCTGACTCGCTAAAACGACTCGTATCTCTTGCCTCAAACCAGAGCAAAATAGTTCCGACATCTTTTCATCCGTATCTACTCGATATGGAGCATATCGAGCCAAATCGCAAAACTGTCGGTCGTACTCAGCTACTGTCTTATTCCCTTGCTTCAAGTTGACGAACTCCCTTTCCTTCTTCTTCTGGTAACTTTGGGGTACGTATTTCTCACACAAAGCTGCCTTGAAATGATCCCAGGTAAGGGCATCTAGTTGTTCTGGGGTCATGGTCTTCTGTTTTGCCTCCCACCAGAAATCTGCAGATCCTTTGAGTTGATATCACACATGTAATGCACTCGTGATCATTGCATCTAAGAAACTTAAAGATTCGCTCCATGCTCCTTATCCATTCATCTGTCTCTCCAGGATCTCCGGATCCATTAAATGTTGGTGGATTTTGCCTCAGGAAAAGTTCCTCTATCCTCCTTTCTGGTGGTGGAGGAGGTGGTGGTATGGGGTCTCTCTGCTCCTCTTCTTCTTCTTCTCGGTTTCTATTCATTCTTCCCGGAGGCATACTATAAGGGAAAAAGATATGAAAATATTAGCCTCAAAGCTAGTCCTTCTTCATCACAAGGTACAAGTTCTTTTCTCTCAACTCAGTTCTACATCTCATATGTGATCTCATAGTTCTCATCAATCTATTGCTTGTCTATCATCATGCATCAAATCAAACAATCTCAAAACTCTGATAAAATATAAAGGCTCTCTAGTTATCAACATCTCTATATATATATATGGAAAATTACCTCTCTCTCGAGGTCTTATACAAAAGGTGGAGGTCTCTGTACATACACCTGAATACTATGATGATGCTCTAGCTATACAGGCATCATAAGTGCTAAGCGTCTATAGATATACACTATCCGCAAAAACATGCTATATTATGCTTCTCTATCTATATATATCAGCTATGCTTCACTATATGTATATATACATATATATACATATCTACATCTATAGGGTAAGCGCGATCATCATCGGTCATCTCCCATCCCGTCGTCATCGTCTCCAGATACTCTGCTCGCTGCATCATCGGCGGGTGTGTGCTCACTCGGTTCAGCCTCCTCACTCTCGTACTTGACTCAACCTAGAACACCTCTAGTTTGACTTGCAATAGAACAAGGACATCCTAGTGATGGTAAGTTGACCCAGTGTCATCTCTCAAGGAAAGTCTTTAAGGGCTTTTAATAGTATCGTAGGAAAAAGCAATAAAAGAAAGCAGTAAAGAGTTTGATTATTAAACTAAAAATGAAACTTAAAAACTGAATTAAAACCGAACTTAAAATTAACTAGGCGAATTAAACTATTAAACCCTAGGCAAGATTTTAAAGAACTTAAAGTAAACCTACTTATGAAATTAAATACTTGTAAAAGTAAAGACTTCTAATCTAGGCATGAAACTAAAGTGCATAATTTAAATTGCATAATTAAAAAGAAAGCATGAACATGAATGAAAAACGTAAACATGATTAAACGAAAATAACTTGAATTGAAATACGAAATACCGTAAACGTCTTAAACGTGTAATTGTGTCACTCAATCACAATCCAAGAAACTAAGCTAAAAACTAAATTGAAATCTAACTTAGAACAATAAAAACTTGAAACTATGAAAGCAAGTAAATCCTAAGCTTCGGATGCCAACAGATCACAAAGATGGCGTCTAAAACTAGGGCAAAGGTATTGATATCTTACAATGAAAAGTATGGCCATATTTATAGACTTCAAATCCTTCTGGATCACCATGGAAGTTGCCATGCAAAGTAGAACTCTGAAAGGAATAGAATCGTGCAAAGGAAGGTAAGTCCAGCTGTGACACGCGCTAAAAGTCATCTCCATTCTGGCCGAATTCGGGGCTCTCGCCAGCGGAATGGCTTCCGCTCTGGCTATTGCCAGCGGAACGGTGATTTCTCTGGCTTCTCGATTCCGCTGTAATGGACTTCTATCCCCTCTGCTCTGACTCTTGACTCCTCTGGTGATTACTTGGCTACACTGGCTTCTTGATTTCGCTGACTCCAGAGAAATGGTGATTTCTCTGACTCCAGAGAAATGGTGATTTCTCTGACTCCAGAGAAATGGTGAGTTCTCTGGCATTTGTGATTCCAGCAGCGAAGTGAATTCTCTGGCGCTTTCGCGCTCGCTTCGATTCCTCTGACGCTTCCGCGCTCGCTTCGATTCCTCTAGGGCATTTCTCTGGCTTCCCATTTCGCTGCTCTGGCAAGCGGGGCTTTGCTTCTCTTACATGCCAGAGTATGCACAAAAACACGATTCTTAGCCCAAACTCTCCAAAATTTGCACTCTTCATCTCGAAAACCTAAATCTCCTGCAAAACATAAAATAGACCATAAAACGCACCAATTTCCAGAAGATTTAACTTAAAATATGCACATGCAAACCCCTAAAATTAGAACAATTAAGCATAAATCAGTACTCATCTATCAGACGGTACACACTGTCGTCACTCGACTCGTCCTCGACATCAGTGTCCACCATCGGACCATAAACAGGCACCTCGGGAACAGGTACCCGCGTCTCAACTCCGTGATCAGTAATCCAAAGCTGTAAGGGTTGGGTCCGCCCGTGTCTGACTGTCATCTCAGGAATCTCCTCGTTCAAATCTTCCTCGTCACTATCAAGCTGTGCTGGTCGAGATCCTCTCTCCTGAGTATCTCGTGATGGTGGGTAAAGATTCGGGTTCATATATAGTTGAAACTCCAACGTGCTTGGCTCGGGTTGTGGAGAAACTCTCGGATAGGGATCATATGATATGTGCTGAATCTGAGGCTCGATAGATACAATAGGTGGTGCTGACTTAGGGGGTGCCAGTGGCAAAGGTGCTGTCACAGGAGTCCAATCCCATGGCGGTAGATCAGCGCTGGGAAACAGAACAATTGTCAGAAAAGAGAATGGATCGTGATCCACAACTCGGGAGTATGTCTCAAAAGCAACTGGATCCGAAGCAACAGGCTCGGATAAAATCGGTGTAGGATCAGCTGGGGGTGGGGGAGTAACCGGATAGGGATCCTCTGGAAGTGGGGGTGAAACCACTATCTCTCCTCCCTAAACTGGTCCATCTGACGCTCCATACGGTGGTGCAGGCGGCTCGTTAAACGCGAAGTAGCGGTAGCTAAGCATAGCTATAAACCCGCTGAGGTCTCCATATCTGACACCTTCTAACCACGTAGTATCCACGTACTGGGGAATCAGAGATGTCTCCCAATCTCGCCACTCGAGTGGTAGCTGCGGGATCAGATACGTGACAGCCTCTGCCTCATCTATCGCGTGTGAACTAGTTGGGCCTAATCCTAAAGCCCACGAAACAGAGAAATGAAGCCCAAGTCGGTGGCAAAGCTGGCTCTCGGAAAAGCTGGCTCTTGGCAAGGCTGGCTCTGGAAGCGCTGGAATCTGGCAAGGCTAGAATCCGGCAAGGCTGGAGCACGACAAGGCTGGAGCCGGCAAGGCTGGAGCCAGACAAGGATGGAGCCCAACAAGACAATCCACATTCATCGTCAAACAGATCATCTCTCAAATCGACTTTTCTCTATATGGATTCTCACTCATTTTCCTCAACTCTAATTCTAACCAGATGTTCCTACTAACATAATAGGACAATTAGTCTCACAGATAGCTATGTACCCGTCATCGGAAATAAAATATAATCACTTCTCAATTCAATCAGCATCTATATCTCAACTCGTTCTCTCAAAGCTGTTCACTTTCTAGTTTCATCATCAGCTTTTAATAGACTCATATCTACATCTATATAGAAATTTTGTCTCATCTAAAATAATAAAAAATCTAATATATCAATATCGCAATACTCTCAGTAGTGTCTCGACACTATTGCTAATAAGAAAAAGTATGGGGTGGTACAGGAGTATAGGGTATGGGTGAGTTGACTGTTGATAGATAAAATAAATCCTTCGGGGTTGAATTGAATTATCGGGACTGTAATATTTCTTCAGGGTTCGCTAAATAAATAACTTGTGTGGATGCTTAAATGCTAAGTTAAATAAATATGCAATGCATAAGAATTTAAATAACTAAAGTTTATAAAGTGTTTTGCAAGTCATATGTTGGAATTAAAAGAAATTCATTTTGTTGGAATTAAAATAAATAAATTTTCATTTCTCCGGTGTAAATCATCTTAATCTAAACTTAAAATAATTCTAAACTTAGTAAGAAAAGAACGGGGTATTACAATAATAACTTGAATACTGAACTTGAATAATAACTTCAATTATTGCAGCAAATTCAACATAATTTCGGAATATAAACAATTTATACTCACCTCTTTGGAAAAACTTTTGGAAATACATTTACCTTGAAGTTGGAACGCGTATTGGTCGAATGGCTTTCTCACACATGAATTTTAAAAAATTTATGTAAAATATTTTCCAGAGTCTACAGGAAAGTAGACTTGCTCTGATACCATCTTGTGACACTCAAATCTAATTAAAATTTAAATGCATATTTGTGTGGAAAAACTATGAATATAAATAAATATTTAATGAGAAAATAAAATTTTTATTTAAAATACTTTACTCAAATAACATCTTAATACAAAATATTTGATTCGCCATTCGACCTTCAATGTGCCTCCGACATTTAAAACCTGAAAATGTTAAATATGGGATGAGCATACAAAGTACACTCAGTGTGGGAATATGCAATTATTGTCCACGTTAATAAAATGGTAACATATATGATCACTTCATATATATCCTCAATATTCGCACTGTAGCAATCCAAGGACTATTAAAGTCCTGGACCCTATTTACGGGCTCCTGGCGACATCCTCAAAATAAACTTCAAATCGCATTGTGGCAATCCAAGGACTGTAAAGTCTTTGACCCTATTTACGGGCCCCTAGCAATATTCTCAAAATATACGTCATAACACATATGGTAAACACATATTATTAAAATGGACAATAAATAACTACGGCATGTATTTAAATAATACCACACCTAAAATTTGAGCTTTAAAATTTGACTCGGAAAATTCAAAATAAAACTACAGTTGAAATTGAAACTAGCTAATGTATCCACTGCAAATGTTTGTGTGTTGTTGGATTTCAAATAAATATGCGTATATATATATATAGTGAAAAATGTAGGCTTGCTTAATCGTGTTTATAGGCTTGGTTTTTAGACTTATAGGTTTGCTATCAAACTCCCAAAATATTACACGTATACACTTATTTAGTATTTTAAAATAGGTATTACCCCTTTCCAACAAAGATGCATATTCATATATATTGTAGAAATTCCATTTATTGAAAAGAATCCAAATAGCTACATATATTTACACGTATATATTACACATATATGTTATACGCATATATAGATATATATACACATATAAATATTTCTACTATTCTATATATGGATTTAAAATTAGCACTCTAAGTAAAAATAAATAAATATTCTTTATAAGGCTCAAAAGTAAATTTTATGTTTAAGGCAAGATTTGACTATTCAAAAAGCTCCATAAATAAAATACTTTTTTTTTCTTTTTTATAAACTTTATAGCTTGGAATTTAAATAATTTTTAAATAAAAATTGTAAAGAAAATAAATGATTTTGAGCAATGACAACGCTACACATTTATTTTTATTTACTAAAATCCGTAATATATGCGGACGTGGGTCAGGCCCGACCGCATAGTATGCGGGAGTCCACATGCAATACCAACTGTATATTTATATATAGAATGTTACTATATGCTCTATATTTTGCCTGAGCATAGCTAGTTAGTATTATTTATTCTTTTATACATTTATGTATAAGAATACCACATAGATAACAATTAAGAATTAAATTGAATTGTGTATGTGTTACCATGCGGTAAGTTAATGTCTAAGGCCAAAGTTCTTGGGTTTGAGTCCCCTGTGGTATTGGATGGGATCCTCTGTCCCACAATTTAGTGTGTATCATCGTGTCCGTGTACCACTTTTAATTTATCTATTTTATAATTGTTTTTTATAAATTAAAAAATATTATTATATTATGAACTCTAATTAATATTTATAACTAAAAATTGAAATTTAAAAAAATTATATACCCTAACTTTGAATTAATGAACCCAAATAATTAATTATTAATTCAAATAAATATAAAAAAAATAATTATAAACTCTAATTGGATGAGTAAACCCTTGTTAATTATTTTTTCATTATATTAAAACATAATAAATTAAAATTGAAGAAAAATATAATTAAAAATTATAACAAATTAAACGTGGTACACGGTGGTACACACTAAACAATAGGACATAGGATCTCATCTGCTGTGGTACGGCCTTTAATATTTTTTTTTTAGTAATTGTATTAATAAGGTATCTACTATTTATGCAAAATTATCCATGAGTGAGTTAAAATTTGCGATATTTTATCCTTGCATAAATTAAGTAGTTGTATGAATCAAGTATTTGTATAATTATATCAAAAGAAAGTATTTGCATAATTAATTTGATATTTGTAAATAGAGATTCAACGATTAATTATAATCGTGGAATTTAATGAAGCAAAGGTTGTGATTGATTCTTAATTGCATCTAAATATATAATTCTCATTTTTTCTCATTCCTATATAATAGTATATCGGCGGTAGTCGTCAACTTCATACGACATAATAAAATACATACTTTAAGAATCGTAGATTGTGAAAGGGAATAAACGCTGGGGCAAACCATATACCAATACCACCGTTATGAGTTATTACGACTGTCGTAGTCACATCTCATTCATTTAATACTGGCGTTGACTGTCTGACTGCAGACTGTCAGACATGAATCTAATTTCATTGTTCCACACTTTGCTCTATATATATATATATATTGCATCCCTAAAATACCGTCTATCCTTCACTGTACTAGGTAGATTCTCATGGAAGACAAAGCTATATTTATATAAGTGTTAATAGGCAAAAGTGCCTCATTTCTTATTCATATTTTGAAAAATGTCCACCCTTATCATGCAAAGCTATCCATGCCCTAAATTACTAATTAATCCTTAAGTGGGTCAACATCTTAAGTAATCATTTCGGTCTTCTTACACAATCTTACACATTTTTAAGTTCCCATGCATTTTTGTACAATAATTTGTGATGTTGACCGAAATGATTACACATTGAGTGTCCGAAATAATTTTTTTAAACTGTATATATATATAGTGTTCATATGTTTAAATTGAAAAAATTTTAGACCGGACACTAATTAACACTTAAACAATATATTAAATTAAATTCAGCAAAATAGTAAAAATTAATATAAAGATACAAATAGATAGAATACAAACTTTTATGTCGATATATCATCGATCCGGCCGGTGAAATGGCCAGAGCAATGTATCCGACCGTGTACATTTCAGGTAAAAAATGACCCGGCCGAATACATTTTTCCTTTACAATTACCGGCCGGATAGATATTATTTAGGCATAAAATATTCTATTTTATTCAATTTCATAAAAAAAAAAAATCAAGAAGCTAATAATATATATCCATGCGTATCTATCTTAAATTTTTTATTTTTTTTCCCTTTAATATCTTAATTTCAATACATATATTCTTTGAAATTATTTGTATATATATATATATATATATATATTGTGTTATTCTTGAATGTTGATATATAGTACTATATAACACCATATATATCGTGTTAATCAATCGATATCTTTAAATTTAAAATATATATATATATATATATATATATATATATATACTCAAAATCCGTCCCAAATAAATGCATGCTTGTTACCCAAAAAAATCATGCATGTTACCAAGTGAATTTTGCAAGACATAAAGGTAAAAAAATATCTTTCTAAAAAATTTGATTCCCTTTTGATAGACATAAAGCCGATACAATCGGTCCATTCACTTCTCTATTTAACACTATATTTACTTTAAAATACTAGGGTTTTTTACTTCACCACACACCTCTATCGGCTTCTTCACTTTTTTTTACCCACCGAGAGAGAGAGTTCAAAATATTGAAGCACGTCGGACTCATCCATGGCATCTTCTTCACAGGTATTTATTTTAAATTTTCATGAAATTGAATAGAATAGAATAATGTATGCTAAAACACGATCGGTCCGGCCGGTGAAGTGGCCGGATAAATCGATCCGGCCGAGTACATTATTTAAATGAAACATACGGCCGGATCGATTTATCCGGCCACTTCACCGGCCGGACCGATCGTGTTTTAGCATAAATTATTCCATTTTAATTAGTTGTATGTTTATATTAATTATTAGTAATTTACTGAATTTAATTTAATTATATTTGTTTAAGTAATCATTATTGAATTATTATTGCGAGTTTTGCTGGGTATTACATTGCATTGTTTATGTGGGTTTTGTGCAATTTGATAAAATAAAGTATTTTATGCCTAAATAGCAACTATCCGGCCGGCACTATGCACAGAATAATGCGTCCGGCCGGAACAGTTTCAATCTGAAATGTACCCGGCCGGATACATTTTACCGGACACTTCACCGGCCGGATAGTTGCTCTTTAGGCATAAAATACTTTATTAAATATATTTGTATGTTTACGTTAATTATTGCTATTTTACTGAATTTAATTTAATTATAATTGTTTAATTATTAATTATTGAAACTGTTATTGCTTGGTATTAATTAAATTGCAGTTTTTTAATATTTTGCTGAATTTAATTAAATTGCTTGGTATTAATTGCAGTTTAATATTTTACTGAATTTAATATTAAATTGCTGAATAACTCGAATTTTACTGAATTTCATATTAAATTGCTGAATTTTACTGAATTTTACTGAATTTAATTGCAGTTTAAATTCATTACTGAATTTTACTATTTTACTCGAATTTTACTATTTTACTGAATTACTGAATTTTAATATTTTACTGAATTTAATCGCAGTTTAATATTACTGAATTTACTGAATTTAATATTAAATTGCAGTTTAATTAAATTGCTTCGTATTGCTTGGTATTAATTAATTTCGCCTCTTTTTTAATTATGCCTATTTGTATTATTTTTTAATATTTTACTGAATTTAATATGTTTTCATTTTGTAAATGAATAGGCGAATGTCTCATATCTTCGTCCCAACACTATAGACCAGATGGAGGTTGCTATCAGCACCTACTATAGGGATTCGCTTTTTCCGGAGCTGGTTGAAACTTTACGTGTGGTCGGCGGCGAAGGGTTGTTGGGAAGATTTAGAGCATCATGTTTTGGGCATTTCACTGATTGGAGGCCCGGCCCGAAGAGCAATAAAGCCTTACACCAGATTGTATCGAGGCAGATTGTGTCAGAAGACGATGAGATGTGCTTCTTTCTGTGCAGAGCACGAGTCAGATTTTCCCCAGCGGACTACGCATTAGTTAGTTCATCTGCTCCAGGAACCTGTTCGTCATCATCGTCGTCGATCTGCAAATTCTGCCAACCTGCATATTCAATCCCCGCCCTTCTCACGTTCTCTGGCTCCGACAAGTCTTCAGAGGCGCTTGTATCAGTCTCGGCTTCAGACGATGGAACATAATCTTCATCTACATTACCAGCATTATCCACAAACTGAGGCTCGTACGTATATTGATCATCAGCTGGACCCCAACAACGATCAGTTGTTAGGCGATCGTAATGGTACGGATTTGGCTCATCCCATGAAGGCCAACCCGTTGACTGATCATTACCCCAAGTGACCGACGGTTCAACACTTTGTTGCGCCGGTGAATCTCCGGCTGATAGGTCTAAATAAGCATATCTTTGGATTGCTTCCAATCCGTCCCCACCTTCGAATGTTGCACTGGATTCACCTCCATACCCGGAAGGTTGAGGGAGATCGAACGAAGGAACATACACTCCTCCACTGTAATCGTCTTCGACAACATAAATCTCAGGAAAATGTGGCTGGGACGCCAGCAACTGAAGCAAATCATTGTCATCGGCAAGAATATTTTTACTGTATACCCTGTCATTTAATCTCTTCGTCAAATAATACAAGCTGTAATTAGTGCTCAATGAATTCTCCAACATTAGGTGATTTATCATGTACACCGTACTGGCCATTGTGTCTCCGAAAATATGCAAATTCTTAGAAGAGCCGCCGATGTACTCATAACCATTGAAGGCACCTCCATAATTAACCACAAAGTATCTCCTATATTCATTCATCTACAGAAAAAATAATAAATAAATAAATATATGATGTAAAGGGAATAAAATGTTAAAATACAACATATAACATGTTAATACACTCGAAAAACATCTATCCGCCTGGGGAAGTTTCCAAGGAAATGTGTCCGGCCGTGTATTACATGATATATAATTACACACGGCCGGACACATTTTCAAGGACACTTGTCCGGGCGGATACATGATTTTCTAGCATATTAAAATGAGTTATGCAGCAATATATATGTATAGAACTAAAATGCAACTAATAATTACTAATTAATACTTTAAAACATGATAGAATGTGCTCTAATTCACATGTATTTCCTTCAAACGTGGCTTTAAATTATAGTATGCTATAATATGCTAATAATTCACATAAGCATATAGGATCAAACAAAACATTGAAAATAAACAATAACCAACTTAAATTACATTTCAGACGTAAAATGACATACCTTTAAACGTTCGGATGAGAGAATTCACAAATAATAGCTTCACCACTTGGAAAATATTAGAATTTCTAATGAGTTTGAGTGTTTTTTCACTTTGAGTGCTCGGATGAGAGGATGAGAGAATTCACTCATATATAAACAAAGATTCCTTCATTTCACGTGAATTTAAATGAAATTAGAGTGTTTGACATTAATACTTTACTGACAAGGCTATTTCACATCATATTTGTCGTTTATCATCAATTAAAAAAAAAATTATGTCCCTTAATTGAAGGCTAATTAATCGATGGAATATAAATACAAAAAATTAACACAATCCATATTAGCACTCAAAACACACATCGGAACAAAAAAAACATCTATCCGACCGGAACATATATGCGTTCGACCGATGAAACCTTATGTCCGGTCGGACACTTTATTTTTCCGGTCGGACAGTTTTTTTTTCCAATGTGTGTTTTGAGTGCTAATATCGATTGTGTTAATTTTTAGTATTTATATTCCATTGATTAATTAGCCTACGATTTACTTGTAAAACCTTCGATTTTAATTCAAAAATAAATAAATATTATTTTTTCTGTCAGTCTTTCAAATGTTTCAACACTTATTTGACCGATTTCAATCTTTAAATTGATGAATTGATGTTTTTCTTACACTTTAACAACTTTTGTCATAGATGTGTAAGAACTTTTGCGGAAAACAATGCACATCCATCACATTCAAAGGGCATTTTCGGTTCTTCACTTATTTAGGGCATGTAGTGCTTTACATAGTAAGAGAGGGCATTTTTCAAATTATTCATAAGAGAAAGGGCACTTTAAATTTCGCCTCTTTATATAATTTCTACTGGGAAATACTTTGTTCGTCCCATTCCAATAGACTCACTTTTTTGGGGCACAAAAATTAAAAAAAATTATTTTTAGTAGGAAAGTGATAGTAAAGTGGTGTGATCCACACCAATTAA